>NC_091434.1:12101784-12411718 GCF_964237555.1 Oryctolagus cuniculus | reverse complement strand
TATTTTCATCATTCTCCCACCCAAGATTCACCATAAATTTAAAGTTTGTTCTTGCTTCAATTTTGCCAGAATTCATGTTGCTCTGATAGGATCTCTTTTCAAGTTGATGTTCTTTCCTTGGTAGTGCCTCAATGTACATACTGTTCATGGATGTTACAGCTAGTAATTATGAGTTTATTTAGGTGCAAAAATTTTGAAATTCATGCCTAAAATGTTTTATAATGCATATTTTTCACAAACTTAAAAAAATTATTAATTTGAGAGACAAAGTTCTCCTTTTACTAGTTTACTCTCCAAATGCCCACAAAAGGGGCTGGGTTAGGCCAAAGTCAAGATCCGGGAACTCAATTCACATAGCCTGCATGGGTGGCAGCAATGCACTTATGTAAGCCATCACTACTACCTCCCAAAGTCCAAATTACTAGGAAGCTGAAGTCAGGCCACCCTTCACAAAGCTTCAGAATCTTAACGAGCATCTTAACTGTTAAGCTAAACATCTGTCCCATCCTTGAACCTTCTGAAAATGCTTCCTAATCACACATCTATCATACGCTATGTGACAACCATTATGCTAAGCAACTTAATGTGCATTATTGTTCTTACATTTTGCAAAAATCTATGGGGTAAATGCTACTCTTAACCTTTATGTATACAAATACAAAGAGAAAGTTGGACGAAATGGCCCCACATTTTAAGTTGTATCACAATGTTCAAGCTCAATGAAGACTGCCATAAAAAAGCAAATCTTGTTCTAACTCTTCTTAAGGAACGCTTTAATCTTTTGAAAAAACAAGAGGGAAAGCAGTGTTCATCTGCTGTAACCCTTTGTTTTCTAGGGCATGAATTGGGAGTCCTCCAGTAAGTGAATAAGCCCACTGAATGCTCCCCAAAATTTACCTGTGTGGATTGTTGATCCCATTTTACAGGCAAGAAAATAGTTCAAAAGTTATTTTCTTTGCTACAAATTACAGTTCCATGTTAAATCAAGGCAGGTAGAAAAAAAGAAAAACAGCTAACCCCCAAGAAAACCAAGTCTATCCTGAAAGTAGAGTATCTGCAAGCTCTGAAGAGTTTTAACACTTGCAGACACAAACAAGAATTTTATGTGGTGAGTCGTGGGCACGTTAGTGATTTTGAGACGTCTAACTCTGTAGGATATTTATAAACTATTCCTAATGTATATGAGCAAACTAATAAAAAGATAGAATAGTTCATCCTGTGTTCTTGACTGGCTCACAACTGAATAGTCATCCAGGGACTCACCACGAGGGAGTGCGATTTGCTTTTGTGTCTGTGCATGAACATACGCCCTTTCGATCAAGAAACAGCCTGGCACGTGACTGTGAAGCTCAATATCTGTTAAGCATTTAATTTGTGTTATTTTGGCAGCAGTCAATTTGACTGTCCTATTAAATCTGGTTAGTTTTACAGTAGAAATAAAAGTAACACCACATGCAAGCACACATACACACACAAACCACATCTTCATTAGTTTTTAAATGAATAGCATTCTTTCATCTTTCTGCTGTTTTGCAATTATACAATGGATCTAATCAATATAGACAGCCAACACAAATATGTCAGACATAACTGATTTTGTATGAATTAATAAGTATGTAATGAGCCTTTACTGCTTGTTAGCATGAATTCTGCAGATAATTCATTCGACTCTCCCTTTCTCTAGTGTCTGGAAGCAGCGTAAAGCAGTAGCCAAAAGAAAAATGTATGGCAAGTAATCTTTGGTTGGTGAGCATTTATTTTGGAGACCATTAGAGAAATAATTTTCATTGGTATTTTCCTTACTACTGTTCAACAACTCTATCATGCATATCCTCTAGTGTTCATATCTCTAATATTTAAAACTTTGGACTCCGTTGTTGCTGGTTCTGGAATCTATGAGTGTTCATTTTTCAGTTGTTCTTTCCTTGATGCATCAGTGTTTCTTAGATGTAATCACTCTTTTGGACACAAACAAGTAGTTGTAGTATTAGGGCAAAATAACGGGCTCAAACTGCCTGGAAATATGCTGAAGAGTCTGATCTTGTTCCAGAAACTAATGTTTTGTTGAAATGCAATACCACATATTTCACTGGTATATACTTAACGTACAGCAGTCAGAAAAATTTGGAACAGAAAATTTTAGTGTTAATCCATAAGGTTATATTTCCAGACACTGGTTGTAGGATCTTTTAAAAGCTCTCCTAAGTTCCCCTGACCACAAATACTATCAACAATAATAGTAACATCCCTGTGACACCTTTGAATCTGCAAATCACTTTTACATTTGAGACAGAGAGGACAAGATTGATTATTTTTGATGTGCATCTGAGAATGAGTGAACTGAAGCTCAAGCAGGGTAGAATAACTGGTGTATTGGTAGCAAGAAGTAGGAATGGAGTTAGAATCCAGGCCTAGAGCATGCAGATCCAGTATTCTCTACAACATAACAAGGTCAGATTTAATCAAAAATATAAATGTGAAATAGCAATAATATTCATGTTGACATTTTTATCATATCTTGGCAAGACTAAAATAGAATATGGGTAATATTTGAAAATAGCAATTAGGAGGAGATGAGGTTCATGTGGAAATATGAGTAGAGATTTTCTGTCTAAAAATAGAACTGAGACTCATCTATGGATTGCTGGTCATCTCAGTTTCCAATAGCTGCACAGGAACCAGCTACCTGAACTTACCAATAAACATCTCTTGGCGACACAGGCACAGTTGATGTCTTCATTTTGGAATGTCATCAGTTTTTATGATCTGAAGTCTGTGCATCTCTTTCAGGCAGACCAAGCACTGCCTAACATGAAATTGTTTCAGTCACAATCCTGTAAATATGTCTGAGCAGATGCCACCTTCCCCATTCACCTCAGAGGGCCCTCACTTCCAAAAACATCACATCACTTGCCTTGTGTGCTCCAAAAATGAATCACATTGGTGGAATTATAACTTGGGATTACTGTGACTCTGTCTAAAGATGGCCTTCCTATATCAAACCTAGTCAGAACTGAGTCAGGACACAGCAGAGTTTATCATGAAAGTCATGAAGTAGGTAAATAAGTGAACATAGACTTCACATATATTGTTAAGAGATGCTTATTGACAATATCTACTCAGTTTGGGAAGGGGCTGAGAGCATCTTTATGGGTAAGAAGGAGACCTGCATGCTGTGCGGAAGCTCCAATAACAGTACAGGCATAAATGGGTGCTGAGTATCCAAAGGTGTGGATGATACCCACGTTTAGATATTGTCTCTTTGCTCCAGAATTACCTCTTTAAGCCTTACTGTTAGGTGTTGCTGGGGCTACTGCGGGTGCTGCTGGACGCTGAGAGGACCAACAGGTCTGTAGATGACTCTCGGTTCTTTTTTTCAGAAAGAAAATCTCTACTCATATTTCAAATGAACTTCACCTCCTTGATATTTTTCATGTCTCTAAAAAACAGAAAAACCACTGAGAACTGTAGGAGACAGTTACCATCCCCAGGGCTTGGAGAAGCAAAGGTTGAATTATTAGCTTTCAGGAATCTTGAAGAGTAACCCTGCAGAGACCCAGACACCTGAGGTGAAGGCATTGTCCATCCATGTACTCCTTTTTTTTAAGATTTATTTATTTATTTGAAATCAGAGTTACAGTGAGAGAGACAGACAGACAGACAGACAGAATGAGAGGGGAGGTGGGAGGACAAATCTTCCATTTGCTGGTTCCCTGCCCAAATGGCCAAAGCCAGGAGCCAGGAGCTTCATCCAAGTCTCCCATGTGAATGACAGGGGCCAAAACACTTGGACCAAGTTTCATTGCTTTTCCTAGGCCACTATCAGGGATCTGGATTGGAAGTGGAGCAGCCAGGACACGAACCAGTGCCCATAGGGGATGCTGATGTCACAGGTGGTGGCTTTACCCACTACGCTACCATGCTGGTCCCCAGCAGGTACTCTTATTACTAAGCAGTCAATGCTGATGATTCTTTGACTGATGAAATGCCGCAAACTGGATTCCTGTGCTGCTGCAGGAAGACACTGATGTTTTGGAACTGGAGAAGCACTACTAGAGTCACTTCCACAGGCCTTAAGGGATCATGGAAGGAACACTATCTTTCCCTTCTCTAGCCCTGTGACCTTTCTCTGGAGTCCCCAGTTAGCACAGCACAAAAGGGAGCCAGCTGCCAAAAAAGTGACTTACACAATTCCAGCCCCAGCAACAGGTATAATATGTAACAGAAAGGTAAGTTTGGAGTTAAGAGACAGCACCTTGAAGGATGTAAATCCTCAGTTTCCAGTCTCTGTGTGGTTGCTCTAAGTTTTCCATCAACTTTCATTACTGGCTATCAGAGTACTAACAGGTACCCTAGGGAACCCCCTCAGTCCCAGACACACTCCTTGCCCCCTCTTTGTGTAACAATCACATTTTCCTTGCTGATCAGCCTTGATCACCCTAACCAGTAGTCTAACCCTTTTTTGGCATACTGGTTCTGTGACATGAGGAACCCCTTATGGCCAGGTAGCAGTCCCCTCTTCTAAGTCAGTGGAACCCCTATTATGAGCCCTAAAGTAAGCATTTATCTAAAATGGGATAATCTGATCAAGATCTTTAAACCCAATGCAAAACAAAAAATTCTGATTGGGTTATTAGTGGAAGGAATTACTCTTAAATTCATACCCAGATCCGTGTACTCTAAACATGGGAGAAATAGTCCCCAATTTATCTCTGATCCCAAACGTGTAGAATCTGTTTCACTTGTATCATAGCTGACAAGATAACTCTAGTTTTAGAGCATATTATATGGTTGCATCTCTGTCAATTGTACCATGGAACAAAATGTTTGCATGAAGAACATTACTTTCTATGTTTTATTAAAAAGTGATTCCAGAAAATTTTTCTCTCCTAAGTTTGCTAGAAATTGTCAAAAGTAAAGATCATTTCACAATAGACAAAAGAATGCAAAATAACTTTTTGTGGTTTAAAAAGAAGATAGTAGGCTTCCTTCAATAATGCCTTGAATGGATTGTCAATGAGAGCAGTCTTAACAGGGTGTCATCAGAGTGAAAGTGAGAAGATAATGGAATTATTTTTAAAAAATCTGAGATGGGCATTTGACCAACAAATACAATACCCTTTAGGATTCTTGCAACCCATACTGGAGTATTTGGGTTCGACTGTCTGCTCTACTTCTGATCCAGGTTCCTATTTAAAATATATATATATATATATATATATATATATATATATATATATATTTGAAAGTCAGAGTTACACAGAGAGAAGAGAGAGGCAGAGAAAGAGAGAGAGAGACAGAGGTCTTCCATCCGATGGTTCATTCCCCAATTGACCACAATGGCTAGAGCTGCACCGATCTGAAGCCAGGAGCCAGGAGCTTCTTCCGGGTCTCCTACACGGGTGCAGGGGCCCAAGGACTTGGCCATCTTTTACTGCTTTCCCGGGCCACAGCAGAGAGATTGAACCGGCGCCCATATGGGATGCCAGCACTTCAGCCCAGGGCATTAACCCACTGCGCCATAGCGCCAGCCCCCAGCTTCCTATTAATGGAGACCCTGTGAGGCAGTAGGTATTGTTGATTCAAGTGCTTGGATTTCTGTCACCCACATGGAAGACATGGATGGAGTTCCTGGCTTCTGGCTCTAGCCCTGGTCCTAGGACTTGTGAGCACTTGGGGAATGAACCAACAGATGGAATCTCTCTCCGTCTGTTTCTTTCTTTTTTTCTCTCTGTCTCTGTCTCTCTCTCTTAAAAAATAAATAAAAGTGCCAGCGCCGTGGTGTAGTGGGTAAAGCCACTGCCTGCAGTGCTGGCATCCCATATGGG
This sequence comes from Oryctolagus cuniculus, assembly GCF_964237555.1. Taxonomy (NCBI): domain Eukaryota; kingdom Metazoa; phylum Chordata; class Mammalia; order Lagomorpha; family Leporidae; genus Oryctolagus; species Oryctolagus cuniculus. The sequence goes on along the minus strand of NC_091434.1, from coordinate 12,405,890 downwards.
CACCAGTTCCAGTCTCAGCTGCTCTGCTTCTGATCCAGCTCTCTGCTATTGCTTGGGAAAGCAGTACAAGATGGCCCAAGTCCTTGGACCCCTGCACCCACATGGGAGATCCGGAAGAAACTCTTCGTTCCTGGCTTCGAATCAGTGCAGTTCCAGCCATTGCAACCGACTGGGGAGTGAATCAGCAGATGGAAGACCCATCTCTCTCTCTCTCTCGCTGCCTCTTTCTCTATCTGTATCAAGATAAATAATAAATTTATTAATAAATTTAATAAAATATATTATATAAATATTATTGAAATTTTAATAAAATACTTAATAAAATGAATGTATTGATAAATTAATAAATAAATCTTTTTAAAAAGAAAAAATGGATCAATGAACATTTTAAAAATCCACCATACAGATTAATTCCTTTAGCTAAAAATCTTGTCTTCTAAGAAGTAAAACGAACATTTTCTTGGAGAACAATGGTCCTCCTTCTGGGGTTATACTTCTAAGTAAAAACATGTGCATCTGGTCCTTTCTGGGAAACAGATTTTCACAGAGATGATGAGAGCCTGCTGCTACTGAGCCATGAGGCAGATTGAATGACACAAAGATGGGAGACTGAGAGCACCAAGATGAGCCCCAACTCTGTCATAGTCTTCCCTACTCCAATCCCAACTGCTGGTGCCCCCAAGTGCCTCCTAGGTGGTCCATTGATGGGTTTCTTAAGGAATTCATGTTTATAATATGACTGTGTCTTTGTTTTTGTTTCTGGGAGAAATTAATCATTTAGTTAGGATAGTAAATGAGGATCAGACACTGCCTTTCAACAAATAAAGTTCTTTTTGTCTCATTAGTACTTGAGAAAATGTTTGGTGCTGGCAAATGTGAGTAGGTGAAATGTGTTGGCTTTCCCTGGTGAAATGATACAAAAGAAAGAAAAGTGTGATAGTCTTGTTATTATTCTTCCTGACTGTATACAAAAATTTTCTCTTGACTATATGATTAAACTCTTGTCAATTTTAGGATATCAGTTCACTTGAGACTGTCACATTATTTCTGGCTTCCAAGTCATCTTTCGGGGTCACTCTATTTAAGATTCTTTCCCATGCATCCACATACAAACATTGATTCATTCTTCACAATCCAAGTTAAGCACCCGTTCTCTATGGAGGACTTGATATGCACCTATGTTCTCTTACTTATCGTTTTATAGACTCTGTAACAGTGAGTTGAGTTATACATTTATTTACCTATCTCTCTGTTTCAGTGATTCACTACTACATCACATAGCATCCTAAAATACAATTAGCTTCACACTCCAATCATTTAAAAAAATTTCTCATGATTTTATGGCAAACTAGGTTTAGCTGGGTGGTTCTTCAGCTCTGTGAATGTTGTGGCTGAGATCACTCATGCAGCTGCATTCAGATGGCAGTGTGCATAGTGCTGGAACATCTAAGATGGCATCTCACGCTGCAGGGCCTTTCTCCACCTGGTGGACAATCATTCTGTGTTCTAACTCGGGCTTCTTACAACATAGCAGCTCTGCTTCATGAGAGAAGAAGTAGAAGTACCCAGTTTCCCGAGGGCTACGCCTAGAACTTTTGCAGCTCCATCACCTCCACTTTTTAGGAAACAAAGCAACCAATAAGTCCATCCCAAGATCAAGGGTAGAGGACAAGGCTCCTTTTGATGGGAAAAGCAGTAAAGCTTGAACTGTCATCTTTAGCCTAATACCCTCTTCCCCTCCAGACAGTGAACTCTTTTTTTTTTTTTTTTTTTTTTTTTTTTGACAGGCAGAGTGGACAGGGAGAGAGAGAGAGAGAAAGGTCTTCTTTTGCTGCCGCGGCCGAAAGGCGCACCACGCTGATCCGATGGCAGGAGCCAGGTACTTATCCTGGTCTCCCATGGGGTGCAGGGCCCAAGGATTTGGGCCATCCTCCACTGCACTCCCGGGCCACAGCAGAGAGCTGGCCTGGAAGAGGGGCAACTGGGACAGAATCCGGCACCCCGACCGGGACTAGAACCCCGTGTGCAGGCGCCACAAGGAGGAGGATTAGCCTAGTGAGCCGTGGCGCCGGCCCATGAACTCTTTTTAGATTATGGAAAATTTCAGAATGAATACTGACAGAAGTCAAAGATTTTTGGGAATACTAGTCTTTGAGAAATTAGGGAAAAATTGAAAGATATGATAAAATAAATATAAAATATAAAGCAAAAAAAAAAAAAAGATGACATAGCCTGCAGAAATAAAGGACATATTGCAACAAAAGTGACATTGAGAGTTTTCAAAATGGATTTTGGAGGCCATTAAGGGCATGATTTATGCATGCGTCAAGCTAACTGCTTAGAATTTGAGCTTTTGGCCACCTTCACCCTTGGACTATAGGAGTCTGGAATGACCAAATAATTATATTTTGTCCAGAGACTTCAGATAGATGTCAGTTGGACTCAATTTATGGGAAATTCTTATGACATACATGCATTCGTATCCTATCTTTAATCAGTCATGTAGCCCTTATTCTTTCTTAACATTCAATATCATTTTCCCACAAAGAAATCTTACTGTTTGTCACAAATCAGCACTGCTTGCCTCTAAAGCACTCACTTTCCCTGCTACTTTGGAACACTCATTCAGATCTAGCAAATCTGTATCTCCAGAAATGCAATTCCTAAGGCTTCAAATAAAGTTATTCTACATTCACAGAGTTTTAATTAATAAAACCTACTTGCTAGAGTTTCAAAATATTCTTGCTTCAGCTTGGCTCAAGAAGAACTAAGGGAAAGGGGAGAGCAGCCACCAGTTTTATCTGGTTTCCCTCCATATGCCTAAGAAAACTAATTGTTCTAGAGGCTGACATTCGGCACAGTGTAATAAGCTGCCACGTGCCACAATATTGACATCCCATTACAGAATGCTGGTTCAAGTCCTGACTGCTCTGCTTCCAATTCAGCTTCCTGCTAACACACATGGGGAGGCAATGGAAGATGATCAAAGTACCTGGATCCTTGCCACCACGTGGCAGACCAGGATGGTGTTCCTGGCTCCTGGCTTTGGCCAGACCTGATTGTTACAACCATTTGGGAAATTAGCCAGTGCATGGAAGATCTCCCTCTGTGTGTGTCTCTCCCGCTCTCTCTGTCACTCTGCCTTTCAAATAAATAAATAAATCTTTTGAAAAGAAAGAAAACTAAGTGTCTTGGAGCCAGAACAGCTATGAAAAATATACCCCATAGGGTTCCTTAGAGCTCCAAAATCACCCGAGTTCCACTGCAGTCCATCAAAATGATACAATTAGTAGTAGCCATTACAGTTACAGCATTGGGATATATTTAATGATATGAAAAGCACTTTGTAATATAAAATGTATAAAAAACATCTGTGGTAACTAATAGAGTATCAAAAATGTAATGTGTAGGAGTGAAACTGACATTGTTGAGCTGACATTGTTGATTGTTCACAGACCTGAACAGTGGTTTTTTTCTTTTCCCTTCTTACTATTTGTTGAACTCTTTACTTAGTGTAGATTAATTTTATGAGTATGAAGTAAACTAAAGTTAAATAGCAAAAATTAAGAGAGGGATTAGAAGAGGAAGTATGAAGAGGAAGAGGAAAGGTGGGTAGGTGGGAGGATGGGGTGAGAAATATCACTACTTTACTAAATCTTTATATATGAAATTTTTAGACCTTAAATAAAATTTTTTAAAAAGAAAAAAAGCAAACTTTGAAACAGCCACACATGTGTACAAAAGACTGGAAAGTAACACAACAGATAATTATTAGTAACTACATATTATAGTATAATTTTATTATTATTTGTATTTTCCATAAGGGATATATAAATATATATTTTGTAATAATAAACAGAAAAATTATTTTCCTGAAGATTGTTATTTTGAGGGGTCAGCACTGTGGTGCAGTGGGTTAAGCCACTGTCTGTGATGCCATCATAATCTATGAGTGCTGGTTCAAGTTCCCACTGTTCCATTTCCACCCTAACTCCCTGTTGATGCACTATGGAGGCCATCCGAAGATATTCCAAGTGCTTAGGCCCCTACCACCAACTCAGGAGACCCAGAAGGAGTTCTCGACTCATGGCTTCGGACTGCCCCAACCCCAGTGATTGTGGCCACTTGAAGAATGAACCAGCTAGATAAAGACTCTCTCTCTCTTTCTCTCTCCTTCTCCCTCTCCCTCTCTTTCTGTAGCTCCACTTTTCAAATAAACACTTATATATTTGAATAAATATTTATTTGAATAAGTATTTTCAAAATTGTTATTTTTCTTTTTATTTGGGCATCATCAATTTATGGGCTGATTGTGATGTGCTGGACTAAAGCTGTCTAGTTCAATAGAATCAGGTGAGTAGATCACAGGAATTGTTATTTACTTAGATACTTCTTCAGATAAAAACTTATTTGCTTAATGAGAAGCCATTGAAATAAGTAGTATGTCAGACCCATAATACTACACACGTCGCATTTTCTCATTGCTGTCACGTGACTTCAGAATACAAAGAATCAAAAATGTCTACAAGATTCAAGGCTAAAAAATAGAACTGTAGCTCTAAACTGCAAACATCACAAAAGTACAGATTTCACTTGCCTCTTTAAATAAATAAATTTGGAATGAATGAATGATGAGATCATATCAATCATTAATCTCCTATAATATTGTCCTTGAAGACAATGTCCAAGATCACATGAAGTTACACAATTATTCCCTCTGTTGTTGCTGCCACAAATACACACATTACAGGGACTTTTGAGGACAATTTTTGACAAGCCATTATGTATGCTTTATCTAGAGTTGAAAAAATTCTTGGACTACATCCGGGATTTGAAAGCATGAGAGGAAAATTCATCTAATGAGATAGAAAAGAAGTGCCAAGAATAGAATTTTGAGGAAAAAAGATTTGTGATGAGCTTTATATGTCCTTTGAGCCCACAGGTCCTTCTGATGTGGATTTTTACAGCTGCCCACAGCAGATGGAACTCCAATATATTTTCAAGAGTACAGAACCAAGGCCTAGCCACAGGAGATCCTTGCCTGGTCAGACAAATGCCTTGCCTGTGCCTGAGATCTGGAAATCATGTCTTTATGCAATTGTCCCATATGAGGATACTTCAAAAAGATTGTGGAAATGAAATTGAAAGATAGGTTTATTTTGGTACAATTTGGTACTAGTGTCCAAAGGACACTTGATTTTCTTTTTTAACAAGAGCCCTGAATACCGGAGTTCTCATCCTTACGTGTTCAGGACCACTTGTTTCCTTGCACATATGCTATTTGCCTACTACCAACTCCCAGTCACTAGATCTAGTTATCAAAATTCCCTCTTATACCCATTGCCAGACTTGGTGTGACTGTTTGCCTTGGCAGACTTTCTTGTTCTCTTCCTAGTGGATATCTTTGGCCTGTCAGTCTTTCAGTGACCAAGCCTGGGATCTCAAGGTAAGTGGGTACATCTCCACAGAGACCTCTCCTCTAGTCTTCCCACTTTTGAAGCAAGAGCCTATTATTCCTGTGGAACAGGGGAAACTCCATTTCAGTTATTTATTGGCCCAGTGTTGCATTTTCTCAGTATTTTAATTGTCAGCCACTAGATTCATGTCTTTTTTCTGTCTCATGAAGATGCTTCTCCCCAGAGGAGAAAAGGAACACTGAACTTGCTGGGCTCAGGTCTCCAGCACATGCTGAAGTCTTTGGCCAGCCCTCTGAATCCTCAAACTTTCCCTGTCTGGTGGACCTCATGATTCATACGTGGCTCTTGGACTTCACGGTGAACATTTGCTGAACATGCCTTTGGTGTATTTGCAGTGTTTGCTCAGATCCTCCTTCAGGAATGAAGCAGTAAGCTTTGGACAAATTTCTTTGGAGGCACATCCTAAATGTCTGTCTTCAATATCTCTCTGCTTTTTCCCCTCTCTGAATTTTTCAAGGTCATCAAGACCTGGCCTTCCAAGTGATTTCCTTTTTTCCATCTACTATTCAACTTAAAAATCCTCACTAATAAATAGCTACAATGCCCCTGTGTTGTCAGTGGGTGATTCTTCCAAGTACATTAAGTTCCATCCAATTTTAAGTCTGCTCTCTTGCTTCCAGACTTTTCTAGACAGGGTTTTCTTTCTCCTTTTCTATCATATTAAAATTTTGAAAACTGAGGCAGATGTTAAGACAAAATATCATTCAGATTATGTCCCGCCCTCCTCATGCCCACCAATGTACCTGGCAGCACAGATACCTTGTCTCTCTCATGTCAATATGCCAACCAATCTGCCTGCCTTAAGATATCATTCATGCAGTAATTATGTTCAGATTTTTGGTTGTTTTTCATGTAAATGATATCCATTGTCCATTCCAATACCAACCAAAACATATAGGAAAAATAAAAAAATGTTGAATATTACTTGAACTCAAAACAGCCTTCCTCACTAACATTTTCCATTAAGGCTGATGGCATTCCAAGTGTAGAAGAGAAACTGTTACCCAGTTGATTTAGATCTAACAGTTTCAGTGCTGTATTAGTCAGATTTTCATTACTAGAATGAAACAACTAAGGCAGTCTAACTGCACAAAAATGAAGTTTATTGTGGCTCATGCGGATTCAAAGTCCAACACTAAGTGGGCCCTATTTGTTGGGCCTCTGGGAATGGCATTCTTACTGGCAGAATTCCAAGGTGGCACAGGGCACCACACGACATGATCAGGATGGTGACTATCTGTATCTCTCCTTATAAATCACCAGAATTCAATCATGGGAGCTCCACTTTAATGACCTAATTCAATCTGATTACTTCCAAAAAGTTCTATCTTTAAACCATAATTGGATTATGTTTCCTACCTTCTAGTGCCATTAACATAAGACCATGAGGACTAAACACCTGAATTTGGAAGGGCAAATATTCAAACCATAGCAGGTACAATACAAACGGTTTTCAAAACTTTACTACAAATCTTTAACTGATGTACCATATTGTTTCACCTGTCTTATGTTCTCTAAATGCATTTGACCTAAGACATGGGATGCTGATCAGCTCTTGGAAACCCCCACCAACACACACACACACACACACACACACACACATTTTCTATGGAATCATAGAAATTTGGGCCTGGATTGGTGAACCAATTTTTCCAAAATACATTATGCTTTCCTGGCTTGTCTTGATTATCAATTGGAATTTGATTTAAAGTTCTTTATTTTAAGAAAAATATTTATCAGTACCTGTAAGAAAAATGTCCATGATTAATGCTGAAGAGGACATGACAGGATTTAGGGCCCACGTTATGCCCCCAGATTCCCTTTCCTCTTTCTCTAAACTGTCATTCATTCATTCTGGTAGACTAAATGTCGAGGTAGATGGGCAACATCAGTTCCAACGAAAGACCCAATGGGAAAATTCAAACAAAGGTCCCTGATTGGATCACAATTTTCCCTTCATAGGCATAACTTGGATGTGTGCCCATGAGGATCCAATCTCTCTAGCCAGAGGGATAGGGTGCACTGATTTATTGGGGCTTTGGGAATGCATGCTTCAAGAAGACTGAAGTCTGTGGCTTCTATCAAAAAAACAAGAGCAACAAGTGTGGGTAAGAATGTAGAGGAAGGGTAGCCCTTATAACATTTGATGAAAATGTAAATTAGTATGGTCATTATGAAAAACAGTATAGAGTTTCCTTTAAAAGTTAAAAATAGGACTACAATACCACCCAGCAATCCCACTTCTGGGCATATATTTGAAGGAAATGAAATCAGAAGCTTGATTAGATATTTCCCTTCCATGTTTATTAAAACTATATTCATAATAACCACATCATGAAATATGCATAAGTATCATTAAAAAAGAAATTATGGTAAATATATGGTGAAATACTATTCACCTGTGAAAAAGAAGGATATACTGCCATTTGGAACAACATAGCTGAACCCAGAGGACATTACTCTAATGAAAACAGGCCAAAGAAAGACAAATACTATATCTTACTTATATGTGAAATTTGGAAAAGTCAAACTTGAAACAGAGTAGAACCATGGTTCACAGAAGCTGAGGAATAGAGGAAATTGGAGTATGTTGACCAAAGGGTATAAACTGTCAGTTATAAGATGGACAAGTTCTAGGTATCTATTGTTCAGCATGGGTGGTGATGTATGCCTTAGTTTGATTGTGATGATAATGTGTATGTCTACTAAATTGCTACATTATACCTCTTGAATATATTCAACATTTACTTGTCAACTAAAAATTTAGAAATATAAAATGTATACATGTTAATATTTATATGTTGACCAGCACCGCAGCTCACTAGGCTAATCCTCCACCTTGCGGCGCCGGCACACCAGGTTCTAGTCCCGGTCGGGGCGCCGGATTCTGTCCTGGTTGCCCCTCTTCCAGGCCAGCTCTCTCCCTGTGGCCAGGGAGTGCAGTGGAGGATGGCCCAAGTGCTTGGGCCCTGTACCCCATGGGAGACCAGGATAAGTACCTGGCTCCTGCCATCGGATCAACGCAGTGTGCCGGCCGCAGCGCGCCGGCCGCAGCGGCCATTGGAGGGTGAACCAATGGCAAAAAGGAAGACCTTTCTCTCTGTCTCTCTCTCTCAGTGTCCACTCTGCCTGTCAAAACAAATATATATATTTATATGTGGGAGAAGGGGATGAAAGACAAGACCTGGATGACCTCTACTTACCTAGAAATGCATGGGCAGAGGAAGGTTGGGAAGTTTCTAGAGGAAAAGTAGGGTAGGTGTCAGATAGAACATAGGAGTCAGAAGGTGTCACCCGGTAAGCATGTCCTACATTCATGGAGATACCATTCCAAAATGAAAAGAGGCAATTAGTAAATAACTTCAAGAAGATAACACTAAACTGTGTTAAGTCTTCTAAAGAAAATAAAGGTACTGGTGTTGTGGCACAGCGAGTTAAGCTACCACGTGTGACACTGGCATTCTATATTGGAGTGCTAGTTTGTGTGTCAGCTGTGTCACTATCAATCCAAGTTCTTGCTGGTGTGCCTGAGAAGGCAGATAAGAATGGCCCAAACATTTGGAACTTTGCCACCTATGGGGAAGACCATGATGGAGTTCCTGGCTCCTGGCTTCAACTTGGCACAGATTTAGCTGCTACTGCTATGTAAGGAGTAAACCAGTAGGTGGAGGATCTCTGTCTCTGTCTCTGTGTCTCTCTCTCTCTCTGTCTGTCTGTCTCTCTTTCTTTCTTGCTCTCGCTCTCTCTCCATCTCCCATTCCCTCTCCTCTCCCTCTCCCACTGTCACTCTGCCTTTCAAATAAATAAATATTTTTAAAAGAAATATGTTGAATAGAGACTTCTAAGGGTAATAAATTAGACAAGATGAACAGGGAAAACTTGTCCCAAGAGATAGCTTCTCCATATTAGATTATATTTAGGCAATTGTGGTTTTAATTTATATAATTCTTTAGTAAATATAAATGATTTATTTCCAGGTTATTCAGTCCAAGTGTTTCTTAAGCATTATTCAGTTTATTGAAGATATTTTCTTCAGATTTTCAACAGATGCTGGCAAATATAAATATTTTTTCAGAACTTAAGGCTGCTTGCTGAGGGCAATATTTTGTATTTTTGGATAATTTCATTTACTTCCACATGACCTTGGTTTGTTGCAACCAATTGTCTGATGATCTCAAATTTGTCTGAGGTCAATGTAGTGAGAATCCTTTTGTGGTCTGAAGTTTTAATTCTTTTCTTCATCTGATCATTACCATTGTCTAAAGAATTACAAAAGGAGCCACCCTAAGAAAAGATACACATGGGGATCTTTTTCAAAAACTAATTTGGGCAACTAATTTAATTATCCCATCAAATAAGTGCTTCCCTGTGGGCTGGAAGCAGCCTGTTTCCAAATCACAGCTGTGAGCACAGGAGCACAAGCATGTTTTGGGAGGAGATGTACTCCAGCATCAGGAGACAGTTGAGTTGTAACAGGTCAACCAAGGACCATATGGAAAGCAGCTCACGAGTGTTTATACCTCGGTTCCAGAGAAATCCCTGTGCGATTACTACTGTCCTACATCTGTGGGGACTGAGGCACATGTTGGCAAGCAACTCACTCCAGAAACAATTGGCAAACGGGATAGAGAACTGGCTTCTGTCAATGTCTGGACTTGAGTGAGCCTGTCTAACACATATCAATCTGCCTTGCTCCCCATTATAATCCCAGTAGCTAGCAGAATTCCTAGGTCAAAGCAGAGACTTATAATAGCAGAGATTTCTATTGTCATGGAAACAAAGCACACAAATCTGGCAGCTTCCACCATCATTTACTGTCTCCCGGTCAGTTTTGTAGATCTTAAGTCCAGCAATATTGTAGCTCAGCAGGGCCCTCTGCTTAGAGTCACACAGTCTGAAATAGATGTCAGCAGGGCTGTGCTCCCTTTAGGAGGCTGTAGGGATGGCCCTGATTTCAAGTTCACTCAAGCTGTAATTGGAAGACTGAGATCCCTGCTTGTTGACTAGATTTAAGGGAACTCCATTGCCACCTTCCAGAGACTGCCTTTACTTGTTGGTTCATGAATTCCTTCATCTTCAAAACAGCAATGGTGGCTCAAGCACCTCTCATGCTTTGAATCTCTCTTGCTTCTCCTGCCACATTTTTCTCTGACTCTTCTACTTTTCACTTCCACTTTTAAGAGTCCATGTGGTTATACTGGACCAAACAGGGTAATCTCTCTATTTTATGATCATCTGCAATACTAACATTCTCTCAGATATTGCAAGTTAGGGCATAGACATCTCTGGGAGGCCATTTTTCTGAATGCCAAAACATTGTTAATATTTTTGGATAAATGGAGAATTAACCTAACACTAACAATTTTGTCTATACCATATAGCAATGTTCCAAAAGATTAAATCTTATGGAGAAAGACTTGTGTAGACGGAGAAGGAAAGAGGAAAATGTTATTGCACACCTATTCTGTTTTAGGCCTAGGCATGGATGCCTTCCCATGAGTCTTCTTTGAATCCAAGCTTTGAGAGTAGGTACCTTACATCTATTTCTAATGCAGATGTTGAGACTCAAGTTAAGTGAATTGTCCGGTAGCAGAGCCCTCAACATAGAAGTACACGTGGTTTTCCTACTACTTACGCTTCTACTTGCTTAGGTCTATATGAGTTATAGCCATGTCTAGTTGGACTTAAGTACACAGACTCTGAAATAAGACTGCTTGGGCTTAACTCCAGGCCTGGGACTTACCAAATATATGACCTTGGCCTAAATACTTAGCAACTCTGTTCTTCACTTTTCGTACTTGTACAGAGTTGAAATAATAATTATACCAAGTCCGTAAAACTATTGTGAGGATTAAATCAGTTAATATAAACGAAGTCCTGGAACTGTGCTTGGCATTGCTCCATGTGTGCTAGTATGCTATCATTGTTATGTTGAAACAATTAGATTCCAACCAAACTTGTTACCTTTCATTTCAACTAGTACCTTTTTAATATCTTACCCATTAATAGATTTTTATCAACTCTGGATAGATTTCATTTATTCTTTCATTTTCATTGTTATTTTTTTCTCCATAGCCCTACAGAACAATAAAGTGTTAGTGATGAGATAATGCTTTCAATATGATGATTGCAATGAAATGAAAAATTAGAAGAATATGTGCTGAAGAGCTATTAGATGTTGAAATGCTTCTCCCAACATGGCAGAAGGAGACACAAATTCAAGAGAGGTCAGCGGAGCCCAGACAAGATGACTGGGTGTGGAGAGACCACAGAAGTAGGAGGGAGTTGGTTTTCAGACATCCAGCAGCCTCCAGGAGCATTCACTAGCATTCTTTCCCCCAAGTTTTAACTACTCTAGCTCCATTGGAGGAGGAACAGAGAGTGTGGTCTGCACTTAGGAGCAATGGAGTTGTGTCTACATATGACCTGCTTTTGACAGCAGCAGGCATTGCCCATGGATCTTCAAACAGAAACAAGCCCATTCATTACAGGTTAAGCATCGCAAAAGAAAAGATATGAAATCCAAAATATTACAAAATCTGAAGTTTGTGAGCACCAACATGACACCACAAGTGGAAAATTTCACACTATGAAACTGTTTTCTGCACAAAATTATTTGAAATATCATAAAAAATTACCTTCAGTCTGCCTGTATATGTGAAACATAAATGGATTTCCCATTTAGACTTGATATCTTATGAGTATTATGAATTTGAAAATATTTTTAAATCCAGAAAAATACAAAATCTCTAACACTTCTGATCCCAAGCATTTCATGTGAGGGATGATCAGTGTTATATCCCCCATTATCTTCCTTTTTTCATCTCTCTCCTTGTCTATCCCTCTGTTCAATTTTTACTTTTGGTACCAAGATTGAAAGCACCATTTTTCATAGCAAAGAAGACCATTGTAAAGGTTATGAGGTCCGGATGAACATCTTGGCATTACCCAATCATTTCACAAGTGGCACCGGAAACAACTTCTTTCTTGTCCTTGGACATCAGAGGGAAAGAAATCTTTGCTAATCTGATGTGAGTGCCAAGTAATCACCTTCAACATGAAGCAGAAACACGAATCCCAGTGGAAATACATTACTGGTCACCATGAACTGAAGAACACCAGAATTGAATCCACATGGAGACATTTATTCTTTCACTCACAATGAATGAGGTTTTGCTATATTCAAGGAGCACTAAGAGCAGCATTTGAAGAAAGAAAAATGCAAGGAAAGTGAAATATTTTCATGCTGTCAGTAGTGTGTGAACATTTATTTGATCATTCCATTCTGTGATCTCTACACAGCAACTGTTGGATCATATAGCTGTCCAGTAAACAGGTCTCTTCCATGAATTCTATTTTCCTCTTGGGCCATTTCCAAGAACAACAGATTGGACTTTAACTCTGAGTCTGAAAAGTTTCCCTCTACTGACTAGAGTTTAACCCCAGTCTATTATCCAAAACTAACTGATAAAACAATCCTTTGATACTATCCTTTGAACAAGTTGTATAAGTTAAAACTTTGTGAGGAAGAAAAAAAGCAGCACATAAAGGAAGTTTTGAGTTAGCAACTACCCTAATTCTTAATTTCAGACATAGTACAAACATTTCACACCTTAGGGTTGCAATAACAAGACCTATGAAACTTCAAAAGTACAGGCGGATATGTCTGAGCTCATTCCTTCATCTCACACAAAAACCTAAATGGCCATATGTTACCTTATTTTTGTGAGAGCTATGATTTATGTACATTCCATTTTGCCCTGAATCTGGAAATAATTTCCCCTGAATTTGAATGTGAAGGCGGAAAAAGGAGGGAGAAGTGGGAGGTTCAATGTTCACACAGAGCCCTGCTTGCATCCCTGATACTTTGCAGAGGCTTCTATTATCAGAAATATCTCTTTATATTGCAATTATTTATTCAAATAGGCTCACCTGCCTGTTGCTCCCAGGAACCATAGGTTGAATTAGCAACCAGGAAGAAGGAGAAAAAAGGGGAGAGGAAGAGAAAGAAAAGCAAAGAGAAGAAGGAGAAGGAGGGGAAGAGAAAGAAAACAGAAATATGTGGACAACTATTTGATTTAACAAAATCATTGAAAAAATAACCCCAGGAAGAACATTACTGCATTGGAGTTCCTTGTTTATTTTGTACTTCAGTGCTGTTTGGATTTCAATTGTATTGAAGATGGGAGGGGCCACTATGATCTTTTTAGAGCTTCTCTGAGAACTTTCCCTCTCTCTCTCTCAGTTCCTAGAAGAGCAAGGACCTCCAAAATCCATCTCACGCCAAGATGTTCAAGGATGGGTCCTGAGCCAGAGAGGGGCCTGGCACAGAGTAGATGTCCTCTTGTGTAAGTATTTGTTCAATGAATGAATGCATGGAAATCATTATCTCTAGGACTTAGCACACGCTCAACTCCTTAGTAAGGATTTAATTAGTATGCATTGATCTTTAACAATGTGTAGCCAAACTTAAGCTTTACTCATAGGAAGTGGAGTAAACATCTTTAAAAACTGGAAATATTTGCAGATAAATTTATCAGGTTACACATGAGCTTGCACACACTCAGCAACATGCCTTATAACCAGATCCTTATGGGGCTACATAACTGGAGCCTTCTGCTGTTCTTTATGCCAGTAGGATCTCTTACTTTCTCTTCCACATGTTCTGGTTGACTATAGTTTTTGTATCTCATGACTTGACCAGATTGAAGAATGAGAGCTGTGGTCTGGATAGCTGAATGTGTCTGGAAGTTGAGCAAGCTCTGTTCCTTGAGATGGTATATGAACTCGGGTTGAGTAGGGGGTAGAGCAGTATCCAGTGGCAGTAATGGCCAATGGGAAGGCCTTACCAGGCAGTGACAGGCAGCAGATAGAAACACCACAAATGGCTACCTCAGGGGAGGTGCAGGAAGGGACTTGCCTGGTAAAACAGAGTTTAGATACAGGGACTTGTGAGCAGGTAACATTAGGCACTCAGAAAAAACAAGTGGCCAAACCAACTGATAGCAAAGAGTAAAGCCTCCTCACAGGACTGCACTCAGAGGAGCATAAAGAAACAGAATCCAGGCAAGACGGAGTGCTGGCAAGAGCCAGGAAGACTGCTGCCTTGAGGGCCTGGCAGCATGGCTGGGTTAACAAGGGAAGAACTGAGGTACAAGTGGCTTCATGGCATTTACCAAAACTAGAATCTAAGACAGTGATTCCATGCCATGACCAGGGTGGAAACCCAAAGCAGAACCAAACTGATGCCGTATACATCTTAAATTCAATCTCTCCCATTCCCAAAGTATAACCTGGATTGAGATTGAGCAGAGTGGAGATCTGAGGGTCTCAGAACAGTTTCATCCACTCACTCATTCATTCAGAAAACATTCTGTGGATACCAACACTGGACCAAGCATCAACAACCAGTGACGATGATCTGGGAAAGAGGAAAGAGAGCATGTTTCCTAGCTCTGGGTTGCTCCAAGGAAGTATGGGAGATGGGAGGCTCAGAGGTGTACAAAGAGAGAAAACACAGTCAAAGCATTTTCTGAGTAACACACTGTTTTCTCCATCATTGAGATGTTTCTTTGCACATGATAATCATTTGATCTTTAGTAGAGAAATCTTGCAGTAATTGTCCTTTCACTAATTATTCATGTGTCAAACTCCAGAGACTATCACTAGGGTTAAATGAATGCAGCCAAACAATGCCTGTGGGTTTGGTCCCTAAACCTGTTTCTTTCTATCCTGTTTCACCTCCCCATCAAAGTAATGGCACGCACCATCCACTGTTTGGAGAAACCAAACATCCAGAAGCCTTTCTTGACTTCTCTTTTTGCCTCACCACTTCTGCTCCCAACAGCCAACTCACCAGCAGCTTCTACTTGAAGCCCACTTTCATAACATTTTCTGAATCCATTCACTTCTCCCCATCTCTGCTACCACTCCCAGGCATAGGACACTAATCTCTTTCCCTTACCATCACAACTTGCCTCCCTGTTTTCACACCTGCTGCTCCCTAAATACACTCTCTGAACCAGAGTTGTCATTTCTTTACCTGCCTGAATACATCCAGTGTCATCCTGCCTTACTTCACAAACTTGCTTGGTCTCGCCTGTTGCTACATCCCAGTTCCTGGAAGTTCTCACATACTTCTCTCCCTTATCCACAATGCCCTAGTCATACTACCTTCTTTTTGTTTCATTTCTTAATCACCAACTCATCCCCACTTCAGGATATTTGCATGTCCTAATTATTTGGCCTAGATCATTCTTATCCAATCCTGAGTGACTGGCTTTTCCAAGTAGCTCATCTCAAGTTCCCCCTCCTCAAAAAAGCTTTGTTTCTTAAATGTTAAATTTTAAAATGTAATTATAAAACTAAACCTGTTTGTTACTGAATTTTAAAATCTCTTCTGTTGTTTTATAGGTCATTCCAATGCTACTTTCTCATAATAAAAGTGTCTACTTTTTTCATATTAAAAGTAAACATTGGCCGGCACCGCGGCTGACTAGGCTAATCCTCCACCTGCGGCGCCAGCACCCCAGGTTCTAGTCCCGGTTGGGGCACCGGTTCTGTCCCGCTTGCTCCTCTTCCAATCCAGCTCTATACTGTGTCCCGGGAAGGCAGTGGAGGATGGCCCAGGTCCTTGAGCCCTGCACCTGCATGGGAGACCAGGAGAAGCACCTGGCTCCTGGCTTCAAATCGGCGCAGCTGCACCGGCCGCAGCGTGCTGGCCGCAGCGGCCACTTGGGGGGGTGAACCAACGGAAAAGGAAGACTTTTCTCTCTGTCTCTCTCTCACTAACTCTACCTGTCAAAAAAAAAAAAAAAAAAGTAAACGTTAAGTACAGTGACCCAATTAAAATACTTTGTCTTCACAAATTGTTCAAGTCAGTGGCCAAAATGAAGGCATTTTAACCTTAAATGGAATCAGAAGGTTTTTGTTTCATTTTTGCAAATTTTGCAAATCTATCTATAGAGTTATTATTGGGAGTAAGATCACCAGGAGTTAAGTTCCAACAGAACCTATCTGGTATAGCTAGTTATTTATTTTTTAAAACATCTGTACAGACATCTGAAGCAGCTTGTTGTGGCAAAACAGAGTATGGAGGCTGTTTTCCTATCACTGCACATTGAGTTATGAATTGCAATATTCTGATTAGTAAAAGGGTATTTGAAAAGTCTGTGGAGAAAATGGAATTAAAAGTAAAGTTTACTCTGGTTTAAAAATTTTGAAAACCATGCATAGCCCTTTTATAACATGCATTTTCCAAGAGCATTTTTGAAGACCAGTAGTCTTAGCAGTTTCTTGCTTAGAGAAATGCATACACATGGATGTGTTATTCCTACAGTCAGAGTCAGAGGACAGAAGATGTGAATACAGATTAAATTCTTCAGGACTAGTAAGGGTCTTTGGTACACAACATTTCACTCTGCTTGGTAACAATTCCTACATACTTAAAAAGAATGAACCTCAAGGCCAGTACCATGGCCTAGTGAGCTAAGCCTCTGCCAGCATCCCATATGGGCACCAGTTCATGTCCTGGTTGCTACTCTTCTGATCCAACTCTCTGCTATGGCCTGGGAAAGCAGCAAAAGATGGCCCAAGTCCTTGGACCCCTGCACCCAAATGGGAGACCCGGAAAAATCTCCTGGCTCCTGGCTCCTACTGGCTTCGGATCGGCCCAGCTCTGGCTATTGTGGCCATTTGGGTTGTGAACCAGTGGATGCAAGATCTCTCTCTCTTTCCCTCTCTCTCTCTCTCCCTCTCTGTCTGTAACTCTACCTCTCAAATAAGTAAATAAATATTTTAAAAAATGAACCTGATTAGTAAGTCTAACCTTGAGTGTCCAGTAGAATAATAGGCTACTGGGCCAGAAATCATGCTACATGCTTCATATTCATAATTTAACTCTCACAAGCACTGAAAATGTTAGTCTAGTTTTTTTGTGCTAGAAAAACTGAGGCTTAAGGACCCCATAGTGAGGTAAGGGAAGAATCTGTATTCAAACTTTGGTCCTTCCAGGTCTAAGTCTTGTGCTATTCCCACTGCCAATGTGTCGGCCTCCAATTCTTTTGACTAATTAGGCTAGAAGAACTGGGTCTCACTTAAATCTTGAGAGAATAAAATGAATCCTGTAATAGGAAGGAAATGAAATAAAAAAGAGAATAAAAAGAGAAGAAGCAGGGATCACAATAAAGAAGAAAATTGGCACAACCCTTATTATTCTTTGAGGTGGAGAGAGTTTATTGGATTTCTAGCAAAATCCACTTTATCTTCTCAATTCAATCAGATTGATAAACCCTCTGAAGATTTATGCCATGCTGTCATTGTTTCTCTGACCCATCTGGTGACTGTGATCATGTTCAAACACTAAATGGGAGGAAAATAAATGTGCATTCTTTCTGGAATGGCACCCACATATGTTCTCGGGCTGACAAGCCAGGCTCAGCTGAAGAAGGCACACACCAAGCAATGGATTTACTTAAGCAGGAATGGGCTCCAATCAGTTCCCAAGCAGCTGCTTTATTTTGAGCAAAGCTGCATGTAATACTAGACTGGATTAAATCTCCCTTTTTTTCTGATGAGGAGCCAGCCAAATGTTTCCTGGTTTCTAAGTTTGTCCCCTTGCTGGATCCCGAGGAGGAACAGAGAGGGCCTTCCTTGCTATCACCTGCGAAGTCTTCATTGGAGAGTCATCCTCTCCAGACCTCTTGTAATTGGAGAAAAACGTTGCTAGGTGAATTGTCTGAAAAGAAATCACTTCCTTCCATAGACAACTTTATTTTTTTATTTAAGTGCTTTTGGATTTCTGGGAAATCTCTAATATTTAAATAATACTCATTTTG
This sequence comes from Oryctolagus cuniculus, assembly GCF_964237555.1. NCBI lineage: Eukaryota > Metazoa > Chordata > Mammalia > Lagomorpha > Leporidae > Oryctolagus > Oryctolagus cuniculus. The sequence continues at coordinate 12,387,577 of NC_091434.1, read as the reverse complement.
GTTTTTAATAATATGCCAAAATTGTGTGTGTGTGTGTGTGTCTTCCAATTGCTACTGGAGGTAAATTCTCTCTTTTGCTTTGGAGAATCAGAGAATGTTTTGTTTTGAAACAGAGTAGATTCCTTAAGCACAGAAATCATTTGGAAGAAGGCAACCTAAAAATTTCATGTAAAATTCCAGTGAGTCGCTTAAGGAACACACAGCATTTTGTGCCCCATTTCACAGATGAGAAGCTAGTCAGAGAGGTATAAAATGACTTTATAGAATGGTAAGTTGCAGGTCTCTGAGACTAAGTTATACTATCAGCAAGCAAATTCATAAAAATTACATTTCCTCCCTTAGTTATATTTTACAACTTTTTGAGTGATTATTCTATTTAGTTTAAATCCCTTTTGAACACCTCATGCTAGAAATGATCTAGTGTCTAATTTTATTTTTGTATTTGTCTTTGATTCCCCCTAAGCAAAATTTGCTGCTGCGATCTCATATTTTTCACTTGTGCACTTTTCTGAAACTTTTTGTGGATCAAAAGGACTAGCGGTGGGGAGCGACTGGGTGCTTGACTGCACTACGGCAGGTGCTGCACTGGCAGGACTGCCCCCATCTCCCTTCGCTGTGCTCTCTGCTTACTCTTGCGTTCTCACAGCATGTGCTGCCTTTGGAACTTGGAGACCTTGCTGCACACCAGACGGTCAGAGTTTGGGAACCGTCACATGGTAAGTTTGGAAACTGACCATTAATCGAGTTAGGGAGGAACTATGAAAAACAACTGCTTTATCCCATCAGATATGGAGTCACTGACATGTGTCTGAGCAGGAGGCACAGCAATCCTTTGAAATAAGCTATTTTATCTCCCGACGATGTTTTCCAAGCGTGGGTTTTGAACCATCTGCGTTAAAATCACTTACAGTGTGGGGGAATGAGGGAGGAAGGGAAGAAACAATGATGTTAAAAAGCAGTGCCCTTGGCCCAACCCCAGCCATGTGGATCTGATGTTTCAGCAGGTACTGAGGTACTGGGAATCGGCATTTCCCAAGGTGATTTTTGTTTTAAAAAGTAAAAGATCCTACTCAAGAAAGTTACATTTGGGACTAAAAAAAAAAAAAAAAAGAATGGTGAGAGATGAAAGATGACAGATTCTGAGACATTTCTTGGCCGCTGTGACAATTTTCTCAAAAGCTCTAAAATATTAGAAAATATCTCTGGGCAGAGATAGATTTGGTGGCATGAAAATAGACACTTGATCATTGTTGCAGCATCTTTCTTTGTTTTATTACTGCTATAAAAATACACAAGTTCGCCTTTTGATAATGTGGCTTATTAACCCATCATCTCATCTGGCTGTGTTTTTATATGGGTCACTTTACTCTTGTCTCCCTTCCTCAAAAACTCAGGTTGTCTGGCTGGTTGATTGATTGGCTACCATCCATCTTTCCCACATTACAGTTGCTGCAGATATTAGAAATGATTCATTGTTCAGTAGTGCCATGGTTTCATTTCTTTCAATAGTTATGTTTTGGTTTGCTTATAAACTGGGATTTAGCAGCAATTATTTTGGCTTACTTAGTGAATATTTCTGAACAATAGGTACTTTAAAAATTTTTAAATCACTGTTACATACATTTGAAAAGAAGAGAAATTAAGCAAAGGAGAAGGAAAGATAAAGCTGATTTTCGGCCGGCACCACAGCTCACTAGGTTAATCCTCCACCTGAGGCACCAGCACCCTGGGTTCTAGTCCCAGTCAGGGCGCCAGTTCTGTCCCGCTTGCTCCTCTTCCAGTTCAGCTCTCCGCTGTGGCCCGGGAGTGCAGTGGAGGATGGCCCAGGTCCTTGGGCCCTGCACCTGCATGGGAGACCAGGAGAAGCACCTGGCTCCTGGCTTCGGATCAGCGCAGCGTGCCGGCTGCAACGCACAGGCCGTAGAGGCCACTTGGGGGGTGAACCAACGGAAAAAGGAAGACCTTTCTCTCTGTCTCTCTCCCTGTCTAACTCTGCCTGTCAAAAAATAAAAATTAAAAAAAAAAAAACATTTAAAATAAGCTGATTGTCATCAAGTGGAATTGTGTTGTTATCACGTGAAACTAAGGATACAATGCTTAATTTGTTTTCTTGTCTAGATCTAATCCATCTTTTATGATGGAAGAAAGATGATTAGCTTAGCTGAAAGAGTTCCCAAAACCAGGTCTGGAGGAGGAAGTCTCCCCCCTAAAGCAGTTAGAGATGTCAAAAGAGGTCAAAACCAAAAACTGTGCAAGATACGAAGTACGAGAAGCCAAGAAATTCTGTGATAGAGGATGGCAACCCAGGAATTGGGCTGCCGGGCAGTGATGATGCAGCTTGGGTGAAGCTGAAAGGTCTTGGGCCTCTTACCTGGAAGTGACCTCGTGTCCTACAGCCAGTTTGTATGTGTTGGCTACTGCATGGGGGATGGGAAGGCCACAATAGTCAGGCCAAAGCCATCCTCCACCGCTTTTCCCAATCCATTGGGAAGCTGGATCAGAAGTGGAGCAGCCAGCACATGAAGTGGTACCCATATGGGATGCTGGCATTGCAGGTGGCAACTATACCCCCTACACCACAACAATGGTTCGCAGTCTCTCTAGTAAAATCTAGAGTACTTGGTGCAAGTCCTGATGACCTGCCTAATTGTTGTGTGATCTGTCTTCTCAAGGACACAAACCCTGCCACAAGTCAGAGTCCTGTATTAATCCATGTGTCTCCCTCCTGGAACTCTGCTGGTGCCATAATTAGGACAATGACCAGTCAGATCTCCAGCTATGATGTCCCCAGGACAGACTTGGATTGTCTGTCAGCTGAACCATGCATCATTATTACCCAGAACTTAGCAGCTGGGTTCCATCTAGAGCAGTGATTCTCCAAGTGTAATCCCAGAGGAACAGAATGAGCATCTCTTGGGAACTTGCTAGAATGGAAATTATTTGGCCTACCACAGACTTAATGAATTAGAAACACAGTAGGCTTGTCTCAGCCAGCTGGGTTTCAACAAACCCTTTGAAGTTTGCATATTAAAATTTTCGGCCACTGTTGTAGGCAAAGGACAGTATACTAGAAAATCTATTGACATCTGATAACAATAGAACATGTTCTTTCTTCTATCTTCACACACAGATTGCTATGTGATGCTGCCATGCTTAAATAAAATGTGTTCAGGGAGCAAGAATTTAGCCAAGTGGTTAAGACACGCACATGCCATATTAGTATACATGGGTTCAAATCCTAACTTTGGTCCTGACTCTAGCTTCCTACCATTGCAGAACCTAGGAGTCAGCGTTGATGGCTCCAGTGATTGGGATCCTGCCATACATGTAGGAGACCTAGGTTGAGTTTCTGGCTCCCAGTTTCATCCTGTCCTACTATTGCAGACATTTGAGGAGTAGACTAGCAAATGGTAGGGCTCTCTCTTACCGTCTCTCTCTCCCTCTCAAATAAAATTTTTAAAATTTAAAATAAAGCATTTATTTATTAACTCTTCACTACTTTATAATCAGAAGCTTCTCACTGACATCTTTGTTCTTATAGTTTTACTCCATTGAAATATGAGGGCACTTAAGTAGAGAACTGATTAAATAAGAACTGAGCAGATAATAACAGAACTGGAGTGAGGTTTGCAAGTTTCTATAACTCTAAAACATTTTCTTTGTTAAATTTCACTTGGTAAATCTTGTTCCAACTGGAATCATCAGCAAAAGCAGTACAAACCTCAAGAGGCATATGTCTTCTCAAGGAAACACACTAAGCAAACATTAGTTTTGTTTGATTTCCTGATTTCTCCCCTGTACAGACATCAGACATCAGGGTCCTTATCCCAGTTGTACATTTTTCTCTTTTCCATCAGCAATTGCCTCAAAGCCCTGATAACTGCTGTGTTTTACATTGATTGAAATGTAATCATCATGAGACAACAGCATGCCTTGATGGTGAAAGAACTTAATACTTTCTGTCTATGATCAATTTATGAACTTCCTCACGAAGAGACACATCTATCCAGACGTCAGCCTCCTCTGCTGTTAAATCCTTACCATCCCAAACCCAAGCACAGATGTGCACACTTTTACACACTTATACACATATTTACCATCTCCTGTGTTTTTGCTTCACAGACTGGGTGCACTGTTTAAACAGATGATAGAAACCAAAAATCAACCAACACAAATAAAAATGTAGTAGAGATTTCCAAGTTCAGTTCGTAGCCAGTCAACGATTAGCTGTACTGGAAGTCTGGTCTGTCCTGCATCTCTTCCTTTAGAGAGTGAACCCTCTGCCATATATCAAGGACACAGAGTGGATACTACCTTCCTGCTGAAGAGAAGCTATGCCCTAACTAGGTCACTCAGAGAACCAAGCCCATCTCTGTGAATACAGTAACTAGATCAGAAATGAGTCCCTGCCCAAATGAGTGGTTCAAAATGTTCCTAGGACTCCTGTCATCAGAGGAAGTTGTTCTTTCTCTATAACCATACCCATCGAAGGCCACATACATCAGAAATTCCTGGGGACATTGTGTCAGCTCCTAGGGAGAGTTTAAGAGGGAAAGCAAGCAAAAGGAAGTATATACAAGAAGTCTGGAACCTAGGCTGGAAACATGCCTAGGGTTAAGCCACCTCATTGACACCCCCGTTACCTGTGTCAATCAATTTCCCTGAACACAAAAGTCTAGTTTGAGTTGGATTTTGGTTATTTGCAGTCAACAGCAAGATACAGTTAGTGGGATATTCCTGTAAATTGGTTTTCTAATTTACTCAATAAATCATTCTCAATGGCCTTTCTCTAGATCTATGCTTCTAAAAAAATATATCCCATTCCCTAACTAGGGCAGGTTGCTTTCTAATACAGCAACCATTTATCTGTCCCTGGATCAGCTTTCTGCTATTTAAAGGAAACTAAATTCTTCCTCCCTTGATTTTCTATGATGAGGAATTAAGCCAAAATTCATCAGTGCTGTGAACAGCCTACTACGAAACAGTTCACTGCCTGATACATAGGCCTTGGAGTCTGCAAGCATGGCTGTGTAAGGTTTGCTGTCTTCCTGTCATTGTCTTCTTGTTTTATAGCTGGTACATCAGCCCCTTATTTGGTTCTGGTGAAAAATCCAAACAAAGAGCAACAGCAAAATGCGTTAATAATATTTGCTGACGTATCATGAGCAGTTGTAAGAACATTGTAACAACTGAAGCACTGGCGACCCTGATAAATCCGAATGAACACAAGAAAAGGTTACATTGCTCTATAAACAGTTTTTATATATAAATGTCACATGAAAGGCAGTGGAATTGAAGATTTATGCTGTGAGGTTGCCTGGAACACATCACCCGAACACTGCGGTTCCTTGGGCAGTAGACATAGTGGCACTTAGTGTTTGTTTAATCTGGGCCTCTCTTTCTTAGAACTCTGCACTGTCAAAATAGTCTTTTGTTCTTAGTTTATATGTGTAAAATTTTATTAAAAAGCACTGGGATCATTTTATTTCTTTTATAAAAAAAAAAAAAAGACTGGAGGCAAATGTGAGAAAATGTTAACCAAGTACCCTTCTGGGTATTGGGAACACAGGTGTTTTTCATATAAAAAAATAGTTGGGACTCTACTGGATACACCAACTTGTCACCTATAAATAACAAGACTCCAGAAGGATTCATGAATTTGTTTTCTGTTCTAAGCAGCACTTGAAATATATTCTCATCAAATATCATTACTTTGACCCCAGAGATGAAAAATAAACAATGTTTTAATGAAAATAGTAGAGGATAGCTCAGAACATGAAAGTTGCCACACTTTGCATCTACCTCCAAATCTGCATGCGTTAAAGCAGCTTATTCATTTTGAAGATGAGAATTTGGGAAGTGGGGGGGGCTACTTAAACTATAGAGCAATTCTGTGGAAGTCCAATAAAGAAATTTTACAGGCAGAGGGAGTTTCCATATACATATAAACTACATTTATTTTGCAGATAATTTGAATTTTTATTGCTTTAATATTATTTGTCATTTTCATTATTGCTTGTCATTGCTTAGTGTCAAGAAATGGGACTTTTTGTAGCATAACAGCAATAACTTTTTGCCTGTATGCATATTTATTTAATAAACCAATAATATTAACACAATGCTTACTCTAGAAAACGTAGTAATTATACATCAAATGAATTTTCTTTTAAATACTTATTTTATTTGAAAGGCAAAGTTGGCGGGGGTGTCTTCCATTTTCTGGTTCACTCTGCAGATGGCTGCAATGGCCTGGGGGCTGGGCCAGGGAGAAGCCAGGAGAAAGGATTGTCTCCCGGGTCTCCCACATGGGTGCAAGGGCCCAAGCACTCAGGCCATTCTCCACTGCTTTCTCGAGTGCATTAGCAGGGAGTTGGATCACAAATGAAGAAGCCAGGAAACTGGCACCTGTATGGGATGCTGGCATTGCAGGCAGCAGCTTTACCCACAAGATCACAATGCCAGCCCCACACCTGTGGGGAGCAACTGGGAGCAACTCGGGCTAGACTAAGTTACTGGGATTAAGACTTATTCTATGCATCTGCTTTCCCACAATATGGCGCTGAGAAGGGAAACAGTTTCTACACAGCTGCCTCCAGTTCAACCAATAAACTGTGGGACCTGCTCCTGATTGGAGGAGAGCAGCATACTCGGCGTGTGGGTAGCAGAGTTGGGATTGGCGGAGGAGGACTATAAAGGAGGAGAGAGACGGCATGCACCAGGAACATCTAAGGGGAACATCTAAGGGGAACACCTGTGCAGCCCCCGAGAGAGCCGGCCGGCGGTGTGCCGCTCCCCTGCGGAAGTGGGGAATGTGGCCAGGGGGAACTGCCCTTCCACGGAGGTGGAAGGGATAGTAGCCAGCCCGGGAAGAACCAGCAGCAAACCCGGGGAGGGCCGAGCGGACGAAAGAACAGCGCAGGGTCCTGTGTCGTTCCTCCACGAAGAGGGGGAGCGACATAATGGTGCCGTGACTCGGATATGAAGCCCAGGCAGGGTTCAGTGTCGTTCCTCCATGAAGAGGGGGAGCGACATAATGGTGCCGTGACTCGGATATGAAGCCTAGGCAGGGTTTAGTGTCGTTCCTCCACGAAGAGGGGGAGTGGCACACACCAAAATAATTTGGCAGACAAACTTTCTTCTCATGGCTTTAAATATAGCCATTATCAGACAATATCATTCATTCATGGAATCTAGCATTATAGTGGCCAAAAATACATTGTTCCAAGCAAGCCTGCTTCAGAGAGGTATCAGAACTCAGATATTCCAACTCTTTTGTAGAGATTATTAGACATGCTCAAAGAAGCTGTTGGGTCTTTATATTAGAATATGGGCAAATAAACTTTGCATTTAAATGCCTTAAGTTAAGGTATAATGTGTAAAGTAAGTACTGTGTTTTTTATTCCCCAGAGAAAATTGCTCCTTTAATCTAATGGACCAATTCACAATCACAGTTCTTAGACTTCAACAAGGACTTATTATAACATCATAATTTATATTTTTTGGTTTTCTATTTCTATAATTAACCTATATATACAGGAAAATATAAAAGACCTAATTACATTTAGAGAATAGAAGGTACATATGAAAAATTTAAATAGTGTACACGGAGAGATAGCGATGTCAGAAGTCAGCAGGATGGGTGAGCCCCTGGCACAGCAGTTAAGACACCACTTGGGATACCTGCATCCTCTATCAGAGCACTTACATTTAAGTCTTACTTCCACTTCTGATTTCAGCTTCCTGCTAATGTACACCCTGGGAGGAAGCAGCCAATGTTTCAAGCACTTGGGTTCTTGTCACTCTCATGGGAGACCCATATGGAGTTCCCACCTCCGGCATTGGCATGGCCCATCCCTTGCTGTTGCAGGCATTTGAGAAGTGAACTAGAAGATGGAAGATCTTTCTTTCTGTTTCTAGATCTCTTTCTTAGTCTTCTCTCTGTTTCTCTAGCTTTCAAATGACCAAAAAGCCTTTGACCACAATGCAAATTAAAAATATGTTATCTCAAAAATTAGAAACACGGGCCGTCACTGTGGCATAGGAGGCTAAGCCTCCGCCTGCTGTACCAGCATCCCATATGGATGATGGTTCATATTCCAGTTGCTCCTCTTCCAATCTAGCTCTCTGTTTGTGGCCTGGGAAAGCAGTGGAAGATAGCCTAAGAGATAGGGCTCCTGCACCCACATGGGAGACATGGAAGAAGCTTCTGGCTCCTGCCTTCGGGTCAGCTCAGCTCTGGCCGTGAAGGTCATTTGGGGAGCAAACCAACAGATGGAAGACCTTTCTCTCTGTCTCTCCCTCTCTCTGTCTATAACCCTACCTCTCAAATAAATAAGTAAAATCTTTCAAAAAATATTAAAGGAATCAGGTACTCTTCAAAAAAATAGAAAGAAGGAAAATATCATTACATTCTTAGAATAGTATCTATGAACTTTGAAATTGTATTTATGAACTGAATTGAATCTGTTCTGTTTGTGTTAATATCACATTAACGTGAGAACTGATGAGAATTGTGTTGTAGTAATTATCATCCATTTTCTGTGACCCTGAGACTCTAACGTATTACTAAATTCCTAAAAAAAGTAAAAGCAGACATAAATAAGTAGGTAAATAAATACATATTGAAAAAGATCAGTAGGGAAAATGGAAACAGCTTATTTACATACATGAGCTAATATCCTCCACTTATATAACTGGGGGACAAAATAAATACCACCAGAAAGAGAAGAATCAAAAACGGAGATATAAATATCAGCATGCATCATCAAGAACTAAAAATAACAAAACTTAGAAAGGGGAGATTTCAAAAAGAGGGTATAAAATAAATCCTTCCACTGCAGAGCACAAGTAATGCTGATCTATTTAATCAAAAAAGAAGTATAAATATATTGCTTTGTGTTGTGGGAAAATGAAACCAGAAATGACAAATCCCCAATCCTGTTACTTGATCTTTCAGCAACAATTGTCCAATCACTGACTTTTTGATGTCTTGCCCTTCGTGGCTTCCAGGACATGCTACTCTCCAAGGCGTTTCTCCTGCTTCATTTATTCTTCCATCATCATCTTTGCTCCTCCTCTCTAACCTTTCAGTGTCACGGTGCCCCTTGCACTTCTTGGTCCCTTCCTGTTCTCTTTCTGCAGTCATTCCCTTGGTACCAGATTATTTCCCTATTTTTGTAAGATTTTGAAAAGCACAATGAATTGTGATCACTTTTGTTGACAAATACTCACTAAGCACCTAGGATATCCAAGTACTCTAGTACGTTCTTGGGCAACATTGCTCAATGGAGCGTTCTATGATCATGGAAATATTCTGCCTCTGCATTGTCCAGTATGAAACACACTTGGCATGTGGCTACTGCTTTACCGAAGAACTGCTAATTGTAGCTAGTTTGAACAGCTGCATGTGCTAGTAGCTACCATATTGGACAGTGTATTTCTAACAACTCAGCTATGAAAAGGACATTAATGCTGATCACTGCTTTCTTGAACCTGACCTTTCACAAGGAAATATTCCCACTATAGAAAAGAAAATTTAAGAAAGTAGTGTGAAGGATCTTGTCTCTATTAAAAACGGGCTGATTCTATTTGTGAACTAAAAATTTTTTAAAGAAATTAAAAAAAAACTGATATAGTAGAATTTTTAAAAAATAGTCCAAGTTCATCGAACTGAATCATGTAAAATTGGGAAGCTCATCCTAATTTTTGTTAGTGAGAAATAAAGACAGCTAAATGAATTTTCCTTTCTTAAAGCTATTTGTGTGTGTGTGTGTGTGTGTGTGATATGAGTACATCAATCCTACTTTAACTCTGCCTATCTTGAAGGTAAGAATTGAACTAAAGTAAAAACTATGGCAGGATAGACCATTTTAGCCCACTTTAACTCGTGGCTTTGTTTTGCAGCATTGCATCTTCAGTTTTAAAGATAGCACTAGGAGCCAGCTCTGTGGCATAGTGGATAAAGCTGCTGCCTACAGTGCCGGCATCCCATATGGGCACCAGTTCAAGGCCCGGCTGCTCCACTTCTGATCCTGCTCCCTGCTATGGCCTGAGGAAGCAGTAGAAGATGGTCCAAGTCCTTGGGCCCCTGCACCCCTGTGGGAGACCTGGAAGAACCTCCTGGCTCCTGGCTTCAGATCAGTTCAGCTCCAGCCGTTGCGGCCAACTGGGAAGTGAACCAGTGTATGGAAGACCTCTCTGTCAATCTCTCTCTCTCTCTCTCTCTCTCTCTCTCTGCCTCTCCTTTCTCTATGTAACTCTGTCAAATAAATAAATAAATCTTTTAAAAGAAAACACTAGAAGTGTCGTTATTTCATCTGTCTCTAATTCTGGGCTTCCTTCTCTGAGTATTTTTTGATCCTTATAAGTCTTGTGAATATCTCCCTGTATCATTGCCACTTGCTTTTTATTGCTGCAAACTTTTGTGTGTTTATGGTTCATTAATAACATAATAATCTCAGTTCATTCCTGACATGAAAGGGAAATATCCTACATTTCATTCTAATTTATATGTCACCATATTAGAATTCAATTTTTTTTTATTGTGCATTTTCTCAGGGCAGATTTTCACATGGTGAATATGTAGGTCTTGATTGCCTTGTCAAAAAATTATATTGTCATTTTAAGTTTATAAAAGAATAAACATCCTTTGTTTAAAATTTTTAACTATTGTTTAAGTGAATGAGTGTTGTTAAACTTGTAAATTGTTAACAACTGCTATTTCATGTTCCAAAAACTACGCCCACCATTATTTTGAGACATGCCTTTCTCTCCTCCCTCTCTCCTCTCGCCTCTCTTTCTCTCTCCCTCTCTGTCTCTCAATTTAATTCCTGGCAGTACAGCCCTGGGATGACAGACACCCATAAGCCTCCTAAGATACCTTTTCCCCACCTGAAAGAGTGTTGCCATTTTACTCTTTTCACAGGTCTTTAAAAGTTGTTATCACCCAACTTTTGCTCTGGTCTTCGATCCTTGGACCAAAGGTTAGAGTGAAGGGCCATATGTTGCTGGGTATCTCAATACGACCTATGCTCTGAAGTTACATCTTCACTTAAGGAATTTTCCACCTAATGGAAAAATTGTCTGAGAAACTCTTTTATTCTTTAAGCCAACAAGTTCTGGGTTCTCAAGAGTCACCCTAAATTCTATTTGCAAAGTAGTTAGCTATTTTCACAATTCTTCACACTAGCAGAAAGAAGGCAGCTAATACTTCAACCTTCTGAAAGAAAGTGTCGTGCCAAGTCCTCAAGTTCACTGATGACATTTCTATCTTGTAGTCTACCGCAAAATGCAGTTACACCAAATATATCATGGTTACATAACATGGGTCAACATTTGCAGGTGTCAATGAATACTTTCTTTAGCATTTACCAACCTATACTCATCATCCAGTCCCACATATTTTAGGTTTTTCTCATGGTCAGCATATCACTTGTTAATACAAATTTCTTTGTGATTAGTACAAGAATCTCAGTGGTTACAACAAGGAACATTTGTTTAGCTCACCTTATCTGTGGACTGACTGGGGGCATCGCTGATCTAGCTGTGGCAGCTCAGCTGGGGGGTCTGCACTATGTGTCTCATTCTCCTTCTGAAATCTGTGTGCACTCATCATTTTGTGCTCTTGTCCTGGCAACAGTAGAAGTACAAGAGCCCAAGACTATCATGTAAGAAGATTTCTAGCCTCTCCTGAGTCAAACCACAACACCCTAATAGTCAAAACAATCACCCACTATAAAGCCAAAGAAAGTCACATGATCAAGTCCAACATTAATAGAATGAAGAGAGTATACCTTCTTCCATGGAACTGAAGGCACAGAATATACCTGACAAGACTAAAACTGCTACACAAAGTAATCATTCCTATTTTTCATTTTTCATAATTACTATATAAATTCCTATTAAAAACACCTTTGGGTGTAATCTACTAATATCAATCTGGCTAAACTAATCACAAGGAATGCGTTGGAAGGGTGTGAGAAAATTCAGAGTGAAAGAAAGACCTGTTCATACAAACATCAGAAAGAATTGGGACAAGAAAATTCCAATAATCTAGGTAGCAGGAACTAATTGACAGTCTGGGGGGCGGGGGTGTCCTCAAGTTATCCAACTAAAGATATAAATTCTCAAAACAGAAATTCTAGTTGAGCAATTCTGCCCAGCCCTTGACCCCTGAGGATCCAGGACACTGTCCACCAAATTTATATATAAGGGGGAATTTTGGGTCCCAAAGGAAAATCAGTGTTTTATCAGAAGGGCCTGCATTCCCAGGATGCAAAAACCACACATATGCACACCAGCTACCTTGTAAGTGTATCTGTTCAACTTTAAGGACATTAAACCTGTCAAAAACAGTGCATCAGACTAATCCACTGATGTATGCTTTTCCAAAAGAAATTTGAATGAAGAAATAAATCTATGTCACTCACTCTAGTAAACATTGTTCATCTGAAGTCTTGGGCTCAGAGAATTGGGGCTAAAGTTCCAGCATTATATTTACTATCTATAGGATACTGAGCACGTCACTGAACCTGATCTTCTCACTTACATAATAGAGAAGATTTGCCTTACCTATTTCAGCACATTGTTGCCACTGGTACCTTTGAATACATCCTTGAAGCTCATGGAGTGCTAAGCAGCCCTGCCCACTTCAGCACCAAGCTTCCTCAGTCTTATTAGGGCAAAGAGGGCGATCATTTCTCACTAGGTGATACGTTAATTCACATGCTAGTACATTCAGGTCCCGATTTATGGCTTGCCTTGAAACTCATCTCTATTTAGCAGAGTATCTTAGAGATCTCATAGGAATTCCCTGTCTATTCCATTCGAGCAGAATTGGCCCAGTGTCCCTCACCCCGCAGGATTGTAGTGGTGGAATCTCCTGCGCATTTATGTTCCAAGAGTTTAAGCCCATTAAGAGATAGGAGGGGCATTCAAATAGTTCATGGAAAATGTATATTATAAAAACTCCACATGGATTTCAAAATGTTATAGCACCAAAATAAATTTATCTGAGGGCCAGCATTGAGGCACGGTGGGTTAAGCTGCTGCTTGCAACACTGTCATCCCATATCAGAGTTCCAGTTCTGGTCCTGGCTGCTCTGCTTCCATGCCACCTCCCTGCTAATGTACCTAGGAAGTCAGCAGATGACGACTCAAGTACTTGGATCCCTGCCACCCATATGGGAGACTCAAAAAGAGTTCCAGGCTCCTAGTTTGACTTAGTCCAGTCCCAGCTGATACAACCATTTGGGGAGTGAACCACAAGATGGAAGCTATCTCCCTCTCTTTCACTTTGTCTCTCCCTTTCTTTCTGTCACTCTGTCTTTCAAATAAACTTTTAATTCCATCTTTCCATGAAGTTTTTGAAGTGTGATAGAAATGCCAAGGTCTCCAACACAGACCTCACCACAGAGGGTTGCCCTGAGAAGATTACCATATAACAATTCCATGCAGGTAGAGAGAGGCTGAGCTGAGGTAAAGATAGCAAAGAGAGTAATGAGACTCAAGTGCTGAGTCTCAAAAAGAATCATACACACACACATATACACGTGAGCACATATACAGACTCATCCACATTTACATGTGAACACACATGTATAGGTACACACAGAAACATATATACACACATGGGCTGTGTATGATATACACAGAGACACACATGAACACAAATACAGACACACATGGGCAAACATATACACAGGAAGACACACACAGATACAGATACCCTGAGATACATGAAGATACCCATGCAAAGGTAAACACACACAGGTATACCTAGTCACACATACACAAATACTTACAGACACAGGCACATAGGCACAAATATATAGACACACATAAACACACAAACACAGACACACATGTGGACATACTTATACAGATAGACAAACACATAGACATATATTCACAAATATACAGGTAGATATACGCAGAGACACCAGAGAAGGCACACCTATATAAGCCACAGACACACATACAGACGCGCATTTTCAGATAGACACAGACTTGCAGGGAAACACAAAGGCACACATGGACACACACACATACACTCTTTACTTGTTCTAATTCTTGGACAGCGCCTCGTGCTCTGTGTCCAGGCCAATTGGTCTCTGTCACTGAGACCGTCATTAACCATATGGTATCAAACTACAGACCTGTTATTAGACACAGAGGCCTATAGGAAGAGAATAAAGTAATCACATCCGCTGGACACCAAGAATCAGGCAGCCTGTAGAAGTCTCAGAGGACATCAAGGTGAATTGACAAATAAATGAATTGATCATCCCTTCATATCAACACTTTGCTATTGCACCAGGAGACAGGGAGGGAAACTCCAAATTGTTTGAGATAAAATGACCCATGCCAACAGAATGGAGCTAGAAAAACAAATTAATTTTTTTCTGGGAAAAATGCAATCATAGTTTGTGCATACCAAACCTTCTGGCCTGAGACCCATGCTAGCTACCTGTATACAAGTGCTTAGAGAGGTATTTTCTAACAAAAGGAAGGGGAAATTAAAAAAATACGAAGAATTAATAACTCTAGTGGTTCATTCATGTGTATCTTCCAACTATTGCAAATAAAATTCTCTCCCAACTCTACAAAATAAATTATAGCAAAACATTCTGGAGTAAAACTGTGTCACCTCTCAATTACAATTCTTAGCATCAGCATTGCAGTGCTGTCCAGGGGCTGGAGAGATTTCAAGAAGCAAAGATGAGGTACCTCAATAGTGCTATCTCTGAAGCCCTTCTTAAATGGTGAGTGGCATGATTAAGAGAACTTGTAGGCCGGCGCCGCGGCTCACTAAGCTAATCCTCTGCCTGCGGTGCCGGCACTCTGGGTTCTAGTCCCGGTTGGGGCATCGGGTTCTAGTCCTGGTTGCTCCTCTTCCAGTCCAGCTCTCTGCTGTGGCCTGGGAAGGCAGTGGAGGATGGCCCATGTCCTTGGGCCCCTGCACCCACATGGGAGACCAGGAGGAAGCATCTGGCTTCTGGCTTCGGATCGGCGCAGCACGCCGGCTGTGGCGGCCATTTGTGGGGTGAACCAATGAAAGGAAGACCTTTCACTCTCTCTCTCTCTCTCTCTCTCTCTCACTGTCTAACTCTGCCTGTCAGAAAAAAAAAAAAAGAGAGAGAGAGAAACCTTGTAATTTCTTCCTCCTATGGGTGGAAACTTCTCTAGCTTAGATAGTACTCATCAACATCATATGCCTCGTTTAGTCAACACAGTGCCCTATCTGTACATTAACAGATGGTGGTAAATAAACGCCCATATTAAATGTATGCTGCTAAGTGCATACAAAATGTGGTTAGCAGTATAATTAACTTCAAAATAGTATAAATGTGGTTACTTTGAGGTGGCTGTCACAAGGCAGAGACAACACTGGTACCCATCTGTCAAAAGCAGGGTGATCTTGGACGATCCTAGACAGCCCTGGTTTACATTCTTCAGCCAAACTAATCATTAATAGCTCCCCTTTCTATTTCCTAATGTGTCCACATTTGGACAAGAAATTATATGGTCCCTTCCTTTCTGACTGTTCTTCATTTCTGTACTGACTTCAGCATTTGTCAATTTGCTGATTAGTAATCCTTCAAGAGAAGAGTGTTGAGTACAGATCTGGGGAAGTCATGGGATGAATCAACATCAGCGGTAGCATCACCTTAGATATTCACAATGAACACCTGAGGAAATTGTGAATTTCATTTTAATTCCTAAATGATTTCTTTTGAGGGCAAATGTGTCTTTCACTGCATGACAAATAGTGAAGCTGAAATGAAGAAAAATTAGTTTAAAAACATCAATCGCCTACTTCATGATGTACATGATTATGGGTGATTGGGCATAAAATCACCCAAGAAATAAAATATATTGTTCTATCCTCAAGGGGGTTGTAATCTGTTATGAGAAAGTATAAAATAGGAAGTAGGAAATGACAGGTGCAGACAATGATGCCAAATTCTTGCTCCAGGTTACATGATAAATATGTGCCAGAGTTAAAAATAGGAGTAGAAGAAAAACAAACATTTAGGGGCCGGCACTGTGGCGCAGTAGGTTAATCCTCTGCCTGTGGCGCCGGAATCCCATATGGGCACCAGTTCAAGTCCCAGTTGCTCCACTTCCAATCCAGCTTTCTTCTATGGCCTGAGATAAAGGTGTGAGATAAAGATGGCCCAAGCCCTTGGACCCCTGCACCCACGTGGGAAACCAGGAAGAAGTACCTGGCTCCTGGCTTTGGATTGGCGCAGCTCCGGCCATTGCAGCCATTTGGAGAGTGAACCAACAGAAGGAAGACCTCTCTCTCTCTCTCTCTCTCTCTCACACACTGTCTGTAACTCTATCTCTCAAATATATAAATAAAATATTTAAAAAAGAAAAACATTTATCTTTTTTTAACTTTTATTTAATAAATATAAATTTCCAAAGTACAACTTTTGGATTATAGCGGCTTTTTCCCCCATAAACGCCCTCCCACCCGCAACCATCCCATCTCCCACTCCCTCTCCCATCCCATTCACATCAAGATTCATTTTCAATTATCTTTATATACAGAAGATCTATTTAGTATATACTAAGTAAAGATTTCAACAGTTTGCACCCACACAGAAACACAAAGTATAAAGTACTGTTTGATTACTAGTTATACCATTGATTCACATAGTACAACACATTAAGGACAGAGATCCTACATGGGGAGTAAGTGCACAGTGACTCCTGTTGTTGATTTAACAATTGAAACTCTTATTTATGGCGTCAGTAATCACCTGAGGCTCTCATCATGAGTTGCCAAGGCTATGGAAACCTTTTGAGTTTGCCAACTCCGATCTTATTTAGACAAGGTCATAGTCAAAGTGGAAGTTCTCTCCTACCTTCTGAGAAAGGTACCTCCTTCTTTGATGGCCCATTCTTTCTGTTGGGATCTCACTCACAGAGATCTTTCATTTAGGTTTTGTTTTGTTTTGGCCACAGTGCCTTGGCTTTCCATGCCTGAAATACTCTCATGGGCTTTTTAGCCAGAGCCGAATGCCTTAAGGGCTGACTCTGAGGCTAGAATGCTGTTTAGGACATCTGCCATTCTATGAGTCCCATGTTGGATCATTCTCTCCTTTTTAATTCTATCAGTTAGTATTAGCAGACACTAGCCGTAAAACAAATGTTTATCAAGCGATATTATAAGCCTATATGAACTAGCTTTATGTCTCTTCTCACTTCTCATTTAAACCATATAAGGGTGATAATATTTCTCTCTTTTGTAGATAATGAACCAGATACTAGGAAAAGAAAACTTGCCTGAGGTCACACCAAACCTACTCCTACAACCACAGCCCATGTTTTCTACCCTGGGCCACATGAATTGCCTTCATTGTTCATATTCCAGAAATTATCCAATATCAGGAATCAATTGGTCATATAGACTCAGAAGAAGTGAACTCAAAATTCTACACAAGGTAACATAAAAATTTAATTGACAATTAAAAAACAAAACCTTGAAGAAATTGAGAAAAAACGACTACTGCTCCATATCTCTCTTATCTAATTTCAAAAGCAAAATTTCCATGCAATTGTGTGTGATTAGGAAAAAAAAGAGACATTGCATAAAATACATAATGATTCAAAAATACATGGTTGAGTGAGTCACGCTGAAATCCCTCAGAAGATTATGCTACAGCATGGAATAATCTCTTCTTGCTGTTCTCCTGAAGGGTAGTCCTCTTTTGGGGGTCGCCATCATCATGGAGGAGGGAAAGGAATTGCTGAGTTGCAGATGAACACTTCAAGTATTCGAAACATGCACACTTCTGTTATGTATTCAGTCACCACACCACACTCCCCAGTTTATGGAATACTTTGGATTTGACAAAGCAAGGTGTGAGATAAAGGAAGAGGGACTCCGGAGAGAGAGAAGACCCAGTTATCGTCCTCCAGTTTATTCCACTCCAGTAGGAAAGTGCAGCAAGTATATTTGCATGTTGACAAGCCACAACACGAGGAGCCAAAATGAAATTAAAACAGAGAGTGTGAAGGCACAAACATCAAGTAACAATGCACTTGCATCTCCCTTTGTCTCCCACATATGAGCTTCAATGTTCGTACCATGAAAATAAGACTAGAATAATTTGTTCTAAGAATGTAATTTTTCAAAAATAAAACATTTCAGAGACAGATGTTTTATCTAGCAGTTAAAATGTTGGCTAAGAAGCTCACAGCCCTTATTAGAGTGCCTGAGTTGACGTATTGGCTTGAATTTCCAACTCCAGTTTCTTGCAAATGCATGTTCTAGAAAGCAGCAGTGATTGGTTAAGTGTTGGGTGCCTGGCACCCAAGGAGGAGACCTGGATTGAGATCCCAGTTCCCAGAGTCAGCCTGACCAGCACCTACCTTGAGGACATTTGGGTGATTACTCTCAGACGGGAGCTCTCTGTTGATCTCTTTCTCATTCTCTCTTTCTCACAAATAAAGATTTTGTAAAAAATGAATGTAATCTTTGAAAGTACACTTGTAAAACTTTATTTTGGTATACTAATGAAAGCTATTATTTTAAAGAAAACCAGGGCTCTGTTTAATTGTTAAAAGCAAATCTACACTGTCCAGCTACATGGTAGGTCAACAGGCTCATGTACATCTGCTGAGAACTAACTGTGAGTACACTTTGATTCTCATATTCCTGCCTGGTTTATATCCGATCTCTTGTAGCCCAGACCAGGCTGTTTCTCACACTGAGCCGTCTTCTTTGATGAGCTCACGTACACTATGGCTTCAATTCTCTCTTGACCCAGAATTATGCATACAGACCTGATGCCTGCAAATTCCAAACTTACATATCTGCTTGCCTAGTGGAGACTTCCGCTAGCACTTCTCTAAAGGCTGTCCAAAAGGAATTCACCATCTTTCTTCTCTTGCAAAGACTGTGTCTTCTCCCTTCATTCCCATTCTCAGCAAATGCCAATCATTCACGAGTTACACAGCCACAACCTGAGTACATACAGGGCATAGCCCGGCCCTTCTGCCTCACTATCCTTCATTTGCTTGCTTAGGGTATGACATACAAGGCCAGAAAGTTGGAAGATACAGCTTCTCAGGCACATTTACTGTTCTTGCTCCCACATAATTAAACGTTGTTCATTTCTGGTTTCCATACTTTCAGAGTCTGTTTTGTCTGTGTGAAGAGAAAAGAGAATGTTGACAAGCATATAGAAAAGCATTTTCTTAACTGGATTCAGTGGAATGTTATTTTCAAGATATTTGAATAGGAGGTATATCTTTTTTTTTTAATATTTATTTATTTACTTGAAAGTCAGAGTTACACAGAGATAGAAGGAGAGGCAGAGAGAGATAGAAAGAGGTCTTCCATCCACTGGTTCACTCCCCAGTTGGCCACAATGGTTAGAGCTGCGCTGATCCGAAGCCGGGAGCCAGGAGGGTCCCCCAGGTCTCCTATGCAGGGACAGGGTCCCAAGGACTTGAGCCATCTTTCACAGCTTTCCCAGGCCATAGCAGAGAGCTGGATGGGAAGTGGAGCAGCCCACATGGGATACCAGCACTGTAGGAGGCGGCTTTACCCACTACACCTCAGCACCGGCCCCCGGGAGGTATGTCTTTACAAACTTCTTTTTTCTAGAAAAAGGTGGAGATGACTCTAAGGTTAGTAATATTCTGTATTGATTGTGTTTCCTAGACATTCCCTCTTGGTCTCTGTTCCTAGGGTTTGAGCTTCTAAGCAAATGCTCTCCTATAATGAGAGTTTTCACTGTGGTCCCAAGAAATAAGCCAGGTGATCCCATCTCCTTAGCATACACTGACAGTTTGATTTGTGTACAAATGTGATATTTGAGTTAAGGGTATGGCTTGTGATGGAACAAGGACATAAGCCTCAGCCACTCTTGCTCATTGCCCAAAAGATAGATAAACATTAGAATGTATTCCTTGCCCTTGACTCTCAATTGGGTCTCACACCATTTGCCTTCATACCCCACCCTGCATTCTTTTCCAGGTTCCCAAGGCCCCACCCACTTCAAGGAATTGCCCTCTGCCTGCTACCCATTACCCCCACCCTCATCCCTAGCCCTCCTAAAACATAAAAAGCCTGGTCCCTTGGGGATGGGACCTTCTGCCACGTGTTCCATCAATGTACACACGGGCAGTTGGTCACCCACCTCTACAAATTTATTTCTCTGAATAAATTCGATCTGGCTGTAAATTCACACACTGCCTCCTCTCTATCCTGTGCCTCTTTCCTAACATTTTGGTGCCCCGTGTGAGGAGGGGAGAGGAATCAGCATCTTGCCTAATCAGCCGCTCCTGCATTCTCTGGGTAAGAGCTGTGACCTCCGACTCTTCTTCCAAACTCTCTTCTCTTTTCTGAACTCCTTCCACTTTTTACTGTCTCTTCTTCCCACCGCTTACCTTCTCTTTCCTACAACTTTCTTTTTTCCTTCTGACCCGAGTGGCCCTGAGAGACAATTCTCCAGAACATGCTCTCACTCCCACTTGCACTTCTCATTTCCCAACGAATATACAGCCAGAGCTCTTTGCCAGATCTCATCGCTGCACACAACATCAGATCTCATTCTCGACCCATCGGGCTGGTAGAGAGGACTTTGTCTCCTCAAATGCACTGGGGTGGCCCTCGTGACTGGTTCATTCCCCTCATCATACAGGTCTGGGGTGTTCAGTGGGGTTGGTGCATCCCCCAGTAGGTCCTGGGGTGCTCAGTGGGTTTCCTCACGTAGAACCCAGATGCTGGTCTGAGCTCAGGATTTCTCACTCTCTCTTCTCAGGAAGACTCAGAACTCCGGTTCTCTCAGTTGGGGTAATCCTTTCGCAGGGGGACACCCTGTGAAAAGGACCCCCTTTCCTCAGGCCATATTTTGCGTAATCCATGGGTTCCAAAATTTCTCGAATCTCACCCAAATCCCCTTTGGCCTGCCCTTAAAAAAAGCTTGCGCAAGCTAGGCCTAAAGGGAGAGAGAAAACAGAAGCAATTAATTAAGCTCTGTACTAAAATTTGGCCTCAATATGAACTGAACAATGGCTCAAAATGGCCAGAATTTGGCATTTTTGATCTCCAAATTCTCTGCGACCATAATAGTTTTACACAGAGAAATGGCAAATGGTCAGAGGTTTTTTTTTTTTTTTTTTAAGATTTATTTATTTTATTTGAAAGTCAGAGTTACACAGAGAGAGGAGAGAGAGAGAGAGGTCTTCCATCCGATGGTTCACTCCTTCACTCCCCAATTGGCCGCTGCACCCATCCGAAGCCAGGAGCCAGGAGCTTCTTCCGGGTCTCCTGCACGGTGCAGGGGCCCAAGGACTTGGGCCATCTTCCACTGCTTTCCCAGGCCATAGTAGAGAGCTGGATCGCAAGAGGAGCAGCCAGTACTAGAACTGGTGCCCCTACGGGATGCCGGTGCTTCAGGCCAGGGCATTAACCCACTGCGCCACAACACCGGCCCCCAGAGGTCTCTTATGTCCAAGTTTTCTTCCCCCTTCGGGGACAATCTTCCTCACTCCAAGTTCTCATAGAGGAAGAAGGCTTGGATCCCTCCCTTAAACCTTCTACCT
Organism: Oryctolagus cuniculus; assembly: GCF_964237555.1. Lineage (NCBI taxonomy): Eukaryota > Metazoa > Chordata > Mammalia > Lagomorpha > Leporidae > Oryctolagus > Oryctolagus cuniculus. The sequence goes on along the minus strand of NC_091434.1, from coordinate 12,366,010 downwards.
CCCCACCCCTCCCTTCTCTCTCCCTCCTGAGAAGCCGGCACCTCAGGTACCCGCCCCTTTGCTCACTCCGCCCTTATCCCTGTCTCACCCCTCCTCCTCTCCCACCCCACCAGCAGCAGTAGGAGTGGTTGCTGGCATTCCACCCTCTTCTCCCCCGAATTCTCTTTACCCAGTTGTCCCCAAGGAAGAGAAAACTCATTGTATGCCTTCCGCCCCATCATCGTTCCCTCCCTCATCTCCTCTGCTCTGTGACCCTGACCCTGCCAATGATCCCCCTCCCTACCCTCCATCCAGAGGAATTCTGGAGCCTCATCCTCCGGACTATCATACCCACCCACCTAATCCTCCGTCAGATCCCACTCCCTCTCCTCCCGCTACCCTATCTCCTCCCACCTGGCCTCCTCTCTCAACCCTGTCTCCTCCTCACACTGGATCCCGAACCTTGCAACCCAAACCCCTCTTTCTCTGAGGGAGGTGGCTGGAGTGGAAGGTCCAGTTAGCGTCTCTGTGCCCTTCTCTCTATCAGACCTTAGCCAGATTGAGGAACGTCTAGGCTCATTCTCAGGGAATTCCTCCAACTATCGTAAGGGATTTCTCCTCCTGACTCAGTCTTTTTTATTTATTTATTTATTTTTGACAGGCAGAGTGGACAGTGAGAGAGAGAGACAGAAAGGTCTTCCTTTGCCGTTGGTTCACCCCTCAATGGTCACTGCCTGTGGCTGGTACAGCATGCTGATCCGAAGCCAGGAGCCAGGTGCTTCTCCTGGTCTCCCATGCTGGTACAGGACCCAAGGACTTGGGCCATCCTCCACTGCACTCCCGGGCCACAGCAGAGAGCTGGACAGGAAGAGGAGCAACTGGGAGAGCGACTGGAATAGAATCTGGTGCCCCACCCAGGTCTAGAACCAGGGGTGCCGGCGCCACAGGCGGAGGATTAGCCTAGTGAGCCGTGGCGCTGGCCTGACTCAGTCTTATAGCTGAACTTGGCATGATCTGTATCTAGTTCTATCCTCTACCCTAACTCCAGATGAATTTGAACGTATCTGGCATGCTATGGAGCAGCATGCTGATGTGATGCACTGCCAAGCCCCAAACAGACACCCAGAGGCAGCTAGAGCTGTCCCTAGAGCCAACCCTAACCCATATTGGACTTACTAACCTGGGGACCTGGGGCTACAGGCCTGAGACCACATGACCTCATGCCTGCTGGCAGCTATGGGTAAGAGCAGCCATAAACAGGTTAATTATGAGAAGATCAGAGAGGTCACTCAGGAACCCAATGAAAACACTGCTCTATTTATGTCCCACCTTACAGAGGCAATGATACTAACATCGATTCCAATTCCCCAGAGGGACGGCTGTATTTAAATCCCCACTTTATGTCCCAGTCAGCTCAGATATCCGTCGCAAACTCCAACAATTACAAGATGGTCCACAGACCCCCTAGAGGGACCTCACAGATGTGGCTTTTCATGTTTTTAACAATGGAGATGAGGAATTAAGGACTTAGAAGGAAATGATAGAAAACTAGTCTCAGATACTAAAACTAGTCTCAGATACTTGCCTCTGTCACCCACCAAGACCCCAATTGCCAGCTAAGTCCCACCCCTCAGGGGCTCTGCTCTGGATGTGGCAATGTTGGGCACTGGGCCAAGACCTGCTCCAACTCGAAGCCCACCTTGGTTAAAGGCTCTAGCCCCCCTGGAGCCTGTATTAAGTGTGGCAATACCAGACATTGGGCCAGGGGCCGCCCTAACCTGAGGCCTCCTCCTGCCTCATATCCCAAGTGTGGGCAATGGGGTCACTGAGAACCCGATAGAAGGAAGGAGACAAGGAGCCAGCCAGCCAGAAGGGACAGTATAGAAGCTGCCTCCTCTGCCAGCGCCCCCCTTCCTACCCTCCTTCTACCAACTCCAGTGTGAGCCCCTGTGTAGAGAAAGCAAAGAGAAGTTCAGGAAACCCCACTGATTGTCATCGCAGTGGGGGGCCACTCAGAGCTCTACAAAGTTGAGGAGGGAAACTCTCTTGCCATCCTATCGCCAGTGCCCATTTCTGGCCGTACGTTGGCCCCTGAGCCTGGTGGAAGAGCCTTCCCAGGGAGGGCAGCAGCAGTTGGCAACAGTCAAAGGACACAGGGAAGAGCAAACCAGACTCGTGACTGTGGACAGGAGAGAGCCACACAGTGCAGGAACATCCGGTGGCAGGGTGGGAGCTGTCACTCCTCCGCCTGTAATTATACCCAGAGGCTCAGAGCCCCAGGCAGTCTGGTTCCACTTCCTTTGTGTATTCACCTTCGGCTTTCTCCTTGCTTTCCCCCCAGGCCACACTTTCCCCAGCCTACCAGGCTCTCTGGAGCAATCCGATCCAAGAAGGAGGTAGCCAGAAGGCAGAGCCTTTCATATTTTACGCATGGGGCTCAGTGGGTGGTGGTGTCAAGGCCCTCCATGGGGTTACTGGACATGAAACAGGTCCATTAAACAAATGGTCAAACTCAGGTCAGGGCTGTTGCTAGTGAAGAGAGTTCCCGTTGTCTTAAATCACCCGGGATTGTTTACTGCGAGAGGCAGCCATTTAATCTGAAACACAGACAGAAACAAGTGCAGCCCTGTGCCTCTGCATGTCTTGGCTGAGCCCAAGTTTTGCATTCTAAGCACTGGAAGTACCAAGTGTCCGGGATGGCTGGAAGCCAAACAGTAATGTTTCCTTTTGCTGTTGTTGAGAAAGGCATTCAGGAAAACAATTGAGCACAATAAGGACCTTCCTGTTCCGGGTAGGCGGGCGTGTGAACCACCCAGCAAAGGCAGAGTGAGTCATCCTGCTGAGCTGAGAGCTTCCCTCTCCTTTGTCAATAGTCTCTGAGGGGCGGCTGCTGGGAGGACATAAAAGGAGGCCTAGGCAAGCGGCACCGCTGTGGAAGCTCCCCTACAGGAGTGTTTTCAGAATCCATCTCTCCCACCTCTCTAAGCACCTCGGTAACCAAAGTCAGTGTTTACTCAGGGAAATGTCATAAACGTGTTGTGGTTGGGAGAGACGTTGGCTGCAGGTTTCTATCCAGCCAGGAAGCCAGTTCAGCAAGGGAAAGCCCACAGAGGCAGGCTCTGAGAGGGTTCAGAACGTGTACATTTCACAGGTTTTTTACAAACTATGTTGACTACCAGGTATTTGGGTAATTGAAGTGCAACTGGCGCTATCCATGTAGCTATCCATGAAGGGCAAATGATTGAGTGTATTTCAGAACACACCTTAAAATTGTTTGACCTGTAAGTTTTCATCCATGGACGGGAATCCAGAGACAAAGGATTGTCAGTAGTTGGTAGTAATAAGGATCTCTCTGTCTCTGTCTGTCTCTAACACCTCCTCTTTCTCTCCTCTCTCTCTCCCAACCCCCCACCCATCATCTCTAGGCTACTGTAGAACAGTCTGCCAAGAATAGACTCTAAACATCTAAAAAGACTCTTCAGAGAAGGACTCAATAATTGACATTATTCCCCAGAGTCTTCCAGGCTCCAACACTTGATGCTGCTGACTCAAAACTTAGAATGATTGATATGAAATTTTAAGCATCCACTTTGCCTCCGGAAAAGGAGTTGCCACTAATCATTTATGTTTTCATGAAATAAGATATTCTGTTTAGATAAGAAATAGTACAGTGTACCATATTTTGGAATGGCTGAGAATTTTGAGTCAAACAACACTCTTTGGGTCCTGAGTACTCCATTTTCTGGCTGTGCCACCAGGAAAATCATTTGGCTATTCTGTGCCTCATTTTCTTCTTGAAATGAGGGTAATGATAATGTCTGATCATTGGATTATGGTAAGGAGTAAAGAAGATGACCCATGAAGCTAATTTTGCTTAGTGCCTTACTCAGTGCTCAATAAATGTACTATTTTTAATAAAGTAACCAACTATTCATTGTGTTAATTATTTTAATTGGAGGTCTAGTAAGTTGAACTTAGCCGAGCTGAAAGCAGAAGTAATGCTACACTTCAGGAAGACACGGCCTCTCTCTTCAGCCAAAGTAAAACTGCTTCTGAGGGGAAGATGTTTTTGATGAGGAATAGTACTTTCTTCAGTCATAATAGAAAATACATAAAAAATGTACAAATTGCTGATGAACAAAGCCAGAGATTTCACCACCAAATTTGTTAACCATTTCAAAAAACAAGTCCTTCCTAGAAATCCACATGGAAGGGTCAACTAGACCCTGAAATGAAACAAATTGGGGAAAATAAATGAAAACAATTGCTTGTGTTAAATTGAAATGTCTGGCATATTTGGTATCATAATTGGATTAGGCTTCTAGTTAGAGGAAATTCTGGGATGTACTTTTTCTTCAGCTGTTATTAGACAAATCTAAAAGAACTGCTTGACCAAACACACTAAAAAATTCATTCTCATAAGTCAAGTGGTAGTCACTTTTACAACTCAATCAGCCAATACAAAAACGAATTTTAAGCTTTAGACCCATTCTGATGAGCCACTTTAAATTAGGGCACATCTCACTTTGGAGTCACAATCTATGTCCCTAAGGAAGACTCAGCTTTAAACTCAACAAATTTCATGGAAGAAAAGTTTCCACACAGTCAAGAAAACGCAAACTTAAGCAATATTTTGGCAATGTGGCCAAAAAATTCAGAATAATTCTTGTTAATACACCAAAAGTTTTTGCCAATGATCCTCTTAGTGGGCACAGTTCATTTTCAGCTCAGTCAGGTCTTCTGGAAACCAAACCACAGGAATAGCATAGTTGCTGAATAAATCAGATACATCCTGTGGTTTAGTGCTTCAAAGGTAGCCACAAATTCTTAAGGTATGATTCATAGTCATCAAAATCCATGAATCTCCTCTGAAATTGTTCTTTCACTTCCACTGAATAGCTCTGTAGTTCTTCAAATCTGTGAGGCCACTGAGGTCAAGGAAGTTCAGCAGTAGATGAGCAATCCCAGTAGGAAATGAGTGTAGTTGTCACCTGCTGTGGCTACTTGGCCAGTTAGAACCTGCATTTACTTGAACTAGGTTAAGAGGGAAGCCGTTTATGCCTTCTTAAACCCTTGAGGGGTCCTTGGAAGATCTACTTAAACAGATACTCAAGATTTGGTGGTCATGTCATCCAGGCTTCCATGCTAAAATTTAAAAATCCTACAAAACTGCCAAACCTATTCTACACACGTATGCTAGTTTTGAGAGTTCGGGAGCTATGTTATAACAGAAAAAAAATGCTAGGAAAAAGAAACCTATTAATTTTGTAGTGGAATTGCCAAAATCTTTACTTCTAAACAGGGAACCACAAAAAACACTGAGAGCCTAGGCAAAGAATTCCACTCCAAGGCATAATATGATAACTGTTTATCAGGTAGTTTTTACTTCATTATCAAACCACCCCAGAATTTAGTGGTTTATAACAATAGCCATTTATTTAGCTCACAGTTCTGCAGGTTGGTAACGGAGTGAGGCTCAGAGATCACTTGGGTTGGTCTTCTGGTTTCAACTGGATTTGTTGGTGTGTTTCTGGTTGTTTGCTAGGCCAGCTGAGACAGGATTATACAGAATGGTCTCTGCTATGATAGCTCATCTTTGTTCCACATAATTTCTCATGCTCCACCAGGTTATCCCACTCTTATTCCAAAATTATCAAGGCAGGGTTCCTAGAGAGAGCATAGAGATGTGCAAGGCCTCTTGGAGTCTAAGAAGCACACTCATTCCCACTGTATTCCACTGTCCCAACAAGTTATAAGGCCAACCTAGGATCAGGAGGCAGAGAAATAAATCCCACCTATCAATACGAGGAGCTTCAAAGACAAATTGAAAGGATAAGAAATCGTGATCACTTTTGCAATCTACCAAAACCTCCTTACTCACATACTCCTTAATGCCACACCAACTAAACACAATGAGAAATAGGTAAATGTCAGTATCAATTGAGGAAAACATTTCTATTTAGGACAAATCAGAGCTCAGCATCAAGGGTGCCTGATGCGCCTTCAGGGTAACATTTCCCACCATTTCATATTCCCCTCTGCACAAGGAGCAGACACCTACGTAGCTGTCCCAGATAACTGTCTCATTCCAGTGAAGCTCAGTTGGGAGTCATTCTTTCTCTGTCTGAGGGAGAGATACTTATTTGGTCCTGTTTCTCTGGAAAACCCTAATACAAATAGTTGTTACAATACTGTTCCAGGCACAAGTGCAAAGGAGTATTCAATGACCAAAAAAAGGCACAAGATTGACGGTTCATAGGTCAGCAATCTCTTGTCTTTTTCAGTATTAGAACATATAGTCATCAAAGGAAGAGTACAAATCCTGGTTGATAAAGTTTTAGTGTTGCTATTGATCTTGTTATGTACTGTTGCTGTAGTTGTCACTTTTTATCTGGGTTGACCTAAAATGGCAACCATGATTCTTGCACCTATGATATTCAGTGACAAAAATTTCCCTTGTAGAACTCTCTGGGAATCCTCCAGAAACCCAATCCTTATAAAAGATAATGTACATAGAAGCTCTGTCCTTGAATCTGATAATAGAAATGCTAAGAGTATACTCATCAAACCAGTTTTCTAGTTTGTTCAGGTATCTCTCACAGTGACCAGAAGGCATGTACAGGTACAGCAGAAATACATTACAAGCAAGGATTTTAGTTAGGGGCTTTGGTTCATTTTTTTTTCCAGCTGATCTCAGTTAAAGAAACATTCCCACAAATTCCCTTTCCAGTATGCTTCTGGTTGAGCAGTCTGTGGAGGATAGCTCCTCCTGGGAGTAGGGAGAGGGAACACTCAGAACTCTATATACTATAGTATATACAGTAGTACTGTAGTACCATACTATAGGACAGTAGTACTATACTGTAGTACAGAGAGACCTTCTCCCATTGATTTGGCTTACTAATCCTGGCGCAACTGTGAGGGAACTTGCAGATCTGATTAAGCTCCCTAATCAGTTGACTTTGAATTTACCAACAGGGAGACTATCCTGATGGGCCTGACTTAATCAGATGGAATCCCTTTAAAAGAGGGCCTAGACCCTCCTTGAGCTCAAAGATTCCATATTTCCTTTCACACTTCTGGGATTCTGGCATTGTTATGGCTTAAATGCCCCCTTCTAAAATGTAAGTTGAAATTTTTTTAAAGATTTATTTATTTATTTGAAAGTCAAAGAGAGAGAGAGAGATCTTTCATCCACTGACTCACTCCCCAAATAGCCACAATGACCCGGGATGAACCAGGCCTATACCAGAACCCAGGATCTCCATCCAGGTCTCCCAAGAGGGCAGCAGGACACAAACACTTGGACCATCCTCTGCTATTCTTCCCAAGTGCATTAGCAGGGAGAATTGGAAGTGGAGCTGAAAGGATGTGAGCTAGCACCCATAGGAGATGCCAGGCATCACAGGTGGCAGCTTCACCCACCAGGACACAATGCCAGCCCCTGTATGTTGAAATTTAATCCCCATTGTGAGGCATGAAGAAGTGAAACTGGATGGGAACTTAAAGAGATGGTTGTGCTATGAGGGCTTTGTCTTCATGAAGGGGTTGAACTATTCATGGGTTAATGGATTATTGGATAAGTAGGTCATCGAAGGAGTGGCTTTGTGATAAAAGTGAGCTCTCTCAGGCTTGCTTGCTCTCACTTGCCATGTGACGCCTTCCATATGTCTGACCCAGCGGAAAGGCCCTCCCCAGATGTGGAACACATGCTAGCAATATGCTCTGGGACTTCCAGAATCATGAGCTAAATAAATGTCTCTTCTTTATAAGTTAGCCTGTGGTATTCAGGTAGAGCAACAGAAAAAGGACTAAAACAGGACTGCTCCTGACTTCCCTTCCTAACCACATGGCCTCTAGGCTCCAAGCCTCTCTAGCCAGGCACAACAGTGTAAGCCACTTCCCTGTGATAAGGCTCACACCAGTTCTGCTTCTTTGGTTGAACTTGGAGTGACACAGACATCATCAGAAAACAAGAAGACTGTTTACAAGTTTGGCTTTTGTAGCTTCCACAAAGAGGCAGTTGCTTACAAACCATACAGCCAAATAGCGGGGACCTCCTTCCAACAGCTTCCCTCCTTTTAATAATTACTACCAAAACCTATCTGAGCACTATGAAAGAGCACTAATACTAAATCTAAGTCCACTGACTTGTGGCTTTGAAAAAAATCAGGATATTTTTCATGGAAGCACCTGGTAACATGCTACACAAATGAGAGTTGTTGAGTTGTCAAAGCCCCTAGCCCAGCATTTTCAGTTAGAGAGGCAGAAAGTGTGAAAGAATAGTACTTACTGCACGCCTCCTGTGTGCAGAAAACATGTATTCTCCCATGCGATCCTCTGCACATTCTGTTACAGCTGACAGTCCTTGTCCCACATCACAGAAGAGAACATTGAGGTGCTGAGAAGTTGGCCAACTTGTATAAATCACAGACTGTGATTTGGATTCTAGGATGAAACCAGTTCTCAGGACCACAAAGTCCCTGCTCTATCTGTAACACCACAGAATCCTCCATCAAAGATGAAAGACATTTCTTTTCATGTGACACCATGAAACCATTCTAACTCCCAGAAGACTTGTAGGAAACACTTCCAGTATATCTTCTGTCTTTGGGGACCTGCTACTTGAACCAAACAGCAAACAGAGTCTGTTTTCATTAGTGTAGAAGTTGTTTCTTCAAATATGCCCTGAGTCACAGCACTTGAAAAATCAATAGATAAATAAATAAAACCTTTTTCTGCTTCTTTGCTAATTGACAAATTTTCTTTCCTTAATGTAACTATTTTCTTTCCTTAATATAACTATTCCGATGGAATAATGAAAGTGAAACTTGACTATTTGTTTTGATTGCTCCAGTCTTTTAATACTCAGAGAGGACACAGGGAAACCATTGTGGCTAGAGGTCAGTTTTTCAACAAACAAAAAATGTTTAATGTGCCTTTTCCTCAAAAATGTAAAACATCCAGGATAATTTATGGGTTAGGCATTTCCTGAGAGTTAATGATCAACTATTTGAAAAGTCCTTGACACAGTGAGTTTGTCAAAGGGTAAGGAAGCTTTCTCTGTGGGGAACTAGAGATTTGGAGACACTTGTTATGCACAAACGAAATCTGAAATGAGCAAATATATAATATAGAAAGCTTTTTTTGAGATCACTACATTACATATTAAGAGAACTCTCAAATTAGCTTTAAAAATAAAGGAAGGAGAAAAAAACGCAACATTTATTGACTACCGACCAAACGTTATGCTTGGAACTAAGTTACTTTTGTCTTGATTCTCACAAAAATTTCACATTTTTAATAAGGTTTTTTAAAATTCTATTTCCTATTAACTGTATAAAATGTTTATTTTATTTTATTTGGCAGGCAGAGAGAGAGAGAAATATCTTCCGTCTATTGGTTCACTCTGCAAATGCCTGCTACAGTTGAAGCGGGCCAGCCTGAAGCCAGGAGCTGGGAAATCAACTCACATCTCCCATATGCATGGCCTTGAGCTGTTGCCTGGTATCTCACAAGTCATGCATTAACTGGAAGATGGCTATGAAGCAGAGCTAGAACTTGAACCCAGGCAATCTAATATCAGATGCAAGCATTCTAAGTGGCATCTTAGCTCCTATACCAATGTCCACTCCAGGTGTTCATACTTGTTAACCCCACTTTAGTGACAAGGAATTTGACAGTCAGAGAATGGGGCAACTAGTGAGAGCAGAGCTGAGAGTCAAACCCAGTGCAAGTCTAGTTTTTATACATCTTTCATTTAAGTGAGTATTTATTATTATTAATACTGAGCTATGTTTTAATAGATAAATTAATGTGTAAATTTAACATCTTTGACTCAAAAGCAAAGGTGGAGAGCTGGCATTTAGCCTGGCAGTTGAGATGCCAACATCCCACATAGAAGTGCCCGGTTTCTATCACCAGATCCAGCTCCTGACTCCAGCTTCCTGCCAAAACAGACTCTGGAAGGCAGCGGTGATGGCTCAGATACCTGGGTTCCTGCCACTTGTGTGGGAAACCTGGACTGAATCCTTGGCTTTAGCCCAGCCCAGTCTCACCTATTTCAGGTATTTAGGGGGTGAGTCAGCAGATGGGAGCACTATGTCTCTCTCTCTCTCTCTGTAATTCTGCCTCTCAGATAAATAAATTTTTGAAAGGAAAACAATTTGCCCTTTAAAAAAAAAAACCCAATATGCAAAACTCCAATCAGGTAAGTTCATCAGAGTTTAAATTTTCATTACCTCTTATATGGGAGCCAGGGGTTTTTAATTTTTTAAAGATTTATTTATTTAGTTATTTGAGAGTCAGAGTTACACAAAGAGAGAAGGAGAGGCAGAGAGAGAGGTCTTCCATCTGCTGATTTACTCCCCAGTTGGCCACAATGGCCAGAGCCAGGAACTTCTCCTGGCTCCCCAGTGTAGGTTCAGGGGCCCAAACGCTTGGGCCATCCTGTACTGCTTTCCCAGGCCATACCAGAGAGCTGGAATGTAAGTGGAGGAGCCGGGACTCAAACTGGTGCCCATGGGATGCCAGCACTGTAGGCGGTGGCTTTACCCGCTATGCCACAGTGCCGGCCACCAGGTGGTTTTAATGTGCATCTCCTAGTGTTATCCCTGATGTCAAGGACTTTGTTTTTTGTTTTTTTAACTTTTATTTAATGACTATAAATTTCCAAAGTACAGCTTATGGATTACAACAGCTTTTTCCCCCCCATAACTTCCCTCCCACCCGCAACCCTCCCCTCTCCTGCTCCCTCCCCCCTTCCATTCACATCAAGATTTATTTTCAATTCTCTTTATATACAGAAGATCAATTTAGCATATAATAAGTAAAGCTTTCAACAGTTTGCACCCACACAGAAACACAAAGTGAAAAATACTGTTTGAGTACTAGTTATAGCATTAAATCACAATGTACAGCATATTAAGGACAGAGAAAGGACTTTGTTTTAAACTATATTGGATATTAAACTTGAAGCATAGCCCAGAGTGAATGTCTGCACATAGTAAGTGTTCAATAATCATTTGAGACTAAATGCAGCCTTGCATATACCTTATGATTTGAAACTTAGAAACCACTTTTACTCATGTAATTGCTTCTGATTACTGCAACAACCCTGTACATGAGTTAGGGGAGATTCTCTGCTTTATAGATAAGAAAACTAAAATTCAAAATAAATTAAGTAATCTTGGATTTGACTGCAAACTCAGATTTCCTGTGTATAAAGAGCAAAGTTTACTCCTACTACAAACATCCCTTCATTAAGGAATATCAAGTTTTATTAATGTTTGGCAAAACTGTGCCTCTAATTTAAAAAAAAAAATTTAGAAACTGAAGTGAACAGCCCTGGATGATTCCAAAGTACATGTTAGAATGCGCAGTCACAAGTTCCTTTGAAGTGTCTGAATGTGGTCTTATTACACTGACCATCATATAAACTAGATCAGCAGTCGACACTACGATGTTGAGTCACTACAGTATTGACCATGATTTTGAGTCACTGCAGTATTGTTGATAAATGGTTTGGATATTAGCTTGGCTGTAAGGTCAATGTGTTAAAAGTTTGGTCCCCAAAGTCTCATGTTACTGATACTAAGAGGTTGGAAACTTAATGCAAAAATGGTGCCCGAAGGTGGGGTCTTTGGGAGTGATTAGATTAGACTGAGCCATCAGAATGGAGCCCCATGATTAAATCCTGACGACTTTCTGAGACCATATAGACATAAACTGTACTCTCTCCTGCCACGTGATACTCTGTACCCAGTCAGGACTCTGCACCAAGGCCTTCACCAGATGCTGAACTAACGGTGAATATCTTTGCTCCATAAGTAGCTTGTCTCAGATATTTCATTGTGGTAACAAAAAAAACCTGCTAATACCTCATGTACCTGAGACAAATACACAAAAATATTTGGAGCTGGCAATTGCTTTATTACCCATACAGCACCCAGAGGGCACTGCCCTGACTAATAGCAAGGCTGGCTATGAGCAGCCCTGGGTGAGTGATGGGGAATCAGTGCCCCCCAAATGGTTATCAAAAGGCCAAAACACTCAACCAGAGCTAAAACAGTAAAGATTATATCTACTCAGTTACCTATGGGTTGGCAAGGCCTTTTTCTGAGATTTTATACTCAGATTAAAAATTGTATAGTTTTTAAAAAAATGTATGTGCTTTTACAACATTGCAAAACCAACATTAGCAAAAAAACAAAGTGTGTGGGTACATCTCTTATAACTAACTTAAATTAAAATATTAAGAGGATTCACTTTCACTTGAGTTATCCCAATGTGAAAAAAATCAACACAGTTTATTATGAATTACCCTTGGTCTCATTTGCTTTCCACAAATACTTGAAAGGCATGATGAAGCCAAGTTATGCATTACTCAATGCCTTCTTGCACTCTCTCTGTGAACATTTTTGCCTCAGTCTAATCCCTGGACATAGCCTCTGAGAAATTCAACACGACACAGAAAGTGCCTTTAGCTTTATGGTCTTAAATAAAAGAACCTATCACCCAAAAGTCATGGGATATGTTGCTGACTCAATCTAAAGAAGGATTTCAGGTTGGGTCAGCAACATATCCCAGGAGTAGAGGCCGCCAAACTTCCTCTTAAGGCCGGGTCACAGCAAGTTTACTGAGGAGACTGGATGGGTACCTGTAGTGACTGCTGGAACTCACTCCAAAACCAACAGCTATAAAAAGAAACCTCTCTCCAATCAGCAAACCTGTGTGCTTTCCTAACAGGAAATAGAGACGAAATCACTTTTCCTCTTCTCTCTGGCCTCCCTTGGAAAAGAATTCAACTTCTGAATATTCAGTGAGGTGTCCTTTGGTTGCATTCATTAAAAGTGAGCTATCTTCACTTGGCAAGGTGAGCACCTCGTTAAGTGCTTCCAAGGGAGGAAAACGGGGAGGAGGATGGCCACCTGTGTGCAGAATTGCCCTTTTTCAGGCACTGTGTTTGTTACATGGGAGTCAGTGTTAAGCAGAGAGGCTGTCTTTACCTGTGTTCCGTTTTGGAAGAGCAGATACTTGCAATACACCCAGCCTGACATTTCACATACCATCTACATCCCTAGCTCCCCTTCACCAGTCTGGGAGTTGAAGCAGCATCATAAACCAGCAGGGACCCTACTTCCTTGACTGTCACCTCCTCTAACATCATCTCCAGCCCCCTCAAAGTCCTTTCCAGTTATCAGCAGGAGTGTCCCCAGGGGTTACCACAGGTGTGCCAACAACAAGCATCTCTACCCCTTGCTGCCACAGCCTCCTTCTGCATCTTCTGTGAGCCTTCTGTTTGAGACAGTCTCATCACTTGCCTGGCTATGGTCCCCATGGCGAGAAAATTGCACACCCTGCCAAAGCATGTGTTCTCTGTGACATGGCTAAAGACCTGTGGTGGCTCTAGCCATCTTTACGGTCACACCCTCCCCCACCCCGTACCAACCTCCACTCCAGTCATCTCACCCACACCTGAGTCCCTGGTCTGCCAGGTTAGGAGAATGAGATTCCTGTGGTAGCCAAACAGAGATTTGTATGCAAAAACATAGCCAGAGAGGGGCAGGTATTGTGATGTAGTGCATTAAGCCCCACTAGGGATGCCATATCAGAGTGACTAGTTCAAACCCTAGCTACTCAACACTTCCAATCCAGCTTCCAGCTAATACCATCCTGGGAGGCTTAAGTGGTTGAGGGAAGAGTTATGGGCTCCTGGCCTTGGCCTAATCCAGCCCTATCCATGGTAGGCATTTATGGACTGAATCAGAGGATCTCTCTCTCTTTCTCTCCTCTCTTCTGTTGCTCTGCCTTTCAAATAAATAAAAATAAACAAACTTAAAAGATGTATATCCAGAGAAGCGTAGCTGCAAGGTATGTGTGTTTGTTTGTGTGTGGGGGTGTGTATGTGTACTTTCCCTCAACATCCATCAGGGGTTGGTTCCAAAATTTGCACATACCCAAATTCCTCATACAAAACAATATAGAATTTACATAAAACCTACACACATCCTTCTATACACTTTAGTTATTTCTAGATTATTTACAATACCTAATACACTGTAAATTCTTTATAGATAGTTGCTACATTGGATTGTTTATAGAATAATGACCATTTAAGCCTAAATGTGTTCAAGACAAACATAATCTTTGTCTCAAATATTTCCCTTCTGTGCTTGGTTGAATCCAGAGATGCAGAACGCTCAGATACAGAGAATCAACTGTGGAGGCAGAAAGAGAATAATCTTAGGGAATTGTCTCATGTGATTGTGGTTGTCAGATTCAAAATCTGCAGAATAGGTCAGCAGGCTGTAGACCCAGGAAAAAGATGGTGTTGCAGAGTTCAAAGTCGTCTGCTGACAGAAATCCCATCTGTGGGCAGAGATCAGTCATTTTTTGTTGTTAAGTCTTTCTCCTGGTTGGATGAGGTGCAGCCACATTTTAGAAAGCAATCTGTGTTCCTCTAAGTCTACAGATTTGAATGTTGATCTTACCTAAAAAGCATCGTCATAGAAATATCTAGGATAATGTTGGACCAAATATCTGCATAATTACATGAGTATGGTATAGGCAGTAGACACATAATCATCGCCCATCACCATCTTCTTCTCTCCTCTCACATCCATTCCTTGTGGTGGGCTCGTAGCTCTAAGCCAATTGTTCTCAACACTACTCCCACTCCCAGGGTATTTGTAGCTTTCACAACAGGGGGAAACCACTGGCACCTAGTGAGTAGAGGCCAGGGATGCTGCCCAACATCCTCTAACACACATGACCACCCCCAACAACAGAGAACTTTCCAGTCTTCAGTGCTCATGGTAGGGCTGTGGTTGAGAAATTCTGCTCCAAATGACAAGTTCATTTCCTATCATTCTAACCCTGTTCAAAGTTGCTCCATCCTCTCTGGCATCCTATCAGGTCACAGGACATGCCAATTCCTTCCATCCTCAGGACTTTTGCAATTGCCATTCCCACTACCTGAAACACTCTGCTCCTTGTAAGGCTGGCTCCTTGTCATTTTACAAGTTTCACCAAGAAACCCAACCCCCACACTCCCATAATCCTTCTCAATTTCACTAACCTGATTATTTCTTCATCACTAGCTCACATTTGTTTGTTTTGCTACATATATACAGGTTCTTACTCCTCTCAGATGTAAGCAAGGATGGGTACTTATCACTATACCCAGTGATAAGTGCTGGGTCTGGCACACAGTCTCAACAAATACTTACTGCATTGAAGAATGTCTCCCAATGTGTTTGGTTTCACACCTCCATCACTCCCATCAACTTTGGGATCTGTTCTCAAAGGGCCACCATGACAATCATTTCTATATACTGCTCTTGGCACACAGTCTCAACAAATACTTATTACATTGAGCAATGTCTCCCAATGTGTTTGGTTTCACACCTCCATCACCCCCATCAACTTTGGGATTTGTTCTCAAAGAGACATCATGACAATCATTTCTTCCATGCAGGTGCAGGGACCCAAGCACTTGGGCCATCCTCCACTGCCCTCCTGGGCCACAGCAGAGAGCTGGACTGGAAGAGGAGCAACCAGGACTAGTACCAGGCACCCCAACCAGGACTAGAACCCCAGGTGCCGGCGCCACAGGCGGAGGATTAGCTAAGTGAGCCATGGCGCCAGCAACAATCGTTTCTATATACTGCTCCTGCCCCCAAGTACTGAAGCACTTCCTACTAGATGTAGAACACAAGCACATACCGTTTCTCAAGGACATCCCTCTCCCAGGACACAACTTGATCTCTCCTGACCCCTTAGGCTTCCTTATGTGCCACAACACCAATTTAGATTCAAAGGGGAATCCCCTACTCTGGAACCAATAGCTGATTAGGGTCCTTAAGAGGAACTTGCCAGAGAAAAGGGATTAGTATGAGAAACTAAGAAGAGCCCATTTCAACAATGCACTTTATAAATACAGCCAGTTGTACAGTCTGTGATTATGGATCCTGTCTCACAGAAATGAGGCCAAGGTCATCTATCCAGGAACATCTAGCAGGTTATCTACACAACTTGTCCTTCCTGATTCCCCCCACACATACCCACCAACTTTCCTCTTCTGTCACAGTATGCTTTATATGGCAGCTAAGTACTCACAGATGCCTCCAAAATGACTCATTGTGTGATTATTTCTGTTTATTTTTAGTCCTTTGCTGGTCTCCTTATCAGATTTTATAAAATGCCGCTTCTCACCACCTTACAACATGAGGGCACCCAACATACTCGCAGGTATGTCCTCTCTATCTGTGCATTTTTTCATTAGATCTATCCATTCTTGGCCCACATGGCCACACATACAGCTGCCCACCATTGAATTGATCCATCTCTGCCATCTTTTTTTACTGGACTCAATTCCATTCTTCCGTAAATATCCCTCAAGTGGGCAGAATAAGTATTTCCTTCAACATACTCATTATTCAAGAAGAAAAATGTAGATCTTTGAGACAGGACCAGGCAACTCATCCACCAAGGCAGTAACTCTGACTTCATACTCTCTTGTTTCCTCCTTTCAAAACAACCCAGTGCAAGCCCAAGTCAGGACAATGGGTTACTGCCTTGGCAGGTGCAGAATCATGGAGGTGCCTCCTGGATTTTTCCTCTTCATTGAGTGTGAGTGACCTTAACCCTCTAGATCTACACTTTCCACCACCATAGTGTGGCTTTGTCAGGATAATGAAAGACAGTGACAAAGATGGGTGATAACAGCCCATAAGTCCTGCAATGCTTGTAACAGTGAGGGAGCAGAGGACTCTTTGAAGCACCACTCAGTTGACAAAGGAAAGGCTAGAATCTACTCATATTCATATGTCATCATTTTATTACCAAATAATCTCAAATCTTTAAAAAAAAGGCATTAGGCATCTTCTAGGGGGCAGACTTTTGGTGTCATGGTTCACTCACCCCATGGGATGCCTACATCCCATATTGGAGTGCATGGCTAGAGTCCCAGCTGCTCTGCTTCTGATCCGACTTCCTTCTAAAATGTACCTTGGAAGTCAGTAGGGATGGCTTAAGTAGAAGTTGGCTCTTTGCCACCCACATAGGAATTCTGAATTGAATTCTGAGCTCCTGGCTTCAGCCTGGCCCAGTCTTGGCTGTTTCAGGCATTTGAGATGTGAACAGGCAGATGGGTGATCTCTCTCTCTCTCTCTCTCTCTCTGTGTGTGTGTGTGTGTGTTTACCTTTCAAATAAATTGAAAATGAATATTTTTAAGAGAAAAAAATCTAAAATTCTAGTTTTTTAAAGATTATTTTACTTGAAAGTCAGAGTTACAGAGAGGCAGAGGTAGGGAGAGAGAGAGAAAGTCTTCCATCCACTGGTTCATTCTCCAAATGGCCGCAATGGCTAGAGCTGGGCCGATCCAAAGCCAGGAGCTCTTCCAGGTCTCCCATGTGGGTGCAGGGACTCAAGGGTTTTGACCACCTTCTATGGCTTTCCTAGGCCATAACAGAGAGCTGGATCGGAAGTGGAGCAGCCAAGACTCCAACTGGCGCCCATATGGGTTGCTGGCACTGCAGGTGGCTGCCTTACCTGCTATGTCACAGCGTTGGCCCCACTTCTCTTGTTTTACTAAGGAAGAAGCCAAGACCCAGAATGGATGAGCAGCACACCCAGGGCTGTACCCAGAAGTAACAATTAAGCCAAAAATGGAACTCAGTGCATTGACTTCTAGTACCTGATCTTATAACAACTGCCATGGCATTGTTTTTTTTTTTCCCCCTTCTGTCATGTCTCTCTTTACTTTATAAACTATCTTATTCCCATTTCATGAATCCTGGTGATCATCAAGATGAAAACTCTCATTAGTCCAATGGATGGTCAAATGATCCAAATTGAAAAAAATGAGAGTTTTTTTTGAAATTTATATGGATAGATTGAGAGACATATTAGGTGGGCTGACTGCTATAATGAATCACACCAAAATGATGGTAGTTTACCACCCAAAAACATCTTTTTGCTGGTGTATCTAACAGTTCAGTGTGAGTATTTGCTTCACATTGACCTTCTGTGCAGTGAATCAGAAACGCAGTCTTCCTCCATTCCCTGGGTGTGGAACCCTTGCTGGAGCCACTGAAGCCTGCAGACAGGAGGAAAAAGAAAGAAAGTGTGAATTTTCCTGACAGTGGCATATGTCACTTGCATCCCCTTATATTAATAAGAAATATCACATGCTCAAATCATATTGGCAAGGGAGGCTGGGAAAGAATCTAATTATGTACTCAAGAATAAGAGGGAAGAGTTGGGTAAGTGAACCAGCGGGAGTTACCAAAATCTACCTTTCAAGCAAAAACTTAACAAAGAAGAGGAAAATCAGAAATTGAGAAATGTTATTCGAACCCCTGGATAGAGCCAGGCCTGATGTTGGACCAACTCCTATGCTGGTTATTTCACAGAAAGCATTCCTGTGTTTACCAAAATATGTTCAGCAGAATAGTAATTCCACAGGAAGGCAGATACCAAGAAGTTTTACAGCTTAAAGATGGGTCTGGATTAGCCAATGATGTACACAACTTGGGAAGGTTCTTGGGTCCACCTCTTCTTCCAGCTTAAGGGATCCAGTTCCACAAGACTTTGACCAGGCTAAACCAAGGGTCAGCTGGCAGTGCTTTTCCTTGGCCCAGTGCTTGAAGCCTCTTGCTTTCTACCTCAGGGCTTCTCTGACCTTGCAGCCTGATGTATCCATGGAAGCAGAGGGGCAGGAGCTCAATGTATACAGATGCTGTCCTTGACCAAGGTGCTTTCGACATCACAGTATAATCGTCATCCCATTTGTCCCCTAGGTGGACAATTCTGAGACACCTTTGATGGGCTCTAGTGGAGACTCGAGTGAGAGTTCCCCAGATTCCACACTCACTTTCTGAACTGTCCTCTCTGTTTCCCAGGCGTTGGTTCCACTTTCCAGCAGGAAGTCCCACAACATCAAATATCAGGCGCATTTCACGGTGGGCAATGCTGTTACACAACCTTTGTCAGCTTCCTCTCCTCCGTTGCTCACTTCCCTTGGCCCCTGCCCCTGCTCTCTGGCTTCCGACTCCCTCATGAACTCCCATGCACAGCCTTTCGCAGCTGCTACTCTTGAGGAAACCTGGGCTTAGACAGTCCCTTTACTGCGGTCACTTTTTTGTCTGGGACACTCCTTTTTCTTCTTTCTAGGAACCTGTAGAACTTAAATCACCTTGCTGTCAGCTTTACTTCCTGATTATAGAGGATCTAATTCCCCAGTGTTTTTTATATCCCCAACTAGATCACAAGTGCTGAGGGAGAAGACTTTGATCACAGATAAGCCTGACTTGCTGCCTCAACACTCTGTGTACAGCAAGCTCAATAGGAATCTCATTGACTCAATAGCTGCTATTTTAACTATTATCTATGATGTACTAAATAATCAAATTTTATTTTACTTAATTGGAATGATATAAAATATTATATCTTAACTCTAAGCCCCAAGAACAGCACACTGATTTTTTCTTCTTTGTTGTTCTCTTCGTTTCTTCTTCAATTTTCATTTCTTGTTTTCTTCATTATTTTTCTTTCTTGCCTTGCTACATCTCTTCTACCATTTTTTTTTTTTTTTAGTTTGAAATTCAAAAGAGAGGCCTCTAGGGACAGTAGTCAGTAATTCAAAACTGTGCTGACTCCCATGGCAGAAAAATAGTAAACTATTAAGAATTCTAAAATAGATGCATTTCTTGTGGGAAAATCATCACCATGTCCTCTGCTGCCATAGATTATGATGCTAATTTGCCTGTTTCATTTTCCAGAGTTTATCTTAGGCAAAGTCATTTTAAAAGGGTATCTTTCTTACCTCCCAACTCTTACCTCCCATAAACACTGCTTTTTATTGATGGTACTGGCACAAATCAAACACTGAAAGCTTAGTAAGAAAGTAATAAAGTGCTTAGAAGCAATAGTTGGCAGTCAGCCCATCTTAGGTTTGGGGAGGGGTGATCATTGAGGACAGAGACTTAGTATATTCCACTAATTGTCCCATTTATTAATGGTTAGCATACTGCAAATACCATTTAAAATTGAAATATGTGTGCTGTTTCCTTGAGACTTGGGGATCAGGGCTTTTCCTATTCATTCAACTTTCATTGTTTATTGAAACAAATAAGGAACTTTGAAATGTATAGTAGGTGATAAATTTAATATCAATATATTCACAGTCTGTTAAGAGATGACTCTATCCGGCGTCACGGCTCACTAGGCTAATCCTCCGCCTTGCAACGCCGGCACACCGGGTTCTAGTCCCGGTCAGGGCGCCAGATTCTGTCTCTGTTGCCCCTCTTCCAGGCCAACTCTCTGCTGTGGCCAGGGAGTGCAGTGGAGGATGGCCCAAGTACTGGGCCCTGCACCCCATGGGAGACCAGGAGAAGCACCTGGCTCCTGCCTTCGGATCAGCGCAGTGCACCCGCCGCAGTGCACCGGCCGTGGCAGCCATTGGAGGGTAAACCAATGGCAAAGGAAGACCTTTCTCTCTGTCTCTCTCTCTCACTGTCCACTCTGCCTGTAAAAAAAAAAAAAAAAAAAAAAGAGAGAGATGACTCTGTCACTGCGTACCTAATCTTTTCTATAAATCATTGTGCTTTTAAATTTTGATTTCACAAAGATCTTTAGGGTAGGATTGCTGTTCACACTCTGCAGGGAAGTTGAGTAAATGGCTCACATCTTCACACAGCCAGTTAGGAGACACAGGTAGGCTTCAGATCCACATTTTATGATTTCAAAATTGGCCTTTCCCAAATTATCCTCCACTTGTCTTATATGAGAAGAATGAGATATATTTAAAAGGTTAAACAACACAATATATGTAGCTACAATGGTCCACAGCACATAATAAGTTCTCAAAAATGCTGCTGGATAACAGTTATCTGTATTACTATTAATACTACCAATATCATTACTATAATCAATACTCAAAGACTTTGACCCTCCAAATCTAAGCTTTAGGACTTAAAATATTCATGTATACAGTGATAAAATTGTAAGTCCAATTTTAAATATCCTAAACCACTAACTGAAGGTAAAATAGCAAGAATGTTAAAAGTCAATAAGTAATCAACATGAAAAATAAATGAATGAACTTAAATAACAAGCTTCTCTAAAGGGCTCCCAGTTATTCACAGAATTTCTCCTTCTCAATCAATATTTCCATGAACTATGAAGATGAAGACTCTATTATTCCTATTGAACAGAAACTGTTGACGTTGGATGACTGAGTGGCCATGCTAAGGTAAGGGCAAACTGGTAACAAGTTCTTGGAACATCAAGCACTAGTACTTCTTATTGTGCAAATCAAAGGCCATGTTCCAACTTCATGATGGATCTATCCCAATTTGTTTACGCCAAAATGGCAGGAGCCATTGGTGAGGAAGGAAGTGAACCTCTACAGCCTAAACACTGAGTCACTTTACCTAGAAAGACTGTGTGACTGTCCTTCTCCAGAAATACAATTTCCAACTTAAAAGCAATCTGTGTTCCAAAAACAGTGAGATACTTGGTATCTGTCACTCACAATGCTCTTTCTCACATTCATAGGGTACAGTCAGGTCCTAGGACCAACCCACAGAAGTCTGTGATTTGAATAATACAGCTCAAGTGTCCTGGAATCACAATGACCTGAACACCATGGACAACAATGGGAAAACACTGCTGGGGTCCTAATTTAAGACAGCAAGAAGGTGTCCCCAACACTACAGCTCTGGCAGCTGCAAGCCAGGAAGCAGAATTGGAAACCCCACAGGATCTCTGGAGCCTGGGACAGTGGCTGTGGTGGGGAAAAGGTTGGAGGGATAGAGGAAGGCTTTGACCAGGAATTCCAGAGAAGAATAGCTAGGCAAAGCAGAAACTCCAGGAAATGCATACTTCTGTGGGGTCTCCTATCCCAAGGCCCCAAGACTTAATTCTTCCAAGAGCTTCTGATGCTGTTTCATCCCCTTGTACGCAAAGAACAAGTTGCTTTGCCCTTCATCGAGATTCTCAAAGAACATTGCTAAGGTGTCTTACTGCATCAGACATTTCTCAAAATGTGAGCTGCAATCACTCTCAGGTAGGGCTCTAGACCATGGTATGAGGACGGCCATGGTTAACTTGGACTCCCAGTTATGAACCACGCCTTGCTGCTGGGCTTTCTGTCAGCCGTTCCCCCTAGTAGAGATTACAGTACGTTCAATTCCTTTGCAAGAATTAGCTCTACCTCCTTGAAGAGGCTGTGAATGAAGATGTGGTGTGCTGTCTTGCTCCGGCCAAAGGATGGGGCTGAGACCTCAGCCAGGCCTAATCTTTCCTAGGGCAGTGATTCTTGGGCGGAAAGATACAGAATGAGAAATAAAACAGTGATATCCTGGAAAAGCTATCAGAAATTCGCTCATTCATGACTCAATGTATTTATAAATATTACTCCACATCCGTCCAGAAGCCAGCAATTGCAGAGTGAAAAAAATCAGAAAAAATCCCTACCCCTGTGAAGCTGAAATTTAGCAGGAGGAACAAGAGGGGCAACCAAGAAGTATAAAATAAATTAAATATGCTGGAGAATAATAAAAATTGAAGAGAAAAATAGGACAAGGAAGGGATACAGAGAGGAAAAAGGAGTGAAGGAGCTACTGCACATATTTCTCACTGAGAAGTTGACATTTGAGTGAAAACCTGGAAGTGGAGGGGAGAAACCATGAGGCTCTGAAAGGAGAGAGATTCCAGGCATAGGGAGCAAACGCAATGGCCTGTGTGGGTGTAGGCTTCACATCAAAGATAAGCAAAAAGGCTAATGCAACCCAAGTGCAGAAAATAAGGAAGTACCAGGGAAGGAGTTAAAGAGATTATGGGATAGAACATGCAGAGCCCTGTAGGCTACTGGAAGCACTTTGACCTCTCCTCAGAGCCTGTCTAAATCAAGGATTACTTCAAGTCAAACAACCACAGACACTCAATGGCACACAGCTATAAGCATTTCATTTGCTCACATACTTTCAGGTGGGCCTAAAGACGGCCAAACCCAGGCTGGGCTCAGCTAGAAGTAGCTCTAAGTAGCAGATTGGGTTTTGTGTCTCTCATCCTCTTTAAACAATTGAGTTAGTGGGGCAGTGAGAGCAGGGTGTAGAAGTTAAGTGGAAGCACCTGATAATTTTTGGTTGCGAATAGGGACACTGTCTTGCCTGAATAACTCTCTCTGCTTACTTAAATGGCCAAGCTAAGTCAAGGAACAGGCAGCACACTTCATCTGTAGCAAGAATTGAGGGAGAATTGGGATAAATAACTTGATTAGCAGAGATCCACTGAAGGTGACAGCTAGTGCTGCTGTAAGTCTTCAGCCCTCCCAAGCTCACTGGTCCATGCCTGAATTCCATTCCTTGCCACCACGGAACTGGCTATTTGTCAGGTGACATTCTCTGCTCCTGGAAGCTGGCCATACTTCCCTGCTATGTGGCATTCTCTGCAACATGGCAGTTTTCTTCTGTAAGGTCAGCAAGAGCATCTCTTTCTCATAGAAACTTCCACTCCTAGAAAGGTCCAGTCCCCCTTCATAGAGCTCATCTAATCAGATCAGGCAATCCATGATAAACACCCTTTTGTTTAAGTCAAAATCAATTGATTAGTAGCAGAAATGACCTATCATATTCATAGTCCCATCCACAGTCAAGAGGAGGGGGCTACATAGGAAGGTGGGAATCTTGAGGCCCATCTTAGCATCCTGACTACTACAAATAGTGAATTATAACCTTGGGATTTGAGAAGATCACCAAGTTGAGTGTAGATGGGAAAAAAAATTATTCTTCCTACTTGATCCCTAGATCTGCCTTATACTTGTCCATTTTCTGGTCTGGATCTCTAGGTTTCATGTTGGTTCTGAGAACTGCCTGAATCCTTGCCATGGACATTAGAGAAGATTTCTGTGACTTACAGTCCACCTGAGTTCACCCAGGTGAGTATCATTCACATCAACAGAGAAAGACTAACATGTAAACAAATGACCATGAGTCTTCTATACCCAAAGTTCTGACATCAGATTTATCTGCACAAGCTTTATCTACATGTCAGAGGTAATCTCACCTAAATGATTCTCTTCATATTTCTTTGCTGGAAAGAGTGGAGTCTCTGATTTTAAAATGTGGGAACATGCTAGAAGAGTGTTCTAAAGCTTATTTTAGAAGACTAACTTATTTTAGTCCCCAGATAGTTGTCACTGATTGGTATATTTCTAGTATCTCTAGCTGTCTCTCTCCTGATCTCATTCATTGTTTTCTTCCTTGTGCTAAACTGAGAAGCAAGGGGAAACTCAACAGAAAGAGAACATGATTAATGGAAACGTACTCCTGAAACCAGTGGCTCCTCTTATGTCTCCCTTCTTAAAACCTTGCTTTTAAAAAGGCAGTAAAGTAACAAAAGCCCAAGCTTTAGCAAAGGCAAATCTGGGTTTAAATTCCGACGTTCACCAGCTGTACAGCTTTAAGCTCATTACCTAACTTTTTCTGCATCTCCTTTCTCTCATCTGTCAAATGTGGTACTATTGCCTTCCTCCCTGGATTCCTGAAAGGATTAAACAAGATACCAGATATAAATATATCTGTGTCCTGTGCAAAGTAACAGTGACTATTCTGTGATTATTATGCCTGTTATGCTCTTTGAAATATGAACTGGAAAGATGACCTCCCTTTGTCTCCTAGCATTGCCAAACACACACAGACCCAAACCCTTAAGAGAAAAGCTGTAAATAGCATGAGGCAGAGGCACAGCTTGTTCATATCTTTTGCTCTAATCAAGATTTACTAATATTATCTGGCCCTCTTCTGAGCTTCACTTTGGATTGGACAGAATATGAAAAGGGGTGGGGAAACCCTACACAGTTAAGCTATTCTACATAAATGCACATGAAAACAAAGAGGGAGAAATCATGAAGTCTGAAAAAGCAAAAGCCAACCAGAGCATTAAAAACCTTTCCTTGTATGTCTGCAAATCCAGAGTGGTTGCACAATTTCTGACTTTGCTCCAATTACCAAGTTCGCCTGGATCAATATGAAGAAACACCACTTAAGATGTTGTTCCATGATGTGTGTTCCCTTGACATCTTTTACTACACAAACATACCAAATGAACACAGAACATGGCATGGTTAAACTTAGAAGACAGTTTTCCAGACTTAGCTACAATAACTCTCTTCTGGGTATATTTCAATTATTTTTCTTTTACTACTTTCTGCATATTTTTAAACTTTTATTTAGTAGATGTGAATTTCCAAAGTACAGTTTGTGGATTACAATGGCTTCCCCTCCCCCATAACTTCCCTCCCACCCGCAACCCTCCCATCTGCCACTCCCTCTCCCATTCCATTTGCATCAAGATTCATTTTCAATTATCTTTATACACAGAAGATCAATTTAGTATATATTAAGTAAATATTACATCAGTTTGCCCCACACAGCACACAAAGTGCCAAATACTGTTTGAGCACTAGTCATATCATTAATTCACATTGAACTACACATTAAGGACAGAGATCCCACATGGGGAGTAAGTGCACAGTGACTCCTGTTGTTGACTTAACAAATTGCCACTCTTGTTTAAGGCAGCAGCAATCTTCCCAGGCTCTAGTCATGAGTTGCCAAGGCCATGGAAGCTTTAACAAATAAAATGTGTGTCAAGTTGAACCATTAATTTATCTCAAAAACTATTTCAGTTCTACTGGTGAAATGAATCAGATACACCTACCACAGAACGCCTTAATGTTCTTTGATCACAAGGATTAGTTCTATGCTAAAAGTAAAGGATGAGTCAAATGTTCCCTGAAAATTTCCTTTTATTCACTGATGCTTTAACAAGTCGACTGCCATCTGGTTATAAATATATTATGGAAATACACAAATGTACTTCAAAAAGTTTGTGGGAAATGGAATTAAGAGATAAATTTGTTTTGTTGCAAAAAATAAAATCCATGTATAGTTTTTTGTGATATAAATTTTCCATGAATTTTTTGAAATGTACATTATACCTGCTCCTTTTTTAAAGATATAGACACTCCAGCACCCACATCTCCTATGTCAGTGGATTTAAAGACATCATAAGTCACAGAGAAAGGGCCACAAGCCTAGGGCAAATATGACTGAAAGTTCTCTTGACCAAATGATCCCTCATTGATATTTTCTGAAACTCATCCAAGTTTTACCCTTGCTAAATTATAATATTTACAATACAATATAACAATTGCATGCCTCACTGAAACAAGGAGAGAGGGAGTTTGACAATCCAATGCAAATGTTCAATGAAACAGTTGACTAAAACAATCAATAGTTGATGTATGTATTTTCAACCTCCACTTCTCATTTTTTTAACTTCTAAAAACATTTTAAAATTCATTCACTTGAGAAGGAGAAATATAGCAAAGCAGAGAGACAAAGAGAGAGCTGGCATCCATTGATTCACTCCCTCCCCAGATGTCCACGATGGCCAGGGCTGGACTGGGGTTAAAACAAGGAACCAATGACTCAATCCAGGCCTCCCACATGGGTGTCAGGGACCAAACTATTTGAGCCTTCTTTTTCTGCCTTCCTAGGGTCTGAAAGAAACTGAAAGCTAGAATCAGTAGGAATGCTGGAATGGGAAGCCATGGCCAGGGAATCAAACCCAGGCACTCCAATATGGGACATGGGTATCTTAACTAGTGTTACCTCCCATTTTAATTTGTAAGGGCTTAGGGGTAGAAGGAAAAGTAAACAACTATAGGAAATAGACAAGAGTTTTTGTGTAATTTATCCATATTCTTTCTGTACATGAGATTGAACAAATGAACAAAATGGATGTTTTGGGAACAAATCAGCTGGGTTTGTGAGTTAGTAGGTTATCGATTACATCTGTCATTCTGTCAGCTGCTTACTCAATGTGATCACACAAATTCCTGATTAATGCATTCTGTGACACTCAGGAACCTCAGTGAAATAATTAATTGTGTTGACCAAGCAATGCATAAATTAACTCAAAAATGGAAGAAAAACTTTAGAGGTCAGAGAGTTGCTGCATACACACACTCTTTGACTCACAAAATGTGTGCTTTATTTCTATCCCTCACACCTTCTCCTACTTGTTCCACTCCTTTCCATTTGCTCTCACATTTATCATGAGATATCAATAGGTATTATTAGAAACCAAAGAGCCTGTATACTGTCAGCTCTTATTATTTAGGATCCTGGATACCTGTTCTATAATTTCATCACTTCCTGGGAATTCACTAAATTCACCATTGGGTAAAAAAATCCATCCAACTGAGCTTCCCTTGAATCAAATGCTGAAACTGACTACAGTTGTTGACCCAGGGTGTTCATTACTCAAAATCAACAGGAAGCCTTGTGAAGTAAGGATGAAGAAGGAGTGGATAAGAAAAGGGATTAGATGCCAAGAAATAAAGCCCTTTTCATGGTAAGAGGGACTCAGCAACCACAAACTGATAAGGAAAGCCCTGGGGCTGCTTCCCAAAGAGATGCCAGTATGGAAAGTGGATTCTGCACTTAAAGGAAGTGCCCCTGGCCAGGGAAGGATGGAGGCCATATGGAATGGCAGAGAGGCAGTGTCAGGTGTAGAAACAGCAACCCCTTCAACTACCAAGTCAGAACTCTAGCATTAATCTTGGATTTGATAGCAAAAGCTGCAGAGCTCAGTGCCATTCATTGCCTCTCCCTGAGTCGCAGTTGCCTAATCTGTATGGTAGAGATAATAAAAATCAGCTCTAGAGGACTGTTCTAAGGCTCAATGAAATCAAGTAGTGGTGGTCTCTCATAAATTTGGAGAGTGATTTATGAATGTTAATGTTAGCTCTTGCTATTATTTGCCGGACTTGTAGCCCAAATTTATGATCTGTGCCTGGAAATTTGGGATTCTCTATATAAGTATAGTAGAATTTGAAGGGTTTCAAGGAAAATTTCCAAAAAATGAGTCTTTATCTATAAACAGGAAAAAATAATTCTCTCTCCAAACTACATGGGTAAAATTCTCACTATCCAGCTTTCTGTGAAGAATGAAAGGCTTGTTTTCTGGTGTTCTGACTCCCTTTATCCAACCCTTCTCTAAGAAATATTTCTTTTTTTCTCTTCATTCTCCTCTAATCAAAACCTGATCCCAGAAAAGAATACTAATAAACCCATTGTATTAACTACAGTAGATTTTTTAGTCTAAGGGTTTAAACAAATCAGCATGTATGACTCACTTATCTAGAAGTCTTGATAAGAATTGGCCGATCCAGTGACTGTACAATGTCATGAAACACTCAGGTTCCTTCTATCTCTGCTCTGCTAAACATGATGTCAGCTTCATCCTAAGGTTGTTTTCCATGTGGCGATAGGAGGGCTAAATGTATCATTCAGGACCCTGGATTTTCTTGTTCATGTCCAAGGAGCAGTGAGAGAATGGGGCTAGGAAAGAGAAGACGAGGAAAGAGGCTTCCCTCTGGCCTCAGAATCCAAGTTCTGTTCTGTCTTACTGGACCAATATATGTCATTTACCCCTCAGCTGTTACTCATGGAATGCTGTGCTCTGAGTTCTTGGATCAACCGCTGATAAGGGGAAGATTACCATCACTGGCTGAGACTAATGGTCCTGGAGGCAGGTCAATCTCCTCATCCCTGTTGCTGTTACTCAAAAAGGAGAAAATGGAATGAATGTAGTGGAGTTGATTTCTTGTATACCCTAAAGGAAAATGTTATTGATGAGACTTCTTGCGTCACTTTCCCCAGAGTGATGTGCATTTCATCAAAGTAGAAAACAAGACACAGGCATGAACCACTGAAATTGTGTGTTGCAAAGAGCTGACTGAGGAAAGTTCCCTTAAGGACTTTAGCTTACAGATGACAAACTGGATTTAGGAGGCAAGGAGACTTTTCCTCAAACTCAGTGTGATGGAAGGAAGAGCCCTGGAGAATAGGTAAGTGCATAGGAATTTTATGTTAAGAATTGTTGATAAGTGTACACAGCCCAGAGAGATAGATGATAACTCGAGATGAGGAAGGAGGAATTCAAAATCAGCCCCAAGCTGGGAAATCACAAAATGAAGGCAAGACAAACGTATTAATAATGTGAATCCAACATAGAGGCTGTGTGTTAGGCACTGAGGTCAGAAAGTTTGGGAATTAAATCAGAAAGAGATGAGCATGAGCCCTCTGGGAACAAGTAACAAACTCTTTGAGGAGCCACTGAGACAAGACTCAGTCCATCCTAAAATAGTATTTATAACCATCTTGTAAGAAAGGAAGGTGTTCTCTTGTTTAAACTCCAGTGAGCTTTTCTTGCTTTCTATATTACTTTATAAGTACATATAACACAACAGACTGAGTGAACTATCTACCAACAGTACACCCTATAAAATTATACAGTGTTTTGCTAAGGCAGAAATCATGTGGAAATGTAGTATAAAATTATTTTTGGAGATCTCTACTAACAAGCAATGATGGATTTTATTAAATTGGAAGGACTATCTTCCAAACTGTATCTTCTATCCTAGTAGAGCAGACCCATTTTGGTGGGATTTGTAAGAGTAATTATGCACAGGATTTCTAATCAAAGTAAGTCTGCTCTGAGTATTGCCTGAACAAACAGGTAACCTTCTATTTTAATAATGACTCTTGGGGTTTAAAGCTACAGAAACTCAATTCAAACTAGCTCTTGCAAAAAAAAGACTGTTGTTTTTCTAGATGGTCTAGAAGAACCATTGGCTTCAGACACAACTGATGTGAACTGATGTTCACAACATGTGAACAATGTTGTCAGGGTTCCGTTTCTCCAGTCTTCATCTCTCCTGACCTATTGTGGCTTCCTTTCTCAACCTGTGACCTCTGGTAGCTGCCTACCATGTCTACTCATTGTAGCAATTCCAAAAGAAAAATTCACTCCTAGTTAAAATGTTTAGGGAATGCAGTGACTGACCCTGATTGGCTCATGTGCCCATCTATAAACCAATTGCCATAACCATGAAAAATGGGTAATTGAAGTCACATGCCTCACTCCTGTGGTCAGAAGGCAGACTACTGTGACCTCCAGCCCATCAAGTTTGTACAGAATGGGTAGGTTTGACATCAAAAGAACAGTAGGTTGCTATCAGAGGACCCTGGAAACTCATATACAGTAGTGAGAGGCCATAGCTACCATCATCCTGCCCAGCCTGCATAGCTGAATCTTTATTCCATGACTTCCCAAAAGATCATTTAAACACATTCATTGCCCTACCTTGAGTATAAGATCATGGTCACCCTAATCCACAAATCAGAGTAATATTTAAAAGCTCCTATTAGTTTATTTAAGAATTCAGCAAGTTGGCTATAATAAAATGTTTAATAATAAACATGATAGAAGAGACCAAGAATACAACTATGATGAAAGTGTTTACTAACTTCCAGTGAAGTTTGGCCTAATTAGATGGTAATCATATTTAGCTAGTACACAGTGTTCATACGTAAGAAACAGGCACAATAAATGTTTGATCTGAGCATGATAATCCTGGCTGGATTCTTCTTGCAGACACATCAGTCTTCAAAGGAAGAAGCTTTTTATGTAAATAGTTTTGAATGTGCTCTGCTCCTTATGATCAGCTTAGAAGGATAAAAACAAACAAAATTCCACCAAATCACATCCTAGGAGCAGAGATATGTCCCAGCATGCCTAAAGTCTCTCAAATTATCCACTCAAGAGTCTACTTTCAGGACTCTAAGCAGTGAGCAGAGCTACAGAGACACAACAGTATTTGTTTCATAGACAGATTCCAGTGTTGTCGCTATCCTGCTGTGGGTTTCATTTGTAGTGTATCACAGGGCAATTAAAGATAGTATTCCTTAGATACATAGCTAGATTATCTATTTGAATGTCATTTTGCTAATTAGAATTTATCTTACATTAATGTGCATAATTCTTTTTAAGTATCCTACTAACCTGAGCACTGACTTCATTCACACCAGCATCTTTGAGAAACTCCAGTTAGCATTAAAGAAATGACATGAAGGTCTACAAACTATTTCATACACAATGCATTTTCCTAGAATAAATAGCAATTACTTTACTCCCATTAATAAGCAGACTGCTTAGCTACATTCAACTATGGATCACACACATAAAGATCAACTTCACAAAATGGTTGCAAAAATAAGCCAAAAAACAATAAAAAAAACCTTCAAGGACTGTAAAAAATTGAAAATGGTTTACATCAATAAATTATTCATTATACTTACCAAAAACTAAGCCCAGGCTTTTACTTATTTCTCTATTTCTAAATGAAAATTACAATGCTGTTTCCCTGAACAACATTGGCCCCAAGCCCAAAAGAAAGCAAGAAGCAAATTACAACCTATTGGTGGGCTACAATGAGCTACCTTTTCTGTAATTGTGTGTGCCTCCGGGGACAGCTGACCTTGCTTATCTGAGCATGAGCTCACTGCTGAGTTCAGTCTGGCCCTCTCCGTATCTATGGCCACTGGCTGGTAAAGGAAGCAGGCCTCCGCTCATAGGTGGTCTGCCTCGGGTATGCACTGCCTTTGAAATCCAATGACAAATGCTTAGTGTTATCGTGGGAATTACACACCAAAATCCACAGGGATGTTGGAGAAGTCAGTTGTTCTTAAGTCCCAAGGGGAAAATAGGCCTGTGAGCCCTGAGCTGTTTTATTTTACATGCTTTCTATGACCTTTTTCATTCATGCTGGTGTGCAAGGGATCTATAAAACGTTCACAGAAAATGGGTATTGAAAAAAAAAGCTATGCAAGGATTTAGATTTTTTTACTCCAATATAAACTTATCTTTTAATCCTATTTTTCCATGAACTTCTTGAAGTCCCCTCATGTATTAGGGAAGCAGTAGAATAATCATGGTCACAGTCTTATCTGTTGAAAGGAATTTCACAGTGGAATATATTTATTTAGTTCCCACTTCACACATATTTGTGTTTCCTTACATCATCTTACAAAAGAAAAAAAAAAAAGACTCACAAACAAGCTTGCTCAAAAGTCATGCTTCATGAATGGAGAGAATTATCTCCATTCAATGGTAGCTTAGGGACTGCCTGTCTTTGAGGGTAGAGACTGTGTCCTACTTACTATTGTGTTTTTGGAGTTAGAACATGCCTGGCACAGAAATAGTTGCCCCAGGAATGATCAAGAAATAGTTCTCAGAAGTATTTGATTCACAATAGGCACTTAATTCATGTTTATCTCCAGCGAATCTCTTCCTCCTACTGCTCCAACCTTTTGAAGAAGGAAGTTTGAATCAGTATCAACCATAATGAAGGAAGCCTGTGTGATCTGGCCGCCATCACCTTGCACACTGTCTTGTTAGGCTTTCCAAGGCTGTGCCTTTCAGCAGTGACTGGTACAAGGAAAAGAGCAGTACTGGAAACACAGAGGCAGAAAGTGGCATGGGATGACTTGTTGGAGAAGAGACCAAGGAACAGAGCCAAATCCTGGAGGTTCATAAAAGCCAAAATAATTACTCTTTCATGTTCTGCTCTCCTGAGTCAGCTCAGCTGTCAGATCAGTTCTGTGCATGAGGTGACCTACCACAGTGCCAGGAAGTAGCCCAACCACATGATCCCAGGTTCAGTCTGCTTCCCCTTGCTGGGCACAGGGACTTCACACCCCACGGAGGTTGTACTTGGCTGGTGGGCACTTGGAGCCATGTGCCTGCTGATAATCCTTTTAGGGCTTCAGTTTAATCAGTGCTCACTCTCTGCTTCTCCTAAGAGAACTAGACATTAAGCCTTACATGTTTGAGAGCTGAGATAATTAGACTTACAGGGACACAGCACAGAGATTCAAGAAAGGTCACAGATGTTTCAGTGCTTCAAAATAGGCCTTGAATCCTTTCTTTCTTCTTCTTCTTCTTCTTTTTCCCCTTAAGTGATTGCTTAGGAACACTGAAGTCTAAATGATAGATTGAGGCCTAACACAGCATCAACATAAGTCGTCGAATACTCGACAATAATAGACCCTTAGAAATCTTTCCCTTAACAGCAATAAGGCCACCAAAAGGTCTTGACACTAACGCAAGATTCAGAAGACCCTCTGGGTGCAGAGGCCCAGGGAATCCTTTGGGAGGGTCTCTTAGAGATTGGGAATGGTGATTTTTTAACAAGTAGTATTGAAGTGTTTGATTAAATTGCTTATATTTGACCATTTGGGGCCTACAAAACTGTCAATTTCATAATATTCTGCCTAATGCCTCATTGTCTTAACCAGCACAGCCAAATCAGTGCACACAGTCAGCTCTCTATATCTAGGAGATCTGCATCTGCCAACTCAAGCAAATGCTGATCAAAAATCTGGTTGGGAGCAGGTGTTTGGCCTAGCAATTAAGACACTTATTGGGATGCCCGTGTCCCATGTAAGAGTGGCTTTGTTCACTTCCCAGCTCTGCTCCTGATTCCAGCTTCCTGCTAATGCAGATACTGGAAGGCAGCAGGTGATTTCTCAACTATTTGGATCCCTGCCACCCAAGTGGGAGACCTGGATTGAGTCACTGAATCAAGGCTTCAGCCCCTGGCCATTGCAGGCATTTGGGGAGCAAAACAGCAAATGTGAGTGCTCTGCCTGTCCGTTTCTCTCTGCATTTCAAATAAATAAAAATTTTAATGTGTATACTGATTTTTCTCCTTGTTATACATTTAACAATACAGTATAACAACTACTTACATGACGTGCACATTATTTTAGGTATTATAAGTTACCTAGAGATTATTTTAAGCATACTGGAGAATATAAATAGATCATATGCAAATAATATGCCATTTATATAATAAGGGACTTGAGCATCCTCATAATTTCATATCCATGGGAAATGCTGAAATCAATCCCCCATGTATACCAAGGGAGTAAGTGTTACTGTACATCCTCAAGAGGGGGTGGAGTTTGTGTCTCCTTAAAAATGGGCAGAATTCACGCTATTTCTATTTATCCAGCATAAATAGAGATACATCCATACAGGCAATAAACCAACAGTATCTATTTAGTCTACACCATATGTACAAGGCATTGGTGGCTCAATCAACAGCATTACTTTTTCCCACACCCCATTAAGAATTCTAACAGCTAGCATTTATTGAACATGCCTTAAGTTCTCAGTATTGTTCTAAGACCCTTGTGAATGAACTCATTAAGTTCTCACACAACACCATGGAGTGAATTCCACCAGCATCCCTCTTTTATAAATGAAGAAACTGAGGCACAGAAATACTTTTCTGAAATCCCAGGTCAGTAAAACAAGCTAGCTTTGCACCCAAGCTGTCTCTGTCAAGAGTCTATGCAGTTGTATGAATTAGAATTCTACAGGGGAATAGAACCGATGGGATACAGAGAGATTTAGAAAGGGATTTATTATGAGGGAGTGGCTCATGTGACTAGGAAGGTAAGGAAGTCCTACTATCTGCTATCTGCAAGCTGAAGCCCCAGGGAAGCAGTGGTGTAGTTCAATCCCAGCCTGAGAACTGGGGAGTTAATTGTGTGAAGTCCTAGTCTGAATCCTAAGGCTTGGGAACCAGGAGTACTATTTCTGAGGGCACAAGGAGATGAATGTGTCAGTTCAAGCAGAGACCAATCCACCCTTCCTCCCCCTGTTGGTTTTATTCAGGGTATCCAAGGTTGAATGATTACAATACACCTTAGGAAGAGGTGTGATTTTGACTCAATCTATCAATGTGAATGCTAATCTCTTCCAGAAAAAAAAAAAAACTCATGAATACATCCAGAAATAGTGCTTTACCACTAGATGGATATCCCTTAGCCCACTCCAGCAGCATGCTAGGACTGCTTGGGCATCTGGTAGGAGGTCACAGAGGAGGCACAGCTTAGCAGACAATTGGAGAGCACCATGGCAGCTGTGTTCCCAACAAAAGCTAGGATGGAACACATGGCTTAGTACCACTACAAAGGATTGGAAGCAGCCACCCCTGAAATGAAGAGATTTGCCCACCCAGTCACTGACAAGCTCCATGACGGTGGGTCTCCTTTTCAGGGGCATGGGGCCAAGGCAGGACAGAGAGGAGAAGGGAAGGTGTGTGTTGTGCAGACCAACTAGAGGGGGAAAAAGGGTGCCACAAGAGACTGCACTGAGCTGAGCTCCTTTTCCCAAAGTTACCAGTGCAATAGTGTAGAAAAGAGGAAGGAAACTGTGGCCAGGAGCCCTTAACCAGAGGTCCTGCCAGAGAACTCAGAGTCTACAAAATCAGAGAGGGGAAATGTTACTTCTTTATCATGATGATCTTTCTAACATACTGACTCATAGCTGAAGTCTAGCATTTCCTCCTGTTTCCAAAGGAGCTAACACACCAGACTTCTATGAGTGGGGCTGTGACTCGGTCAGCAATAGACATCCCAGACATTTTCATGCCATATTACAACTGGAGAAAGTCCTAAAATCTCATCTGTGTGTATTCCCACTTCAAAATTATGGAAATTCAGACCTATTGCTAAATGTTATTATTTAATACATTAAAAAAATATATGTACTAGGGGCCAGTGCTGTGGCTCAGTAGGTTAATCCTCCACCTGTAGTACTGGTGACCCATATAGGTGCCAGTTCTACTCCCAGCTGCTCCTCTTCCAGCACAGCTCTCTGCTATGGCCTGGGAAAGCAGTAGAAGATGCCCCAAGTGCTTGGGCCCTGCATCCACTGGGGAGACCTGGAAAAGACTTCTGGCTCCCGACTTCATTTACATCGGCTCAGCTCCGGCCAATGCAGCCATTTAGGGAGTGAACTAGTGGATGGAAGATCTTTCTCTATCTCTCACTCTCACTGTCTGTAACTCTACCTCTCAAATAAGGAAATAAAATCTTTAGAAAAACAAATGAACCAAAAAAAGGAATGACCAAAGGACTTGAACATGAAGTTTTCAAAAGAGGAAATGCAAAGGGCTGACAGACACTTGAAAAAATGCTCAGGATCACTAGCCATCAGGGAAATGCAAATCAAAACCACCAGGAGGTTTCACTTCACCCAGTTAGAATGGCCCTCATACAGAAATCAATAAACAGTAAGTGTTGATCAAGATGTGGAGGAAAAGGTTCCCTAATCCACTATTGGTGGGAATGCAAACTAGTACAGCCATTGTGGAATACAGTACGGAAATTCCTCAGAAAACCTAAAAGAGTTTTTCCATATGACTCAGCCATCGCACTCCTTGGAATTAGACAATGGAAATGAAATCAGCATGTGAAAGGTTTACTGTACTCCCAGGTTTATTGCAGCTAATTCACAATAGCTAAGATACAGAATCAACCAGATACCCATCAACCGATGAATGTCCGGATTAAGAAAATGGGGAGGGGGGTGCGGCGGCGCCATGGCTCCCTTGGTTAGTCCTCCGCCTGCGGCGCTGGCATCCCATGTGGGCACCGGGTTCTAGTCCTGGTTGCTCCTCTTCCAGTCCAGCTCTCTGCTATGGCCCAGGAAGGCAGTGGAGGATGGCCCAAGTGCTTGGGTCCCTGCACCTGTGTGGGAGACCAGGAGGAAGCACCTGACTCCTGGCTTTGGATTAGCACAGCACGCTGGCCATAGTGGCCATTTGCGGGGTGAACCAATGGAAGGAAGACCTTTCTCTCTGTCTCTCTCTCTCACTGTCTAACTCTGCCTGTCAAATAAAAAAAAAAATGTGAGGGCCCGGCGCTGTGGCATAATGGGTAAAGCCACAGCCTTTAGTGCCGGCATCCCATATGGGCACCAGTTTGAGTCTCAGCTGCTCCACTTCCAATCCAGCTTTCCACTGTGGCCTGGGAAAGCAGTGGAAGATGGCCAAGTCCTTGGACCCCTGCACCCATGTGGGAGACCAGGAAGAAGCTCCTGGCTCCTGGCTTCAGATCGACACAGCTCCAGCTGTTACAGCCATCTGGGGAGTGAACCAGCGGATGGAAGATTTCTCTCTCTCTCTCTCTCTCTCTCTCTCTGTGTGTGTGTGTGTGTGTGTAACTCTGACTTTCAAATAAATAAATAAATATTTAAAAAATAAAATGTAGTATATATATATACACACACAAAATGGAATATTACTGAGCTGTAAAAAAAGAATGAAATTTTTTCAACAAAATGGATGCCACTGGAAATCATCATAGTTAGTGAAATAAGCCAGTCCCAAAAAGATAAATATCATGTTTTCCCTAATCTGTAGTAACTAATAGAGTACAAAAAATGTAATGCATGCTTATTTGCATTGCAATCTGTCTAAAATTATTCCTGTGCATAAACAGCAGAGGAAATGGCTCAAAGTCTAAATGAAGTTAATTATTGTCATAACTACATAGGGAATATTTAGATGTTACATTGTCATTGGTTCTATTTCATAAAGAAATTATGAATGATTAATTGACAAAAAACTATATATAGGTTAAATGGTCACTTATATTTTCAATTATTTTCTATAGCCACTGTTTATATTCCCATTAAGCTAGTTTCTTTTTGCTTTTTACTTGTTAAACTTCTTATTCAGTGAAGTATTAAGCATTTTTACTGTAATATAAATTTAAAATGTTATCTCAAAAACTAAAAAAAAGACAAATAGGTAGAAGGAGGTGGGAAGGGAGGAGGGAATATCATTATGTTCTTAGACTTGTGTCTATCAATCATATTGAATCTGTTAAAAATCAATTAAAATTTTAAAAAAATTAACCATTGGGCTCTAGGAGGAAATCTCTTGTTATACTGGTGGGCTAGAGAAGTTATTTTCTTTCCATCCTTTCCCCCTTTCACTACAAATTGCTTAAGTTGAGAAAAAAACCGTAAATTATATTTTAAAATTTTTTGTGTGTTTTCATGCCCTGCCTCATTTCAAAAATATTTTTCGGGTGTATTAAACTGATGGCTTTTAAGATTATCACACAATATTATTAATTGAAGTGGCTGTTAATCCACTTACAGCTGCCCAAGCAGTTCGCCCTGGTTTCCCATTCAAGCTCCACCTTCAGTACAGGCACAAGTGCAAGGCAGGTCCCTCCCAGAGGAGTGGCCAAGAAACTGCTGCTTCCAACAATAAGAGATGCTTCATCCCTCATTGGTAAAAGGTAGACTCAAAATTCTTGCTGCAGACATTACATTTGAAACAATGTTTGTATTTCAACTGCTTGTTTACTAAAGAACACTCTTTTCTACCAAACTCGGAGTTTGTGTCTCTCACTGTGGATGGCCCACCTCACTACTCTCTGGAGAAATTTTGGTGAGGATCTGACTCAGAATTGCCCTGAGTTTAAAGGATCTGGTAGACTTCATGATTTCTTCATGTTAGCATAATTTCTCATTGTTTAGGAAATTGAAATTAAAAGAGAGAGAAAAAAAGGGAATGACTAGGTGCCTACCTAATCTTAAATCTTCACATAGATTTTAATGGTCTTCTACTGGCCTCTTTGGGATTTGCTTCTTTTTTCAATTCAAGTAATAAATTGCTCCTAAGATTCATGTTATGATATCCAGTTTACTTTGTTCATTTGGATAACTATTTTTAAGACCTTTGCAGTTTGATTCTCTCTCTCTTGAAATTTTACTTTGAGAAATATGTATATATGTATATAAATACTTATGTGCATATATATGTAATATATTTATACACATAAATGAGATTCCTTTCCTGTCTCTATCAAATATGCAGAGAGTATGTGGCCCCTGAGAAGGGTGCTAGTGTGCAAGAGTAGCGTGTGAAAGTCCAGGCTGAAAGCAGCATATCCAGGTTCACCCTGTGAGAACCATGTATCTGGTTTCATATGAAATTACCCATCAATTCCACCTGGTATAAACATATGTATAAAAATATGTGAACACATTCTTTATCCCAAGACCTTACATTCATTGAAAATGATGAAACCTGTCCATTAAAAAAAAACAAAAACAAAACTAGAAATTACACTGTGGCAAGGCCTGCGCCACAGCTCACTAGGCTAATCCTCCGCCTTGCAGCGCCGGCACACCGGGTTCTAGTCCCGGTCAGGGCTCCGGATCCTGTCCTGGTTGCCCCTCTTCCAGGCCAGCTCTCTGCTGTGGCCCGGGAATGCAATGGAGGATGGCCCAAGTGCTTGGGCCCTGCACCCCATGGGAAACCAGGATAAGTACCCAGCTCCTGCCATCGGATCACTGCGGCGGCCATTGGAGGGTGAACCAATGGCAAAGGAAGACCTTTCTCTCTGTCTCTCTTTCTCACTGTCCACTCTGCCTGTCAAAAAAAAAAAAAGGAAAAGAAAAAGAAAAAGAAAAAGAAATTACACTGTGGCAAAAAATGATCTACATGAAGGACCTCTGTGAGTGAGACCCCAGCAGAAAGAATGGGTCATCAAAGAAGGAGGTACTTTTCTCTGAAGAGAGAAGAGAACTTCTACTTTGCTTATGACCCTGTCTAAATACTGACAGAGTTTGTGGAATCAAAAGGCTTCCATAGCCTTAGCAGCTCATGTCAAGAGCCTCAGGTGATCACTGATGTCATAAATAAGAGTGTGAATTGTTAAATCAACAACAGGAGTCACTGTGCATTTACTCCGCATGTAGGACCTCTGTCCTTAATGAATTGTATTATGATAATTAACCTGTAAAACTTGTTTTCAAACAGTGTTTTATACTTTGTGTGTGTGTGTGGGTGCAAATTGTGGAAATCTTTACTTAGTATAGAGGTTGTCTTCTGTATATAAAGTTAATTAAAAACAAATCTTAATGAGGAATGGGATGGGAGGGGGAGTAGAAGGTGGGACTGGAGTAGGGGTGGGAGGGCAGTTATAGGGGGAAGAACCACTATATTCCTAAAGCTGTACCTATGAAATTTGTATTCATTAAATCAAAGCTTTCTTTAAAAATTACTAATTAACATAAGTGTGTACACACACATGCACACACACCCACAGGTCCACACACATTTAACGTAAGTGTATACACACACATGCACACACACCCACAGGTCCACACACATTTAACGTAAGTATACACACACATGCACACACACTCACAGGTCCACACACATTTAACATAAGTTTATACACACACGTGCACACACACCCACAGGTCCACACACATGTGCTCACATGCACGTGTGCACATACAGCACAGAACCACCAGCAGTACTAAGGCACCACCATCTCACCCAGAAAACAAACTGCAAATAGTATACAAGTTGTGTTATTCTCTGCCTTTTTAAAAGAAAATTTAGCTAATTGATTTATTTGAAAGTCAGAGTTACAGAGAAAGGAGAGACAGAGAGAGAGAGAGAGATCTTGCATTTGCTGGTTCATTTCCCAAACAGCCACAAGAGTCAGGGCTGCACCAGGCCAAGTCCAGGAGCCTGGAACTTCACCCATGTCTTCCATGTGGATGGCAAGGGGCCAAGCACTTGGGCCAACTTCTGCTGCTTTCCCAGGAGCATTAGCACGGAGCTGGATCAGAAGAGGAGCAGTCGGCTTCAATGTCTCTACCTTTCTTACTAAGGACTGGTTAAAAACTTAAAGCCAACCTACTTGTACATCCTCTCCTGCTCTCATAGCCTCAGTTCTGCCACCTGAAGACATATTTCTAAGAGTGCGGAACCTTTTTGCACTGGTTGGCTGTTTCCTTGCAGCACGACATTTACTAATACCTGCAAATGATTCTCAGTTTACCATTGCTTTAAGTGGCAATTTTGAATACAGGCTTTATCAACCGCTTTCCTGCGGCCATAGCTTTCATTCATTATCTTCAGAAATGCCAGCCGCCTGTTGACATCAGCATGGTGGTTATGCTTGCATGGAATCCTAGTGCTGCCTTTAATCTGTGCCTGGGGTCATCTGGGCCAGTGAAGTCCTATCTATTTTGATCCCCCCCCCCCCAAGCTGTGGTTTTCTGGTTTGGCTTCCAGGTTGTATTCAAACTGAGAGAGGTCTCCCAGACATGTGAAATTCATGGCCTTCTCTTCAGTCCCTGGGTGGCTGCTTTAAGCATGCTCCTTTGGGCCCATACGCAATGTCTCTGTGATCTCTTAGGCCACACAAGGAGTTCTCCGCCCTGGGGCTGTGACACTGTATAGTAGTAAGACACAAGGTATAATGGAAATAATTATTACTGAGTTTAGAAAATGATTGACTTCTTTAATAAGTCAAAGTAAATTCCAAATCATTCTCATTAAAGAGGTACCTGCATGAACCCTGTCTTTAGTAAGAGATAAAACATATAAGAGATACACATAGGCACTGGGGATAAAATGCCACAGGCTCTTAATTCCTGTGATGATAAAACTTTAATTGTTGTTTGTCC
This sequence comes from Oryctolagus cuniculus, assembly GCF_964237555.1. Taxonomy (NCBI): domain Eukaryota; kingdom Metazoa; phylum Chordata; class Mammalia; order Lagomorpha; family Leporidae; genus Oryctolagus; species Oryctolagus cuniculus. The sequence goes on along the minus strand of NC_091434.1, from coordinate 12,324,807 downwards.
CTCCCTTCACCTATCCTTCAATTTTGTTATTTCAATAAAATTTGAATATATCTAGGAAGTCTATTTCAAAGATAAATAAAGCCAGTTGTTATCAGAGTGATGAAGACAAATTTCAAAAAGTAATATAGAACTGCACTGAACCCAATCTTGACTTGTACAGAGAGGGGTGGGCATTTTATTTATTTCTTTTTTTAATTTACCTATTTTGGGGGCAGGAATCATGGCTCAGCAGATTAAGCTGCCATTCGGGATGCTGGAATCCTGTATAGGAATGCCTGTTTGAGTTCCATCTACTTTGCTTCCAATCTAGCTTTCTGTTAATGTACCTCAGAAGGCAACAGATGATCCCCCAAATATTGAATCTTTGCTGCTTATGTGGGAGATCCAGGTGGAATTCCTGGCTCCTGGCTTTGGCCTGCCCTAGGCCCAGCTGTAGCCATTTGGAGAGTAGATAGACGTTTTCATATCTCTCTCTCTCTCTCGTGTGTGTGTCGTTCTTCCTTTCAAACAAATTAATTAATTAATTAAAGTTTATTGTTACCAATTTATTAAAAAGGCAGAGAAACATAGAAACAGACAGACAGAGATCTTCCATCTACTGGCTTACTCTCCAAAGGCCTGCAGCAGCCAGGACGAGCCCAGGCCAGACCCAGGAGCCAGGAGCTTCACCTGGGTTTCCCACATGGGTGGTGAGGACACAACTGTGTGATCCATCATCTGTTGCCCCCTGCATGTGCATTAGCAGGAAGCAGAGCCATGTATGACGCAACCCAGGTGCTTAGGTAGGGGTTGTGGATGTCCCAAGTAGAAACGTAAACACTGTGCCAGATGTCTGTCCCTGACTGGGTGTTTCTGTTGTGGTGGTTGCTATTGTTGTTTTTAAGATTTATTAGTTTGTTTCAAAGGCAGAATTAGAGAGAGAGAGAGAGAGAGAGGGACCATCCATCCACTGGGTCACTCCCCAAATGGCCTTGACAATCGGCGATGGGCCAGTTTCAGGAACTGAAAACTCCTTCAGGTTTTTCCACATAGGTGGCAGGAGACCAAGTGCTCCGACCATCTTCTGCTGCTTTCCCAGGCTACTAGTGGGGAACTGGATCAGAAGTGGAGCAGCCAGTGATGTGGGAAAAGTCAGGGAGATAGATTAAGTTCACGAGCTGAGGCCACATGTACTGCCATATCCCCCTCCCCGAGTGCACCTCCCCTTACCTGGTACCTGGGGGCAGTACTAGGTAACCACTCCCCTTTTGGAAGCTCATAAGGAGCACGGTGAAGCTGAGAAGGCTCTTCTTCTGTTTCATGGACCCAGGACAATTAGAGAAGGGTACAGAATTCTCCTTTTTACGTTTCCAGGCCCACTCTTCCTAAATGAAAACCTCGTGTGCCTGTGTATTGGTCTCACTTTCTAAGTAAACCATATCACGCTGCATGCTGTGTTTGTGCCTGAATCCTTCTCTAAGTAAAAGGCAAGAGCCTGGAATATGAATTTAGACCCCACCTAGCACCAAGACTGGACCTGGGACTCCAAAAGGGGATGCCAGCCTTGCAGGCAGTGACTTAACCCTCCATTGCGATGTCAACCCCTGACCAGGTGTTTTAAAAGGAGAATGAGGGAGTAGGGAGGAAGGTGCCCAGATCTCAATAGAGTTGGGAAGTGAAAAATTACAAAATTCAGGAAGAGGGAGGTTGATCTAGGTCTGTGTCTGTTAATTGACACTTAGCAATTGTTAATTGACACTTGCTGAAGTTAGGCTCCTACCGTCCATGGATGCTAGGAAATAGAGGTCCTACATTCAGGTAATACCTGGGAAAAATAGTAAATTCTTTGTCATCCTTCAGTTTTCTCAAGCAAGCACTTTAAGTGGCTTAGAATCATCCTAGGAATGTGTTTCAGGCTGCTAGAAACTGTGTTGGTGTGTATATTCAAGATTGGCATTCCCTGTAGTGTAGCATTGAGGCTACACTGAGGAAGGGGTCAGAGGAACCTGCTTAGTTTGGTCAGGGGGAACTCCTATTAGTAACATGTATAAATGTCAACTAATTGTCACAGTCAGGTGTGGGGAGGGAAGAAGTACAGAGAAAATTTACAATGTCTGAACCACTATTGATCTATTTTGTAATCACCCTGGGCAATATAAACCTAGAAATATGCATTCCAAGCCTGGACGTAAGAAATTTCCAATATTTGACCATTTCTGACTCACAAATGAAACCACTTAATGTAGTTCAACTTAATATTATCCACATTGCATGAAAACAACCTGCAGAACAGACTCATAAAAATCAACCAGTGCTCCCTGATGGGTTTGCAGAGAGGGAGGGAGGCAGCCCACAATGGTATTTTGTTCTGTTTTGTTTCATTCCATTTTTAATGGAGAAGATGGAAACAACATGCAGTGTTATAAGCGCTTCCTCCTTTTTGCCCGTGTTTGAGTATATACATCTGAGAATAGCAATGGAATTCCTTCCTGAGTGCTAGGCCTTCTATTGCTTCCAAAAATGCACCCACAGAATTTAGGAATGGTTGCTCTTAATCTTCTAGAAATGGAAAACTGTTGTTTTAAAATTTCTGAATAAAGGGGCCTGCACCATGGTGTAGTAGGTAAAGCCGCCACCTGCAAGACTGACATCCCATATGGGCACCAGTTCAAGTCCCAGCTGCTCCATTCCTGATCCAGCTCCCTGTTCATGCACCTGGGAAAGCAGTGGAAGATGGCCCAAGTGCTTGGGTCCCTGCGCTCACGTGGGAGACCCGGAAGAAGCTCCTGGCTCCTGGCTCCTGGCTCCTGGCTTTGGATCGGCGCAGCTTCGGATCAGCATGGCTCTGGCCGTTATGGCCATCTGGAGCGTGAACCAGTAGATGGAAGACCTCTCCCTGTCTCTACCTCTCTCTGTAACTCTGTCTTTCAAATAAATAACATAAATCCTAAAAAAAATAAACTTCCACAGAGAAAATGCTGAGCATTTCAGGTCATGCCTTTTAATTAAAAATTATGCATTAGGGCACTGTGGAAATATCCTAAACATTTTGCAAAGTGAAGAACAATTCAGTCTTTGATAAGGGAGAACAAATGAATACAGGGAAGAACAAAAGGGCTTAGGGGGTGTTCCTTGATTCCAGGACATTTTCAACCCTCCTGTGGCAATGCAGGTTGTGTCAGCTCAGGTTGCTATAATAAAATACATAGCCTAGCTAGCTTAGACACCACCCGTTACTGTCACACAGTTCTGGGTTCTGAATCTGGGACACTTGGGTCTTGTTGAAGCTGGCAGATGCCTGTACTCTTTCTTGCTCTGTTTGGGGAGAATGCAGGGAGAAGGAGAAACTCTGATGTCTCTTTGTCTTCCTTTGAGTGTAAAGCCAATAATCCCATCCTGAGGGCCCAAAACTAATGACTTCATCTAACCCTCATTATCTTCCAAAGGCCCCATCTCCAAACACTGTCACGTTGAGAGTCTGGGTTTCAATTTGGAGGATGAGGACACAACTCAGTCTGACAGTAACAAAAATCTTAAGAGTGCTAATTCATCTTAGAAACAGCTCTCTAGATACCTTAATTTAATAAATGTTAATACAGAGATACAAATGCCTTCAAAATTCTTCTGGACATATCTTTCATCTTTAAAAAGCTATGACTGTGCAGGTGGGAGGGAAGTTATTGGGGAGGGGAAAAAGCCACTGTAATCCAAAAGCTGTACTTTGAAAATTTATATTTATTAAATAAAAGTTAAAAAATAAAATAAAAAATAAAAAGCTATGACGGCACAACAAGAGGCTTACATTATCTTTTTCTCCATTTGTTTACATTTCCTTTCTTTCTACTTACTCTCCCTGGCAGACTGTGTGTTTTTTTTTTTCTTTTTTTAATAATTTGGCTTAGTGTGATAAAAATAGTCTGTGTGCACTGTTTTCCTTTTGAGCGTCATTGTCACCCACTGTTTTTTTAATTGTCTTTGAGACTGGGGAAATCTCATGTGAATGTAGCAAGCCTATTGCAGCTCACAAGCAGATTAATGCAACCCTATATGTGCAGCCGCAGTTCTGATCGCTTCAGCACTACCACTTCTTAATTATACACCCTTTTGGAATTTATTTCTGCCCATGCAGAATCTGGGTATTAAATGCTCTGAGTTGCTATAGTTAGACAGATACTATTTTTAGCAACAAACTGTTTCCCTGAGATGCATACAGCTGCTCATTAACACTGGAAGACTTTTTCTCAAAGCTCATATTCTTGTCCTTCCTTTTTAATACCCAATAGGCTTATGAGGGAAAATACAAACACTAGTTATATTTAGTTTTCTACTCAACCATAGCAAGCCCTAAATCTAGAGGAAGTCATAAATACACTGCAAGGAAAACGGTCTTGTTTCCTCAAAGTAGCATTTTACTGCCACCCAGTATTGTGCTGGAAAGGGCAAAGAGGAGTCTCTATTAAAATAAGAGGTGAAGTAAATTAAAATTTGACTTTTTGAAAACATCGTCCAATGTGTTGAGGTGATATTCACCTTAGGATGCATTGAACAGCAGTGGGCACTCATTTAATACCTATGGATGTGGAAGAATTAATAAAGGGTAGGAGGTACTCAAAAAACGTTGATTGCTTAAATGGATAGATCATGCCATACAGGTTACCCTTTGGGAGCAGAAAGGGCATTCTCTGAAGCAGTTTCCCTGCAAAGGCACAAAATGCCCAACACATTCCTGGCAATGGGTCCAACAGCGACCATTTGCCAATCGTCTCAATTGCTTCTTCTGTGGAAATGATCCTTTTTTACCACAGTCACAACAAGAGGCGTTCCCTGCATTGGGAACTCCTGGCTGTTAAAAACTCTGACTGATTTGCTGCTAAAACATTTCTCTATGGTTAATTCCATCTCACTCTTCACCAGCTCTTGACTAATTTCCTATGCTGTCTTGGGGGCCCCAGGAGGAGCACCAGGAACCAGTTCAGTACTCCTCTTCAGCACAGCTTTCCATGCTTCTCAAAGTTCAGTCATACCATGACCACCCATTTCCTCCACTGTACACCACATTCAGTGCAGTGTAGGGTATGTGGCAGTGAAGGGGTGGGAGTCTATGTGATCAACAGTCCTCCATTTAAATCCGAACTCATTTACCTTGATCTGGAAAGAGTGAGAGTGTATGAGTATGATGTCTACATGCCAAAGTTTGGTTTCACCATCTGAAGGATTTGCCATGAAAACCACATAAAACAATCAATGCAAATAACCTAGACTACTTCCTGGTGAAGGGTGGAAATGCCTTACAAGTGGTGAAAATTAACTATTATTCATCCATATGTGAATTTCATCTCCATCAATCATCCACAATCCTGACTTCTTCCTGCTAACTTCTCTCTGTTATACATCACATTAGTCTCTTCTGCCCTTAATTCTTCTTGTCTTCCCTTGCCTTTTTTCTGCTCACAAATCAAAGCAGAGCTTTTTGATGGTACTAAGAGCAGTGGTTTTGATAAATGGAAACCATCAACTTCAAAACGAAATATTTGGAATGAAATATGTAACTAGGATTAATAAACACCAGTTTTCTAAAATGTAAGCATAGAGTACTCAACATATCTTCTTCAGACTGTCCACAGAGGCCTCCCTCTACTCTAAAGCTTAATTTGCCTTTTTAAAATCATCAACATGTAAAAATAAAACAAAAAATTAGTTCTTATTCAATGTTTAAACTTTGCATATTCATTTGGAGAGCACTATAGATCATTCATATTGCAAAAGTTTGATGTGGGTTTGCTGTCAACTTGTATTTAACAGAAGCATTTTTAAAATATTTTCATTGCAAATATACCTTACTTCAGCTCCATGATAGGCAAAAGAGACTACCAGGGATTAGTGTTGGAAACTAGCAAATTATGGAAGTGTTTCTATAAGGTAGCATACTCCAAATTCCAAACAAATGGCTTACAGTCATTTATGGAATGACCTGGTAGCAAGCTGGGACGTGCCTTGTTAAGTATTTTCTCACACTTAGCAAATCATCCTCCCTCAGGTTTTTGTTTTCCTAAGATGTGGCTTGGAAAGGACTCAGACAGCTCTACAACAGTCATGAAGGTGCAGGAATCCACTGTCCAAGAGTGACTGACAGTAGGAAAGTGGTCTGCTTGCTCAGACATTGCCACTTTTCATCACTGCAAGGGTTTGGCCAAGAAATAATCATCAGTCTTTCTCCCAGCAATACCTGTAACCTCATTTTTTTCTATTGATTCTTTGCTTTCTTTTTGTACGAGAGCAAAGTAAAATAATATGCCTAGTTCTTACGAGCAGTATTGAAGCTCATGTGAAAAAGTGGAAACTGCAAAATTTTAGAAGCAAGCACTGGGCATTGTCTCCATCCATTTTCAATTGTGGGTGGAACAGTTGCTCACCTCCCTGTGACCATTATTCCAAGATTGTGCTGCCCAATACAGAGTCCATTAGACATGTGAAAAATGAATTAAAAATAAGTATAACTGAGCACTCAGTTCATGAGTTTCACTTGCCTGATGTGACTTCTGGCTACTGTATCAGACAACACAGACATAAAACATTTCTTTCATTGTGGAGAGATTTATTGAACAATTATGCTGTGGGATATGGATGTTTCACGGTAAAACAAAGCTGAAGATCTTCTCCAATATGATGTACTTTTGAAGAGAAGTTTTACTGTTCCAGACCAGCATTCAAATACAGACTTTGTGTCACCACGTTCCTCTCTTGAATGTCCCAGTATGTCGCACAAGCCATCACCCTGCTCCTCTGACTTAGTGGCTCATTACAAAGAAAGATCTGAAGTCACAGTTCAGACTTCTCTCTTACACAATTCAGCAGGCACTGAGCAGCAGGAAGTCAACCTTTGTTCTATCCCACTTTGTTAGCAAGCAAATTGGGCAAGGACAACAATCTAGTTATCGTGTTCTCTCGAAACACAACAGGATTACAGTCAAGGTTATAACACAGTGCTGGGAAGAAAGCTTCCCAAGGTTCCTGTATGGCATTTATGACACTTGTAAAAATGACTCTTGACATTTTCAAGAACTTCAACACACAGCCCACCTGCTCAGGAAGGGAAACCAGATAACAGAAGACTATTTGCTCAGAGGACTGGCTAGTCTTCTGGGGTAGTCATTTTAGTTCAAACACATGAAATATTCTTCTGACCTACTCCCTTTTATTATTTGGACATTAATTTGCACCTTCTGAAACACATCTATTAAATCTGGTATCCCAATAAGTGTTTTTATTAAATGTGGGTTGAGCTGCCTTTCATTTAGCTCTGCCATGAGCTTATTAAATTTTTAAAAATTGCGAAGAAGATCAAAGTCCCTTCCTTTAATTCTTTTAGATCCTTTGGGGAAACCACTGTTTATCTCTGTAAAGTTCAAGTCTGCATAACTAAGAGTCAGCCACAACTGACATCCAACCACTGAATCCAGGGGAGACCATTTTTCCTTCCTTTCTCAGCCTTCAGATTCACATTCCCTGCCCAGACTACAGTGTGGAAGTCTCTGAATGAATTCACAAGTACTACCATTTGCACTTTCACACACTGTTTCAAGGCAGAAGTATCCGATTTCACAGCACTGTGAAGAAACTGGCAACTGCTTCAAAGCAATTTTGAAGCATCTATTACTTTATTAAGCAAGGGTAATAATGATCTACAAAGTGCCAACTAGCTCATGTTTTCCTGTTCTTCCCTCATTTCATTGCAAATATCACAGTCTCTACTTTTATGCTTTTAAACACCAATTAGTACATTGCCTTTAAAATTACAGATCAGACAGCAATCACAAATAAAAAGTTAAAACTATATACCTAAATGACTTGCACAGCTACAAGAGCTGTAGCAGAGTAGAAAATCTGCTGTAAAATAATTTGCCTCTTATTGCTTTGCTTCTAGCAGTATATATTTATTCCCCATCCTGTTTTTTCTTCCCTCTTTGTATGTCTACATATACCATGAGACCCAAAAATGGCCTGTTGCAAATGACTAGTTCCTATAGTAACTCAGCAGATATTTAATCATTTCCACTTAATCCAACAATTAACTAACTCACATGGAGATAATATAAGTACAAATATTCTAGATTCAAGAAATGTACTAGATTCAAGAAATGCAATCTATTCTTGGAGATAAGAATAACCCACATTAAGTAATAATGATAAACTCTAGATTAATTAAGCATGAATTTGGGAAAATGAATTATCCCTCCTGGTCCACTTTCTACTTTAATGACTTACAAATGACTTACGAATTCTAAGACAGCCTAAGTATAGAGATACATTATGCCTTACAGTCGTAAGTCTTGTGGATTTTAAAAGCAGAGGTGACAATTGAACTTCCATTCCTGAAACTGGACCTTGTACCTTTAAACAAAGCTTGTTCTTACCAACTGATTCCTTGCATTTAGGATGTATTTGTCAGCAGGTAGGGAAACTATTCTAGACATCTGCACTTACCTTTCTCCTCCCTTATGGTCCACACTGGGTAAGATACATGGAAGTGAATAGTTTCAAAGACATGGTATAGGTCTGCCTTTTTATTTGGTTTATTTATTTAAAGGTTGATTGATTGATTTGAAAGGCAGAATTATGGGGAGAAAGAGGGAAAGAAAGACAGAAAGATTTCCATTTGCTTATTCACTGTCTAAGTAGCCACAACAGCCAGGCCTGGGCCAGGTGAAAGCCAGAAACCAGGAATCCATCCAGGTCTCCCACATGGGTGGCAGGGCTCCAAGTATTTGGGCCATCTTCTGCTGCCTTCCCAGGGAGCTGTATTGGAAGCAGAACAGCCAGGACTCGAAAAGGTGCTCTGACGTGGGATTACAGGCAGCAGTTTAACCTGCTGTGCCACAGCGTCTGAATATTTAAGAACTCAAGCTCAGGCCAGCACCATGGCTCACTAGGCTAATCCTCTGCCTGCGGCGCCAGCACCCCAGGTTCTAGTCCCAGTCAGGGCGCCGGATTCTGTCCTGGTTGCTCCTCTTCCAGTCCAGCTCTCTGCTGTGGCCCGGGAGTGTAGTGGAGGATGGCCCGGTTCCTTGGGTCCTGCACCCGCATGGGAGACCAGGAGGAAGCACCTGGCTCCTGGCTTCGGATCGGCGCAGCGTGCCGGCCACAACATGCCGGACTTAGCAGCCACTTGGGGGATGATGAACCAACAGAAAAAGGAAGACCTTTCTCTCTGTCTCTCTCTCACTGTCTAACTATGCCTGTCAAAAAAAAAAAAAAACCAAACTCAAGCTCAAGGCCAAAGCCCATTTGAGGAGTACAGTTGGTGTGGCAGAGCCTACAGGGGTAGGAGTGGAGAAATGGGTCATCAAGTATCCCCAAATCTCCTGTTCTCATGATAGGGCCACTACTTGACTATTCCTTTTGATAAAGATCAAAGTCTAGGTTAAATACCCTCTCTGACCACATGAATAACATTCACCTAATAATTTTAAAATGACTATCAAAATTCCTATTTCTTTTTACCAATAATTAAAGAACTGAGATTTTTTTTAAATAATTATTTGAAAGAAGTATTTTAAAGGCAGTGTTGCAAGAGAGACAGACAGAAAGAGAAAGATTTTCCATCTACTGGTTCACTCCCCCAATGGCCACACTGGCCAGAGTTGGATCAGGCCAAATCCAGAAGCCTAGAACTCCATCCAGGTCTTCCGCATGGATGGCAAGGGGCCAAGCACTTGGGCCAACTGGAGCAGCCGGAACTCAAACCAGTGCCCATATGGGATGCCGGTATTACAGCAGCAGCTTAACCCACCGCACCACGATACCAGCCCCAAGTATAGGGTTTTTATTCTTTGCCTTACAACTGTTCTTGAGTCATAGAAATCATATCTCAGCATCACAACTCACCCAAATGCAAAGGAAGGAAGTGCTAATAAATACAGAGGCAAGGAAAAATATTTCTCTATGTGGAGGGCTAGAAAAGGAATTGAAAGAAGTGAGAAAGAAGCCCATATTCACAATTGTGAAGAGTAAGAGTAGCACTGGCTACCTTTTACAGTAATTATTCATACAAATGAGTGATGGCTTTCAAGACAGTCTTTTTTTTATTTTAGTCAACAAATACTTCTTGAGCAAGTCCTTCATGTAAGCCACAATTCTGGGGTCTGAGAATATAATTATGTAAGAATGAGGCTTATATGTTTAGTGGGAGAGACAGAGGGGGCAGCTAACAAAAATAATAACAAATAAAAAGTAAAATATATATGATAGTAGATGAAAATGCATGCTACAGAGAAAGAAATAAAACACACAGGAGGATGAATGTGAAGTGGGAAGCCAAGGCAAAAGGTACAATTCTAAATAAGATGATGGGGAAAACTTCAGTAGCAGGTGATATTTGAGGAAACATGTGAAGAGAATGGGCAATTAACCCATGTTACATGGACAGTGCTTGGTATGTTTGAGGAAACAAGGATTTGCATAGGCAGGTGTAGAAGTCCTTGACATTTCAATAATTATCCTCTGAGTGTGCTTTTCCCTTTCTGAACCCCCGTCTGGCACCATAAGCCCCTGGGCTTTCTTGTACCTAAATATTTATCGAGCATGACACTAATGTTTTATTTTATATCTCCCTCATGAGACAATAAGTTATGTGATTTATCTCATTCATCATTACAAACCGCAGAGTATTTAATGCAATTCCTGGCCAACGGTGAAAAATCAATAAATGTTCATTCAGGCAAACAATTCCTTTCACCTAAATTCAAAACACAGCTTATGCTAATTTGAGTCAAATGGTGCTTGTATAGATATATTTACTTTTTCATGTAATTACTTGGCAAACTTCTTTGAAATAAAGAATTAAATTTCTTAAAGGAAGTCAAATAAACCTATCCCCACTATGTCTTTCGGCACTTAGGTCTGGGATTGTGGAGAATTCACCAAATATGGATTTGAAACTTGGTGGCATATTTGCTACTGCTCAATCAAGGAGGGATAGTTAGTACAAGGGAGGGTACAAGTTCCTACAGGAAAATCTTAAATGAGCAGCAATAGTATTTGGCCCACAATTAATACAAGAGTAAGGCTGGTGCTGTGGCTCAGCAGGTTAAGGCTCTGTCCTGCAGCACTGGCATCCCGTATGGCTGCCGGTTTGTGTTGCAGCTACTCTACTTCTGATTCAGCACCCTGCCAATGCACCTGGGAAAGCAGCAGAGGATGGCCCAAGTCCTTGGGCCCGCATACCCAAGTGAGAGACCCATGGGAAGCTCCTGGCTCCTGGCTCCTGGCTCCTGGCTTCAGATCAGCTCAGCTCCAGCCAAGACTAGAGTTCAAAATTCAATCATCCACACATTCAAAGACAAATGAGATGATTTCACTGTCTCGTTGGCATAATCATGATAGTATAATTTTTTCACTGTATTTTTGAGTAGTCAGGGCCCAAGTACTTTGGTTACTTTCTGCTGCTTTCCCAGATACCTTATTAGCAGGGAGTTGTATTGGAAGTGGAGCAGCTGGGAATTAAACGATACTCTGATATTGAATCCTGGTGTTGCACTGCAGGTGACAGCTTAACCTGCTAGCCACAGTGATGACCACAAGAAATTCTTAACATCATATTCAGTAAGAAATCGAGATATAGAATTATAAATGTAGTATGACCCTTATGAATTCATATACCTACTGAAAAGTAACATAATAAGTCAAAATCTTAATAGAAGTTGTCTCTTAGTATTGCAATTGAATTACTGTTTTTTATGTTTTGCTATATGTCAATATTTTCAAAATTATTTGCAAAAAGCACTTTTATAATCAAATCAACAATGGAGTAGATAAGACAGTGAATAACACACCTGCCTGAGCCACAGGAATCTGGAACTGTTGTTCTAAAAATTCCTACTTTGTATTCCTTATAGGTAACATCATTTTGCTAAAGTACAGGTTTGCCAATCTACAAAGCCCTTCTTAACATTCCTTCATCAGGAAGCAGAGGACAGCAAGCCACAGCCTGCCATGAACAAGGGCTCTTCCGTGTTAAATGTGTTTGGAGCTGATAAGTTAATGAGTTGGTGAAGAAGTGTACAGTGTATTTCGAGATATTATATCTTCTAATATCTATGAAATTATTTATATAATTCTATTTGTATACAAAGTAGATTGAGCACATATGAACATAAAACACACAAACATACTCATCCAACAAAGGGTTACAACACAGGCCTTAAAACAGTTCTATGACATATGATTTCATTATTATCAATATATGGGTGACATTTAAACTAACTGTTCTTTAATTTTATCCCTTTTTTAAGATGTTGGCCAGATATTTAAACACTAGGAAAAACTACTTTATCACACCATATGTTCGAATCTGTGTTTTCAGAAACTAAAAGAGCAATATATGAATGTTCATGGAGTAACCTGAATAGAATCTTACATTTTTTACTCCCAAACAGATTACCAAATGTGTATAAACACATCTAATTGCTCTACATTGTTTGCTTATATATCTGTGTATTTTAAACACTAAAAAATTATTTTGAGAAAGAAACTAAGTTGAGCAGGCAGAGGGTGCCTTGGAGGCATATTGAACACATGGAGGTGAGTAATAGGGAATATTATCTAAGGATCAGAAATGGTAACATTTCATTTTAGCAGTGTTAGGGGAGGCAGGAGATAGGTTCTAAGCTAGAGGAAGAGTTGGATGTTGGGCTTTTCTGAAATATATGGAACTGATGGCTCAAAATGTGTAAAGGGGAAAAGAAGCCTCAAATCCTTGATTTTAATACTTAGTGTAAAATAAGTTTATCTGTCTAACCAACCATTAGTTTTCAGGACAAAGCTAATGACTACAGGAAAAGAGAGATTGGCATGTTTCAAGTTATTGCAGTAGGGACAAGTACTGCACTGGGTGTGTAGTAAATACTCACAATTAATTGCTGCCCTCCCAACTAGGCAGCATGCAGAAAGGGGTCACTATGGAAGAGTAAGGCAGCAGAAAAACAGACTTCAAATTTTGCTCAAAATTGGTAGCTAAAGGGAAAGTAATCTCTTTTAACCCCGGGGACCAAAGGGTTTAATGACACATGAAGAAGCCAGGTTTAGGGAAGCACTGTGGGGTCAGAGAGACCGCAAACCAGATGCCATGGGGGCTTGGTTCCGAGGAGACAGCTGGTAGGAAGGGGCTGCTTTTCCCTGGGGAGAATGTATAGATTCCATTCCCAAAATAGCTGGCTCCTGTGTCATGCAAGCCACACTGCAGAAGGGGAAGGAAGAAAGATTAAGATTGGTGTTTTCTTTCTGTTGCTATGTTCCTTTTCTGTATCGACGAATACAAACTGGTTGTGTTTGTTTCTTCGTATAACAGCAACACATATTAGTACATGTCTAATATGGAAAACGCATATACACATGCAGAAACACACAAAAATAGCATATCACCTGTCATCTTGTCACTCACAGATACTGGACTTTAACATTCTGAAGGGTATGTATGTATCCACCTATTTTTCCACCCTATATAGTTTTTTTAATTGGAAATCATTATGAGCATACTATTTGGTAATCTGCTTTTATATTTTAAATAATATCATGATCTTTTGGCACTGGCATTAAATTATCTTTTAAAGTGGTATTTTTAATGACCACATTGAATTCTATCATTTGGATGCCCTCTCATTTATATAACTATTACTAACCTCATATTTCAACTGACTTTGACCTATTCATACCTTTGTGACACATACGCTTACACATAAGACTTTTTTTTTCCCACAGGCAGAGTGGACAGTGAGACAGAGAGACAGAGAGAAAGGTCTTCCTTTGCCGTTGGTTCACCCTCCAATGGCTGCCACGGCCGGCACGCCGCGCTGATCCAAAGGCAGGAGCCAGGTGCTTATCCTGGTCTCCCATGGGGTGCAGGGCCCAAGCACTTGGGCCATCCTCCACTGCGCTCCCTGGCCACAGCAGAGAGCTGGCCTGGAAGAGGGGCAACCAGGACAGAATCCGGCACCCCAACCAGGACTAGAACCCGGTGTGCCGGCGCCACAAGGCGGAGGATTAGCCTATTGAGCCACTGCGCCGGCACACATAAGACTTTTAAAAATTGTTTTGTTATGATTCTACCTAACTTTGTTTTAAATATTGTTCATTTTCATCTACTTAAAAGGCAGAATGAGAGAGAGACCTTCCTTCTGCTAGTTCAGACCCCAAATGCCCACAAAATCCAGGATTGGGCCAAGCTGAAGCCAGGGGCCAACAGCTCCATCTAAGACTCCCTTGTGAGCAGTAGGGACACTGAGCCATCATCTGCTGCTCCCCTGGATGCTGTAACAGGAAGCTGGATCAGAAGTGGAGCAGTCAGCACTTGAATCAGCACCCCAATATGGAACTGTGGGTTTCCTGAGCAGAATTAAGCATCAGGTGTCCCAAGCAGTGGCTTAACCAGCCATGCCACAACACCCATCTCTATTCTGCATAACCTTTGTGAGGTGAAATTGGGTGAATGTCTATGTGTATTTTTCAGGCATTTCAATACTGATGTCAAATTGTCCATCTGAAATTTACTGATTTATACCTCATCAGCAGTAATTGAGTCTACCTATTCATACCATGGCCTCCCTAATATTAAATATCACTGTAAGAAGAATCAGCTGGACATTTAACCCACATTTTTATCTCAAACCACAGTGCTTAGGTTCAATTCATAGCTCTTGCTCCTGACTCATTTCCCTCCAGTGCAGACCTTGGCTGGCAGCAGTGGTACCTCAAGCAGGTAGGTTACTGCCACCCACATGGGAGAACTAGATTGAATTCCTGGCTTCCAACTTTGGCCCTCACTGTTGCATGCATTTTGGGAGTGAATGAGTGGATGGGAATTCTATTTATGTGTCTTTCCTTTTCTGTCTCTCTGCCTCTCAAATAACTAAAAAATAAAAAGATATTGAGTAGATATTCAAGTATTATATTTTTTAAATCATAATTTTAAAATTACAAATGAGAATTCTGTTCATTTATTTACCTCTGCTTTAACATGCAAAATTTTTTTAAAAATCAAAGTGTACATGTCCATTCTACACAAAGGCATGTGTAGAATGCCTACTCCTTCCTGATACCCAAAGTGCCATTTTCCCATTGTCATTTTGCACTGAATGACAGTAAAATGCTTAATAAAAAGAAGAGAGAGAGGAGAATTACAGAAGAGAAAAACTTTAGAGGAAGGAAGTGGGAAGTGACTTAGGTTTCAACTTAAGTGTCCCTGGAGGAAAGAACTCAACAAGAGGTAAGTAAATCCCCCCGCACCCCTTTCAAGAACCTTAGGGAAAGCTCAGAGATCAGAGCCCTTGTGCTTCTGAGTCTGCACTACAATATTCCTTCTCCACACTCATCTTTCAGCCATAAGGCCTCATAGCTACATCTCACGCATCACAGGAGAGGGGTTGTAGGAAGGATGGCTATGCAGCCTGCTGTGCCCAAGGAGGGATTCCTATTGCTTGAGAGTCTGTTCAGTTTAGCATCTGTTAATTCCCTAAAGCACTTTCTCCTTAAAGCTGAAAAAAAATACAGCTATTGTATTGGGATGCAATGAGTCCCCTGCAAGACACCCAGCTGGAATCTCAGGATGTGTAAGGGTTTTTGCAGAAGATAAGGATTTCAATGAGATCAACCTGCATTAGGAGGAATCCTAACTCCAATAAGGAGAGCCCTTATCAAAGACAAAGAAGACAGAGACTATGGATAAAGCCATGGAAAGACAAAGGCAGAGACTGGTGATTATGCTGCCACTAACCTAGGAATGCCACCTGAAGCTAGGAGAGAGACACGGGATGAGTTTTCCCTCAGATCTTCCAGAAGGAAACAACCTGGCCAACATCCTGATTAGAATGAACTCTGGGAGCATCAATTTCTAATGCTTTAGGTCCACCACATTGTGATACTTTACCCTAGGCAGCTAGCAGGGTGCAGTCACCTGATTTGGAGAGACTATTCCAGGAGCTTGTGTGAATGAGGCAATTTCCTGAATACAGGAGGATTGAACGACAGAGCACACAGTGTCATCAGCCTCCTCCTCCCCTGAGCTTCCTACTTCAGTCTCCATGTTTATGCATCCAGCCCTCCCCAACTCAAGCCCGAGATTGGAAAACACTGCTCAAGAGACGCTCTAGCCAGGGTCTCTATTCAACACTCTCCTGAGAGATCAACAAACTCTGCCTATGCTCACCCATCTTCCCTTCACCTTTCTGCGAAGCACTCTTAACAGACAGACTCCAGGTAATTGCAAAACAAAACAAATTGGGAGAATCAAGAGAAAGGTGTGCACAGCAATTGACAAACCACTGGAGCACCACCTTCTCCAGGAATCTGTCCCTCCTCACACCACAAACCTGTTTTCCTCTGAATCCTAAGGATGATTGAGCTGCCTTGGTCCTATGGCATTTATTTAAAAAAATGTGTACTTATTGCACCCTCTCTTTCAAATGAGAATTATTTTCCCCTTATACATAAAAATGTACAGAGAAAGCATCCTTTTAAATTCTAAATACAAATCACTCTTTTTGAAGGGAGTAAAGACAGCAACCAAAACAATGTCAGCTGATATTGTAACTATCATATTTGTGACAAACCTTAAGATATTTAATCAAATATTTAATTATCACATTTATTTCCAAGTTTCTTATTTTACTCTAAGTATAAACACGTGTCTGCACTGTTGGATTCTTTGCTGAACATTAACGAATGGAATAAACTTTTTAGAGCTATCACAACATATATTTTGTCTTTACACACCTCCAGAAATAAACTTATGAAGTCTCTAAGATCAAGACAGGTTGCAGAAAGTGCTGATCACTACCTGTTAAAGAAATTAATTTATGCAGCACCGTAGGTGTCATAGGTGAGATACTGCTTATCAGTGAATAGTTTCTACAATCAAACTTGCTAAGAAAATGCACTTACAGCCCAATAAGCTGTAAGTGTTATTTGCTTTGTAAGGACTTCTTTGTCTCTCGTGTTTGTAGAGGGAGGCAGAGCTGGCAGGCTGTAAGACCCTCCACAGGAGTGAACATTTCCCAGAAAGAGGGATTCTGTAGGTCTGCATGAGGCTGGGATCTTTCTGCTCACTTAACACAATTGCTCTCTTTCTGTATTGTATCACTAGCCTGCCTTTTGACTGCTCTATATTAACTGTTAGGGCTCAAAACTGTCAATGTCTGCGAAAGAGATGGTCTTCTCTTCTCTCTCGGGACAGCAGCATGGACCAGTGCTCTGAAAGGGGAGCCCAGCTCTACCAGCTACCCGTTGTGTGATATAGTGCAAGCCATTTAATCTCCTTAACCTTGGCGGGGACCACTTGAAACTGGGAATCTTGTGTCCCTCATGCGATCTTCTCTGTGATTGCCTGTCTGACTCCCCAAATGATGTGTCTGACCTCACTAAAATCTGACCAGGCAGAACATCCTGTTCAGACATGCTCAGTTCTGTTGTAAAGTGGACCCATGCCCTCTGAGACTAAGCGATGTTTCAATCTGAAACTTCCTCTGCTGGGTGCTTTGTAGGCTGTTTGGGGTTCTGCTCCTAGGATATCCTGAATATAACTGTCAGGAATGGGCCTCCTGCACCTGTTGGCTTCTGTTCCCAGAAGATTCCTCCACAGCTGGGACACCCTGATTTGCTTAGTTGTGCGTCAGGCACCTGACCACTGTAACCTATAACTGCTGGGGGCACAAATCTCCCTGACATTAGACCTAACTCAGAGAGTATCCCAAATCCCAACCCTTGGAGAAGGTTGAAGCTTCCATCAAAGTTCCCCCTCCCTAAAATTCCCCTCACAAATCATATTCTAATTTCTACATTCTTGACCCTTTCATAGCCATCATTTGGTGAGAGTCATTGGAGTAAGATATCTAAGAGATATAAAATTGGTTCTAGAATATATCTTTTGAACATGTGCCTATAGCATCTTTTTCAAAACTTAAATTCATAAGCCACAAAATTAGCCTGCCTCAAATCTACAATTCAATGGATTCTAGTCTATTCATGAGATTGTAAAGCTATTAGTTCTCCCTAACTCCAGAACATTACCTCACCCTCAAAAGAAACTCCAAACCGGCTGGCATTGTGGTATACCAGGTAAAGCCTCCACCTGCAATGCCAACAGGACCGCACTGCCTTGTAAATAAAATAAATAAATCTTTTTAATAAAAGAAGTCACAAGAGCCGGCATTGTTGTTTAGTAAGTAAAGCTGTCAGCTGCAGATGCCAGCATCCCATATGGGCACCAATTCGTGTCCTGGCTACTCCACTTCCAGACTAGCTCCCTGCTAATGGCCTGGAAAAAGCAGCGGAAGATGGCACAAGTGCTTGAGCCCTGTCACCATGTGGGAAACCCAGAAGAAGTTCCTGGCTCCTGGCTTCAGCCTCGCCCAGCCTGGTTGTTGTGGCCATCAGGAGAGTGAACCAGAAGATGGAAGATCTCTCTCTTTTTCTGTGTGTCTCTCTCTCTGTAACTCTTGACTTCCAAATAGATAAATAAATCTTTTAAAAAAAGAAATCAAGGGGCCATCGCTGTGGCGCAGTGGGTTAATGCCCTGGCCTGAAGCACTGGCATCCCATATGGGTGCCGGTTCGAGACCCGGCTGCTCCACTTCCTGTCCAGCTCTCTGCTATGGCCCGGGAAAGCAGTGGAGGATGGCCCAAATCCTTGGGCCCCTGCACCCACGTGGGAGACCCGGAAGAAGCTCCTGGCTCCTGGCTTCGAATCGGCACAGCTCCAGCTGTTGCGGCCATCTGGGGAGCGAACCATCGGATGGAAGACCTTTCTCTCTTTCTCTCTCTCTCTCCTCTCTCTGTGTAACTCTTTCAAATAAATAAATAAATCTTTTAAAAAAAGAAATCAAAATGCATAACTTTTAATACATTTGAGTTATTCTAATACTAATTTCTCTCTTTAAAGCAATCTTTACTGGGATGAATGCTCAGCTTAGTGATTAACTTGCTACTTGCCCATATTCCCTACCTTGGGTTTGAGTCCCGGTCCCACTCCCAATTCCAGCTTCCTGCTAATGCACATTCGGGGAAGTAGCAGACAATAGATCAAGTAGTTGGATCTCTGCCACCCACAGGAGAAACCCAGACTGAATTCCAAACTCCCAGCTTCAGCTTGCCTGGCCCTAGTTGTCACAGGCATTTGGGGAATGAATCAGCAGAGGAGAAATATCTGTCTTTCTTTCTGCCTGTTTGTCTCGGTCTTTCTGTCTCTCTGCTTCTCAAAAACAATTAAATAAGTAAATAAAAACTGTAAAAATAAAAGAAAATTGTAAGAAATGTTTACAATTGAAGGTGCTAGTGAGCCGCGGCACCGGCGGAAGGTGCTATTCTTTTTTTTTTTTTTTTTTTTTTTTTTTTTTTTGACAGGCAGCGTGGACAGTGAGAGAGAGAGACAGAGAGAAAGGTCTTCCTTTGCCGTTGGTTCACCCTCCAATGGCCGCCACAGCTGGCACGCTGCGGCCGGCGCACCGCGCTGATCCAATGGCAGGAGCCAGGTACTCCTCCTGGTCTCCCATGGGGTGCAGGGCCCAAGCACTTGGGCCATCCTCCACTGCACTCCCTGACCACAGCAGAGAGCTGGACTGGAAGAGAGGCAACCAGGACAGAATCCGGCACCCCGACCGGGACTAGAACCTGGTGTGCCAGCGCCGCAAGGCGGAGGATTAGCCTAGTGAGCCACGGCGCCGGCCCGGAAGGTGCTATTCTTATAGCCATAACCTACATTAGTCACATGTCAGCAAAATTATTTTTACTTAAAACTGTTTTTGCTGAAGTTTAGGCGTCTGACAAACAGGAACAAATTGGCAGTGTTCTGATCTCTTCTTAAGTGAGGTCTTAATGAAATGGAGTGTCAGAGAGTAGAGTAGGTGGTAGATTGCCAGCAAAATGCATTGCATTTGGGAACTCATGCAAGCACCAAAAACAAAAAAAGAAAAAAGAAAAGAAGTTTCTAACTCAGAGAGTGGAAGAAGGGAAGGAAAGTACCAGTGATGAAAACAACAAAAACAAACAATGCTTATGACAGCACCAGCTGAGACACGATGAAGGATGTGGTTTTGGAGTTAGACCTACATCTGCAGCTCAGTTCTACTACTAGCCAGTTCCATGAATTTCAGCAAGTTAACATCTGTAAGCCTGTTTCTTCCACTGTAAATTAGGTTTCCTGTTAGTGTCTGTCTTGTAGGATTGTTGTGAAAATCATGTGAGCTGATGCAGGTACAGCATCTAGCTCATCTCCCTGCTTATAGAGTGACCATTAAATGTTAGCTTCATTATTTATTATTATTCCAAAAATAAGAGAAACAGAAAGCTCTCACAGAGATCCCAAATTACTGACAGTTCTTGGCTTCAGGCCTTACATTCCCCTTCCTTGGAGTTAACATATGATGCATAACTTTAGGATAAGAACCCAAGCAAAACATTTCTGCATCCAGGTAAATTTGTGTTCTTTCAGTCTTCAGTTATGAATTGCTGGAATCTACTTCTACACTGGGAGAGAAAGAGCTTAGAAGGCCCATGGAGAAGTATTGCACAAGGAACACTGAAGGGGAACTGCCTAAGAAAAATGAGTGAGCCAAAATAGCTGGAAACAAATGATACAAGTGACAAATGAAGCTGTCAAGGAACCTATAGGAAAATGCAAGATGCCTGAGTTTCAACCCAACTCCTATAGCAGGCGAGTTAGACCAAAGAACTCTGGGATTCACTTGTCCCACTTGGCAAAGGGAAATTTGGATTTCATCAGATGAAAAGTCCTATGGTCACCACTCCAAAATGATTGGGACTTTTTATATATTTTCAATTTAATGCAACGCTGTGCGAGAAGCAACTTTGAAAGGATTATTGTTCACAGTGAGAGCATATCTAACCATATTAGCACAGGAATTTTTCATTTCTTTTTCAAGTTATCTATTTAATTGCCTAATAGGTAATTCATTTATAGAATTCAAATAAGAAAAATTACAAAAAGATTTACCATAAAAGCCTTCCTTCATTCTTCCACTTCCAACTCCTCCCTCGCCTCTAAAAAACTCATTCATGTTCAACAATCATTCTTTCATTTCCTTATGCCTCCAGATATTGTTTAGAAATTTATGTATGCAAGGCTACTTCCTATTTTTATATTATTCTTTTTTAGAGAATTATTTTTATTTATTTGAAAGGCAGAGTTACAGAGAGAGGTAGGGCCAGAGAGAGAGAGTGGTCTTCCATTCCACTGGTTCACTCCCCAAATGACCACAACGACCAGAGCTGAGCTGATCCGAAGCCAGGAGCCAGGAGGTTCTTCCAGGTCTCCCACGTGGGTGCAGGGGCCCAAGAACTTGGGCCATCTTGTACTGTTTTCCCAGGCGTTAGCAGAGAGCTGGGTTGGAAGAGGAGCAACTGGGATTCAAACTGGCGCCAATATGGGATGTTGGCACCACAGGCTGGGGCTTTAAGCAGCTGCTCCACAGCACCCGCCCTATATTATTCCTATGTTCCTGAAATAAACTCCAATCGGGCATGGTGAATTATCCTGTTAATGTGTTCTTGGAATATGTTACTATTTTATTTAGAATTTTTGCTTTGATACCCATATAATCCCATTCATGGCTTTCTCTTTGTGCTCCCTTTATTGGATTGTGATGTCAGTATTATCCTGCTCCTGAAAAAAAATTGTTGAGAAACTTCCCCCTTTTTCTGCTCTGACACAGTCTGAATAACATCAGCATTATCTGTTCTATAAAGGCTTGTGAGAATTTTGTAAAGCCATCTGAACTTGGGACTTTCCAAAGTTTCACTCTCACAAACTTTTGTATTTTGTTTAGAGCATTTGACCTGTTTTATTTTATTTTATTTTTGTTTTGTTTTTCAAACCTTGGAGACAGAAGGCTGGGTTTGGCATATGTGTTCCTCAGTTCATGGCAGAGTCTTCGTCATTTGTTTCACAAGACCTGCCCTTGGTTATCTTTGAGAAGTCTTTATTCCTTTTAACCCTCTCACTCTTTAAATATGTTTGGGGTGTGTGTGTGTGTATATACATATATATACATATATATTTATGTCTGTATATATATATATGTACATATATATATAAATGTATCCAGGCAAGCTGTATTGTGCATGCCTTCTTTTATTTCCAGAATTGGTATTGTGCTGTTTGTTTCATTTCATTTCTTACTTTTCCTCTGACCACTGTATTTTAACACTCATCCAGCTGCTCCTCTTTCGATCCAGCTCTCTACTATGGCCTGGGAAAGCAGTGGAAGATGGCCCAAATCCTTGGGCCCCTGCACCCGTGTGGGAGACCTGGAGGAAGCTCCTGGCTCCTGACTTCAGATCGGCACAGCCCCGGCCATTGTTGCCATCTGGGGAGTGAACCAGTGGATAGAAGACCTCTCTCTCCGTCTCTACCTCTCTCTGTAACTCTGTCTTTCAAATAAATAAAATAAATCTTTAAAAAAATAGGTCACTCCTTTTTTTATGACTAAATATTATTCCATTGTATGGATGTAACACAATTTGTTCATATATTCACCTGTTAATATTCCTAACAAAAGTCCTTTCAATTCTGGTTGCCAGCCCTCCCCCATAAGTCTTAGTGCTCAGAAGGAGGAGACATATGTCCTTGTCCTGTAAGCACTACTGTGTACAACTCCAGTGCCACAAGGACTATAAGGAATGCAGCGAATTTGGAAACTTGGGACTGTTTAGCTTTGAAGCCATAGATAGGAAGCTTGGAGCAAAGCCCAGAGTCCCAGAGCAACAGAGACAGTAACAGAGAGGGGATGCCAAGCAAGGAGCAGCAGAGCCCAGCGGGAAGAACTTGCTCGTGAGCAAATAGCTGATGTGTCCCTGCAGACTCGAGGGAGACCTGGGCAGAACCTTTGCAGGAAGCATAAGTCCTATGTGACTCAGTGGAGACACCGAGTCATAAACACTTGGATTAGTGTCACATGGCCCAGCTGACTCCCAGGCAAGAGCGGCCTGTGAACATATAGACTACATATATGAGATTAAAATATGACCCAAAGAGAAAGCATATATATATAAACATACATATGATTCATTTATTTATTCATCCATTCAAAAGGTAGAGTTACAGAGAGAGAAGGAGAGACAGAGAGAGAGAGAGAATCTTCCACCAGCTGGTTCACTCTCCAAATGGTTTCAATGTCCAGGGCTGGGCCGGGCCAAAGCTGGGAGCCAGGATCTTCATCTCACATGGGTGCAGGAGCCCAAGCACTCGGGCCATCCTCCCAAGTTGTGCGAGCAGGGAGCTGGATGTGAAGTGGAGCAGCTAGGACGCAAAGCCACACCCAAATGGGATGCTGGCGTCATAGGCAGCAGCTTAAACCGCTGCCCCACAGTGCTGGCCCCAGAAAGCATATATTTTAAGAAAAATAAGGAAATGTATATGAAGCACTTCCTGTAATAGACACAGATCTGTGCTTCTGTCTTTCAATAAGCAGCGGAAGAAAGCACCTCCTATTATAACCTTGCTCTGAATAGAACTTAAACTCGTCTTTGTTGTCTTTTTACCCTATGCTGAGCACACACACACTAACATGTACACACACATACACATGCTCACACATACACACACATACTCACGCACACACACACATGCACATGCCCACTCCCAAACACATAGACACATGCACATACCCACGTGCACACACACATGCACACAACCACCATCCCACCTTCCCGTGGTAGCCTCCAGTGTTCTGGGATTTCACACTTCACCTCCAACTGTCTAAACACCCTGAGCAAGGCCCAGGACAACAGTATCAACTTGTCACCAACTCTTCTGCTGCCTCGCCAGAGGCCAGTTCTTCCTCTTCAGGATTTTTGTTTCTAGCTCTCACGGAGCTAATCTCTTTCTGTCTCATATTATAGTTGTTTACGTGAACGGGACACCATGCCGAAGAGGAAAAAAGACTGCTGGCTTCAGAGTCAGATCCATCTGAGGCCGCATCCCAGGTCCATCCCTCACTAGGTGGGTGGCCTTGGGAAAATAACAACTCTTGGGAGCCTCCACTTTTTGTTTTGGCAAAATACAAAATTATACTCTCTCTCTCTTAATTGTTTAGAGGGTTGGAGATACTCTGCAAAAATACAGTGCTTGCTAAAGCATATTCAGGGGAAAAAAGTCAATCATTATTATCGCTATCTTCATTGCTATTTGTTATTTCTTATGTCTCCTACTAAAGTATTGCTCCTTTCAGTCAAAAGATACTTACTGAGGATAAGTTATGCCTGAAACCGCATGGAGAAAAAGACAAGAGAGTTTTAGGGCTAAAGGACGAAAATCAACAAATAAATGCCGAGGTGATCAGAGATGAAGATAGTGCAGTGAAGGAGCTAAAATAAGATTTGCAATCAAAAGTGATAGAGAAAGGGAGGTAATGAAGGCCTCTCCCGGAGAAGAGCATTCGGGTTGAGAGCAGGCTACGAGGGAAGCACCTGTGGGAAGTTCTATCATCAGAGCACTCAGTACAGGCAGGGCCTAGCTGTTCCTAATAAAAGTCCAGGGCGTGGCCGGCGCCGGGGCTCACTAGGCTAATCCTCCACCTGTGGCGCCAGCACCCTGGGTTCTAGTCCCGGTTGGTGCTCCGGATTCTGTCCCGGTTGCTCCTCTTCCAGTCCAGCTCTCTGCTGTCGCCCGGGAAGGCAGTGGAGGATGGCCCAAGTGCTTGGGCCCTGCACCTGCATGGGAGACCAGGAGGAAGCACCTGGCTCCTGGCTTCAAATCGGCGCAGCGTGCTGGCCGTAGTGGCCACTTGGGGGTGAACCAACGGAAAAGGAAGACCTTTCTCTGTCTGTCTCTCTCTCACTGTCTAACTCTGCCTGTCAAAAAAAAAAAAAAAAAGTCCAGGGGATTATTTCCAGCATGACTGGACACTTCCTTGAAGGCATGGTTTGCTGGGCTGTACTCAGTGATCCGTCTGTCTCCTGGAGAGATGTGCCCCACCAGTCAGCCCACACAGTAGAAAGGATGGACCAGAACGTAAGAGGAGAGGAGGGAGGGAGGGGATGCCACAGTAGACATCCAGACAGACGAATCAGATGGCTCTCCCCTTGTCAGCAACTCAAGTTCAGACTGAGGCTGGCCTTGGTGGGTGGGTAGAATTTCCATGCTCCTGTGAACATTTGGTGTCACACTGGTCTCTTTCCTCGGGTGGTCCCAGATGGTGGTGGGGGCTGGGGAGCTGGGAGGTCTTGCAGGAGAACAAGTCATCGCCGGCAGTTCTGTCTCTCAGGTCGCAGATAACAACTGTCAGATGGTCGTACTGTGAAGCAATAAGCTTCTCCCAATCAGGAGGTGGGCCAAGCTCCAGAGCAGCTGCAGTGTGGACAAAAGTCACGAGCCTGGAAGGAATTAAACGTCCATGTGCAACTGAACAAAGTGCCTCGGGGAAACGCAAGGGGTTAAACATAAGTGCACAGTGTCCCTGACACCTTTGAACACACAAGCAGAGGAACAATTACATAGCCTTGGTAAAGGGGAGAAAAAAAAAAGGAGCAAGAGAGAAGAAAGTTGGAGCTCCCATACGAGCAGCAAAAACAATGCTGTGAAAGCTCAGAAATGGAATGCAGGACAAATGAGAGGCAATTGGAGACGGTAAGAAATCAGATAGGAGGGAGGCATGGCAGGGCCTCGTCCAGCTGGCTCCACACACCTGGCTCCCGTGTCTGCAGGACAGCACTCCCTTCATGCGGGTAGCAGAACTTGGCTGGGCAGGGTCCCCAGCTCCTTCTATAAAGAAGCTTCCCATGGTGAAGGGAACCTAGACCAAAAATGAACGTGAGACAACAGCCTGCTTGGTAATACTTTTTCTATTAAAATGTTTGTCTTGGATATAAAAAGAATAGAACTCAAATCGGAACAGCCCCAGTGGTCCAATGGCACTGGGGTGTTTCTCAGGGACTAGCTTCTCAAAAAGAATGCTAGTGGTTCAGGGCAAAACAGCAGCAGTTGGAGGCGGCAGAATGTGAGTGTGAGACTTGAGGACCACGTACG
Organism: Oryctolagus cuniculus; assembly: GCF_964237555.1. Classification (NCBI taxonomy): domain Eukaryota; kingdom Metazoa; phylum Chordata; class Mammalia; order Lagomorpha; family Leporidae; genus Oryctolagus; species Oryctolagus cuniculus. Next base: position 12,298,799 of record NC_091434.1, on the reverse strand, counting down.
AATCCAGCTTAAGGGGTACAAGCCTGCATGGGATGGCGGTTGCTAGTCATAGCTCATATCTTGGGGAAGCAATACAGTAGCTGGAGTTAAAGGTAGAAACTGCTGGCTTGTTCATTTTTCTCAACATCCAGTTTCCTTTTGGGGGCCAGTTTTGCACTCAGGAAGCTGTGGGAGTACATCTCTGAGAAGCCTGCCTTCCTTGATGCCAAAATCCCATCTACAGCTTTTCCTGACATTTCCTTCATCTTAGGCCCTTTTGACCACAAAGAAAGGAGGAGGACTTCCAGCAAGGAATTATTGCTTCTAAGTCATTTTAAATTTCACAGTTAGAAAAAGGTAGAGCAAATTGCTTTGGCATAAAGGAAGAGATTTTATCCAAAAGTTATAAAGATGTTTAGAATTAAAAATAGTATACAATGTCTACAATGTAGTGGGTGCCAAAAATGGATGAAGAAGTAGCCCCAAATGCTTTGTGTACATCAGGAGCACCGCTTCTGCTTACAAGATATCTGCAAAGTCTCATCATCCTCACATTACAGATTGGACAATTCCCGCTCTGAGAAGTTAAGCCATTATCCCATGGTCCCTCAGCTAGTTAACTGAGCTTCTAGGTCGGCCGGCAAGTGTCTAATTCCATGGCCAAAAAGCCCTTTTCTTGAATGAAAACTCATCTATTCGTGACCAATATAAAAATTAAATGGTAGAGTTCAATTTCATGGTCATCTTCGGTGAAAATCTCTGATAGTGAATGTGTTTTCATTGGCAGCTCAACATTTTTATGGGACATGCACACCATAGACAGTCCTTTTACTACAGTGTCTTGGAGAAGATGTTTTGAGTTTATAACCTCTGAAAAGTAACTCACTTTTTACATTTTTGGCTGAAGGTTTCTTTGTGTCACAAAAATCAACTCCATGGCTGGGGATACAGAAAAGTAAAAATAGATTTCCCATTAGTAGCAACAAGTAGGAGTTGTTAGCCAGCCAGAAGAAATTCTTTAGTTCTTTTCCTGCTTTTCCTGATTTAGTTATTTCTGCCAATATAATTAAGCAAGGTTCATCTTGGAGTAGATTAGAGCCAACTTTGTATACTAGTGGAGTAGTCCGTTATTTTCAAAGGATGGCTTCAGAGATATGAGAAAATGTGAGGGCACTCTCACCCCCAAAAATAACAAAGGACAGAAAAATTTATTTTTTATGAATCTACCCAGAACCAAGACTATTCAGAAAATCTAGAAAGAAGCAGTTTTCATTCTTAAAACATGCAAGGATTATGAACCATTTTCAAATTTCAAATTTTATGTTTAATTATATAGGACAATACAAATTCAAAAAGTTTGTGGAAAGTAGCATTAAAAGGTAAGTTTATTTAGATGCAAAAAATTTTGAAATCCAAGCATAATTTTTCTGTTATATTCATTTTTATGAACTTTCTGAAGCCTTCCTCATACAGGCAAAACGGAGTACCTGCTCACAGCCATTCTCAAGGCTCACTGCATATAAAGTGCTAAAGTGCCCACATTCATACCTGAGACAACTGGGCCATTTGTTAATGTGTTCTCTTTCCTCAGGGTAGGTTTTCCTTTTTAGGCAAATATCCTGGGAGCCACTGCATTATAATTATATCATTTCAAATACCTGTGGGAGAGGCAGTTTATTAGGTGTGTCATCTCCATTCTAGAAAGGCCCTGGGTCCCATGGAACTTTGGCAGGTAGGATATGGTCACCCTCAACCAACTCGTAGCATGAAGCAAGAAGGAAGCAGAGACAAACTTGGCTGACCCAATAGTTTTGCGCAAGGCCTATCGCTAATTCTATAAACAGTGCCAAGGCATCATAAAAGTCTAAGCGTTAAGATCTTAAGAAACCACTTCTCTGCAATCCCACAACCTTTAGTGAATCCACTGGAAGTTAGAGTCCTTTTTTCCCAGGAAGAAAAACTGCACACAGCCACACCCATGAAAATCATTGCATTCAGTTTAAGAGCATTGAAAAATTTCTGAAGTCCAGGTTAAGATCCAATAAACCTCCTATTTTATAAATCAGCAGGCAGAGGGCCAGAGAGAGAAGTGCTTTGCCTAAAGTCACATAGTCAGTTGGTGGCAAGAAAAAGATGAGAACTAAAGTTTTCACACGGTCATTAAAAGAGAGAGCCTCCCATCGGATCCCCATCTGTCAAACAGTTCAGCAAACAGAAATGAGAGTAGTACTCTATTCAGGAAGAAGTTTGTTTAGCTCAGCCAAATTTACTTTATTTTCCAGCAGATGAAGTAAACCAGATTCAAAACATTTTTTTCACATGCAGGGCATGGGACCCTGCTAAATAGAATAGTTAGTGTGTGGTAAGGATGAGAGGAGTAGGCAAAAATAAATGAAAAATGTGGATTTAAACCAGAAATACACTGCAGATGCAAAAAAAAAAAGGCCAATTTTAGATGTATCACTAACATTTCTTCCTTACATTGTATGTGTGCATGCATGGGTGGGTGTGTATGTATGTGCATTGGGGGAGGTATGTGTGGGAGGTGGTACGTGTATGGGAGGGATGGAGACTGGGGTGGGATGAGGCAGGGGTATGTGTGTGCGTTTTTCTTTTTTCCTCTAAGGAAAGCAAGTGGAAAGCTACATTTAACTTGGGTGGTGGTGGTGGGGCAACAGTATCTCATTAGGAATGGAGTGCCATGGCCAGTGTTGGGATGTGACAGATAAAGCAACTGTCTGCAATGCTGGCATCCATATGAATGTTGGTTCCTGTCCTGGCTGCTCCACTTCTGAACCAGCTCCCTGCTAATGGCCTGGGAAAGCAGTGGAAGACAGCCCAAGTTCTTGGGCTCCTGCACCCACGTGGGAGACCAAGATGTAGCTCCTGTCTCCTGGTTTTAGCCTAGTCCAGCCCTGGCCATTACAGCCATTTTGGGGAGTAAACTAGCAGATGAAACTTGTCTCGCTCTCTGTCTCTCCCTCTTTTTCTGTAACTCTGCTTTTCAAATAAGTACATAAATAAATAAATAAACTTAAACTTAAGAAAAAGGAACAGAATATCAAGAAGTTAGTAAACTTCCATTCTGACTTAACCAGAGTCTTAAAACACTAAAGGGGTGAGTGTTTAGCCTAGAGTTAAGACACTTGCATTCTATATCAAAGGGCCTGAGTTTAATTCTGGGCTCCTGCTTCCAATCCCAGTTTCCTGTAATGCAGACTCTAGTAGAGAGCAGTGATGGTTTCTGCCACCCACATAGAAGACCCGGATTGAGTTCCCACTTCTAGCTTCAGCCTGACCTCGTCCCAGCTGTTGCAGGCATTTGGATGGGTGAATCAGCAGATGGGAGTTCTCTCTGGCTCTCAAATAAGTAAATAAATTGTGTGTGTGTGTGTGTGTGTGTTTAAAAAATTGCACTAGACAAAGTAGTTGAACTTGAGTAGAGAAAGACCTGGTAGGGCATCCAAGTTGTGTCTAGACTACTGAAACTGCAAGTCAGTACATGCCAATGGCACTTCCTGACTATCTAGTATCATAAATGTATACTGGGGGGCTGGTGCTGTGGCATAACCTGTTAAGTTGCTGCCTACAGTACCGGCATCCCATGCGAGCACCGGTTCTAGTCCCGGCTGCTCCACTTCTGATGCAGCTCTTTGCTGTAGCCTGGGAAAGCAGTGGAAGAATGCCCAAGAGCTTGGGCCCCAAACCATGTGGGAGACCCAGAGAAAGCTCCTGGCTCCTGGCTTCAGACGGCTGCAGCTCTGGCCATTGTGGCCATCTGGGAGTGAACCAACAGATGGAAGACCTTTCTCTCTCTCTCTGCCTCTCTGTAACTCTACCTTTCAAATAAATAAATAAATAATCTTTAAAGGAAATGTATATCCATGTTTCAAAGAATATGGGTTTTTGAAATTTTAGTTTCCACATCTTTTGATTAGTAATGGAACTGAGTTGGAATCCCACTTACCAACTGGGTGACCATGGACAAGTTTCCTTCTAGACCGTAGCTTTTCACTAAGTAAAATGGTATTGTACTGTCTACAAACCTTTGGAATGTAGGGTTACATGGATACCACATGAGCTGATCCAAGGCCAGAGATGAGAATGTAGTGAATACTCCATAAATGTGACCCATGGGTGTTACTAGAGCTTCCACTATATCCAATCTAGGGGGACCAATGAACTCAAGGCTGAGAGTGTGGAGTCCCCAGTTTCTTGACCATACGTAAAAATAGGGAGTTGCATCAGAAGACCAAGGAAGAATTCCATTCAACAATTAGATTGTGATTGATGGTTCTGCCCTCTCGGCAAGTCCATTACAGGAGCCTCTTCCCACCTACCTGTGCTACTTCTCCTTGTTCTACATTTTTGTCCTTTTTGCTGTCTCCTTTGGTGTTATACCTGTCCTCTCTCTCTCTCTACCTGACTATGCAGGTGGACTTCAGCATCCTGCCAGGACATGATTTCTGAACTGTTGTGCGGTAGCTTCACACACACGACAAACTGGGCTCATGAGAATGCCCCAAAATTGACTGGGAGGGGGATATTAACACACTTTTGGAATATATTTTGATTAACCTGGTATAAATATGATTTTAAAATAAAGTCACGGGGCTGGCATTGTGGCTTAGTGGGTTAAGCTTATGCCTGCAACACTGGCATCCCACATCGGAGTGCTGGTTCTAGTTCTTGCTGTTTAACTCCAATTCAGCTCCATGCCAATATGCTGGGAAAGCAGTGGATAATGGCCTGAGTACTTGGATATCTGCCATCCATGGGGGAGACCAAGACGGAGTTCCAGGCTGCTGGCTTTGACCCAGTCCTGGCAATTGCAGCCATTTGGGAAGTGAATCAGCAGATGGAAGATTCTCTCTCTCTCTCTGCCTTTTAAATAAATATTTAAAAACAATACAGTAAATAAAATAAAGTCTTGCTCTCTATAGAACAAGTAGTCTAGACAACTTGAAATCTGAGATCATTTTCTGAACTAATATGGGAATTTCAAAGCAGCAGGGACTTTGTCTTATGCTATATCTCCCACCTAGTACATAGCAGTTTCTTGAGGATACTGAGAGAGAGATAAGTGAGTACTGAGATTTATGATTAAAAACACACTGAGGAATTACATTCCTAATTTATTTAACGAGTTAATTTAGAACAATGAGCCATTTTTTTCAATGCGATAATGCTCAAATATCTTATCAGCTTCATAGATCACAGGTAGTGCCTATTTGGTGCACACCTTCATTTTCGGCACTGTAGCTAATCATAAGTGAAGAGAATGGAGAAGAAAGGCCTGTTTATTGTCCATACTGTTCACTGAGATCCTGCTGTTATCAATACCACAACCTACTATGAAGTTTTTTGGATTTTCTTGAGGAGATGCAACACAACCTCTATTTGAAAAAGGCAACCCTTCACTGATTTCTACTTTTATTTTTTGTTTGGTTTTTAATCTAGAAAAACTGAGGTGCCAAGAAAATATCATCCTTGCTAAACTGTAAATCAGCTCACTTGCCTAACGGTGAACCAGTAATTTTGTGTTTGTGGATAAAATCATGTTAAAGAAGTCCTTTTAGTACTTCAGCAATAAGCTACACAGGCACTGAGAGATGTTCACAAGCTCTATCAACAGCACCCTCACCATGGAGCAGAGCTCCAGTACCCTGCAAGACAGCTTTGTCAGCAAGTCCTGGAAAATTTCAGAACCCAGGTACTTGGCCTTGGACACTACTAATCCAACCCCCTTAAAACATCTGGGGCAGTGGCCAGAAAACACGGAGTGTTTGTTGCAACCACTCAGCTGTGCTGGTGCAGGGCCGTCGGTAATGTGTGAACGAGCATGCACATTTATTTAGAAAAACAGGCAGCAGGTGACCAGCCTCTGATTAATTGCAAGATCCACTAAGATTCTCCCCTAACTCCCTTTTTTGTATATTTTGTTGTTTTCTTTCTCATTATAAAAATATATAATCATTGTGAGTACTTACAGAAAAATGGGGAAAAAATGTTCCCTACAATACTATCAGACACACCGCTTCTTCATATTTTTTGCAGTCTTCCATTTACACACATGCTCATATATAACAGAATCGGGATAACATTGTATTAATGCTCTGTATGCAAATTTACTAATATTCTTATCTTCAGACATGGCTAAATTTTACTAGTTTCTACTTTATAATCTGGTTTGTCTTTTCAGGAGCAGTGAGGAACTGCAGCTATAAAATTTCTTCTCTTACATGTACAATTCGGGGTTTTTGAAATTTGTAGCTTTGAAGCAACTACAGAGAGAGGAAAGCAGATAGGATATTGCCTAATGAAATCCAATACCATGTTTCTGCAAGATCAGAAGAGGAGTGTGTGTGTGTGTGTGTGTGTACGCGTGCTGGGGTACCAATCTGTTCTTAATAGAGTTTTCTGGGGGGTCAACTTTGTGTGGCAGCAGGTTTGCAATGTCAGCATTCCATATTAGAGCATCAGTTTGAGCTCGAGCTGCTCTGCTTCGGATCCAGCCCCCTGTTAATATATATGCCTGGGATGGCAGAACAAGCATGACTGAAATGCCTGGGCCCCTGCCATCCATGTGGGAGACCTGGGTGGAGCTCCAGGCTCCTGGCCTCAGTCTGGTCCAGCCCTGGCCAGGCAAGCCTTTTGCGAAGTTACTACAGAATGGAAGATTTCTTTCTCTGTCTCTCCTTGTCTGTCACGCTGCCTCTCAAATAAAGTCAGTCTTTTAAAAATTATAGTTTTCTGTAGTTCTTTGATAGCTCTCCATTGTTACAAGCCTTTCAGGAAATTTGTGAGCTTGGAGAAGCACTGTGTGTTGGACAGGGGATTCCTATGCTCTGGAGCACTTCCACTATGCACTCACTCCAGTGAGGACCGTTCTCCAATTCAAATCATACTCAGACATCTGCCTCCCACCTCTCCTACTGCCAATCTGGTAATTTCTCTAATTATCGGTAGTCCTAACAGGGACTATTAGAAGTCCAGATTTAAAAGGACTTCTAGGAAGAAATAGTAAAGCCCAATACTTGAAAAGTGCAGCTATTTGGATTTCATGGCTTTCACATTGACCCCACTATCCTTATGTGTTCTGAAGGTAAAGCCAGGTATTTCTATCTTGCTACTGCAAAGAGGTATACTTACTGAGAAAAACAACAGGGAACCAGAAAATGACCCTTGACACAAAGATACAGAACTACAATGAGTGCAATAAGGCCCTGTTACCTTGTGGAGTGTATGCTTAAGTTGGCCAGAGCCTTACTTCTAGATTCTGAAGACATCGTGTTTGTTCAGCAAATCCATAACACCCGGGAGTTGCAGTGATAATGTTTGTAATGTACACAACATAATTTGTTTTAAGTTCTTTGAAACCAGAGACTCAGTGTGAGCAGCTGAACCCATTTCTTAGCCTGTGAACACGGACGCATCCTTCCCCTACCTCTGAGTTGCTATAAATACTGGGGGCTAACTTAAAATGCATGCAGAATAAATGTTGCCATTGTTTATAATAGAATCGGTAATTACAAATTCTCCTCAGCTATTGATCCCCAAAGATCTTTTATTGTCAACATTTTATGTTATAATTCGTTTCTGCATATGTGTAAAGGTAACAAGATAATTATGCTTTGAATGACACCATTAATTCATTCCAACTAGTCTTCCCTCAAATTAATACTAAATAGTGATGGATATGTGTAATTTCAGTCAAGGCTACAGTCATGTTTGCTTTGCCATACCAATGGGAAGGGGAAAATCGGTGTCTTTTTTGAAAGTATAGGTGAAGCAAGCTAAAATAAAGTGAAGCTCAAATAATGACTTCAAGCATTATTGATGTCGTATTGTGAATGTCACTTACACTGCCGTGCAGAAGGAAGCTCCCTCTGGCCAGTGCACCAGAAAGGTAGGACAGTCTACCTTCATGCTCTCAGTGGGGCATCATGCTCATATAAATCAAATATAAAAACATTATTCTTGAGTCTGTTTCCCAAATGTTCAATTGCTGGAGTTTGCCCTGACAAGCATAGGGATACATCAGTCACCTTTTTAGAGTTGTAAAGCAAGAAAGTGCAAAGGCATAGGGGAAAGAGCTTGGCTGCTTCTCTTTTTAGCAACGTAGTTCACTCTTTTCAAAAACTGTAGGTGTTACTATCCGTTCTAGTGATGAACCCATCCTGAAAGCTCTGCTTGCACAGAAATCAGGGTTTCTCAAACATGCCAACCGGAGGAGTAGCCGGTTTTAGAATGCACATTTCCAGACCACTCCAGGGGACCAGAATTTCCAATAAGCAGTTACAGTCATCAGACAAGTTAGGGCAACCCATCCCAGCAGTGCTTCTCAACCCTGGCCACTTGTTAGCATCTCCTGGGGAGCATGAAAAGCAGCAACATCAACAACAACTGTTGTCTAAGCCTCACCCCGCACCAATTAAATCAGCATCTCTGGAGTTGGCCTGGCCATGGGTGTTGTTTTAAACGCTATCTAGACAATGCTAGTGTGCAGCCAGGGCTGAGAAACACCACTCCTTGGCATGGCTACATCAGTCACCGGGGACCAGCAGCGCTGGCCCCCCACTGTGAGCTGGTTAGAAATGCAGGACCCCAGGTCTAGCCCCCAGACCCCAGGAATGGCAGTCTGCCCTTCAATGAGCTCTTCAGGGGATCTGTGTGTGCATTTTAGTTGACAAGGCTGTTTGAGTGCACGTCAACGAAATGCAAATCTTTCCAGCCAGAAGTTGGATTTTTACCTCCACTGCTGCCCCAACCTTTGTGCCAGCAACAGCAAAAGCAGCTTAACATCTTTTTAGAGATCTCTCTTTATGCATTGGACTATTGAAAGCCAAAGGAAGAGGACAGGGTGAGGCACACTTGATTCCAAAGTCATTTACAAAAGTATGGTAACCCGTGTGTACTGCCTTCAATCAAACGCCCCAGAGAAATTTAATTGGCAGTTTCTGTTTCACGCCCTGCAATCAAAGACATTAAGCATCACTAACATTCATATCCGTGAATTCATTAGCTTTTTTTTTTTTTTTAATTAACGACGAAGACACTACAGTTCTAAGTACCAGACAGAATCAGGCGGAGAAAAAACTGAAAATAAGCATCACACTATAAAGAAAACTTGGAAAAGTGAAACATTTCTAAATAAAAATATAGACTTGGCCTGGTACCCATTACATATATACATAATACATATGTTATACACATATATACAATACATGTTTTGGTAGCAATACAGACCATGCATTGGTCTTTGTGTACACAGATGAAGTAGCACCATGAGCAGCACCACCATCTTCAAAGGAAAAATCAAACTGCACAGATACTAAATGAAAAGATCCATGGTTTTTATTTGGCCCACCCTGTAGCCAAGAAGGGTAAGGAAAGTACTTCGTGAGAAAAGTTGTTCTGGAACTACATTCTGAAGCCAATGGCAAAGACCTAAAAAAAATATGCTAAAGATGTCTACACAAACACTGACGAGTTTTCCTGCTTAGTGAATTTGTCCTATTATATCGCATGTTGGCTAACACTGAGGAAAGCAACAGCAGAAGCAAAGAGAGAAATTTAAGTGCCAGGTGAATGGCAAAATCCTAAAACACCAGATCTCTTGGTGTAAACATCACAAAAGCCAAGTCATCGACAAACTAGGAAAGGAAGATAACTCTCCATCTAAGTCCTATGTTTTCTAACCATATTAGCTAAAGGTAAGCTCTTTATTAATGATAAAATCCTTAAGAGTAGGTCCAAACACTTCTGATTATTCTACTTCCTCCCAGCACCTAATCTGACACTTTAGTAACAGACAGTGAGACACCCAACACACCACCTGACCCGCCCATTTCCTATCCACACCTTGAGACTGATTCCCAGAGCCATGGAAGAACCTCAGGCTTGGTTTAGAAATGACCAAAGGCACCAGTGGTTAAGCCTTGATGATCTACTGGTTATGAAAAGGCTGTTTTTGCTCTCCTTAACTAAGCTCACAGCCTGGATGGAGGTCCTTGTCTTAGTATTGGCAAGGCTGTAATTCCTCTCATCCCTGGGAAGAGCATGCTTCATCCTCTCAATAGCCTATACATGTACAGATAGAGCATCACCTAGTGCTAACACTCACTGCGTCCTCAGAACACAAACTGCCCCGTCACTCACTGCAAAGAAACAAATTCATTAGTGAGCTTCCACTCATTCTCCTTTGCAAGCCTTCCAAAGGGATCTCATCTATCCTTAATCAAGATCTGAATTCCCAGTGTCTGGTTTCAGGGCCTCCTCGTGTGATGGACCAACAGAGCTACCAAAGCAGCACGAGATCAAACATGGGATCGCTGTCACAGCAGTTAGGGGTGCTCCGCGTCCGCGCTACTTTTGAAAGGCTCTTGGTAACAGTGAGTGGCCCTTTCTCCCATCTTTAAACTGCTTGCAGCAGACATATTTACGAATCTGTGTGGCATATTGGATTCACAATGCAAGATGGAATAAAACGGGGCTGTGATATTGTAAAATCTCATTTCTCACAGTATGGTAACATTGTTTAACACTTTAAACAGGTCAGATTTAAATGACAGCTAGAAGACAAAAGCCAGTGGGGGAAAGGTTAGGTATTTCTACTTCTGGCTAAAAGATTTTAAGTAGATCCATTTTTTCAGCCACTAAATTAGTCAAGAGAATCCCTGACCTTTAAAAGTTGGCAAGAAATAGCCACTGCTGTAACATCGGTAGTGACTTGTCACTATCGACTCGGGTAGTTGTTCGTTAACAGAGTCTCTTCACTTCTAGCTGGGTCTAGGGCCATTCTTTGGCCCACAATGAAGACATCATCAAAGTCAGAAAACACGCTTGTTCTTTTCTCAAAGGAGAATTTTTAAACTCTGCCTATGTCTCTAAGAAAGAGCACTCTGAAAGGTTGGTCTCAGGAAGAAAAGGCCACGAACGTCTAGGTTAACCAGAGGCTATGAGAAGCCCCATTACTGTAAACCATTGGCTGCCCTACAAATACTTTGAAATGGATAAAAGCCAACTCTCTTCAATAAGAACTGCACACAGGAACATAGCAGCTGATGTTGCTCAAAGTAAACCTTTCGTGTAGCCAGGGCACGAGTTTTTGGCTTGAGTACCAGCAACTTCCAGTTTTAAGTCGATAAGGCTCGGTACCACCATCAAACCCAACTACGTGCCACCAGAAGCAGCTTAAAGAATTTCTACCTTTGTGCTATCCAGCTCCACAAAACGTCAGAGAAATAGAAATTAAGAGATGGATTTTTTCCAGTCTGTTTCTTTCTGTTCTCACCCAAAAATATGTCCATAATTCTACATGCAGAGGTATCTTGGTTAACACATATTCAAAGAATAGTTTCTTTGAGAAATACTAACCAGCTCTCTAGGAAAATGGTTGGGACTGACTGTGCTCACTGATTTCTCTTTAGTTAAGTACATAGTAGAAGACAGCAGGGTAGCTTGCTTCCTTCTTATACTGTAAGAAACGGTATGAATCAGAATACTTGAAAAATGATAAGCTAGTCTTTTTTTCTTTTTTTTACAAAGGTAAAAAAAAAAAACTTTCACATCAGATTTTCAAAACTGGTAGTGTTCCCTAGAATAGGAAATGATGTCATTCAGCAACTTTCTTGAAAACAATGTATTCTTATGACTATCGACCTATTTATCTCAGAAATTGATGAGCATGCAAATGATTAAAATCTGCAACAAGGAACATTGTACAACAATCTTTGAGGTACATGCCATCTCTTTGAATCAACAGTGACATGGGCCTCGGCAGTGTGTGGCTTCCATTATCTCTTCTCTTTCGAGGACAGCAAGGGACTGTAACCAGCTGATCAGGGCTCCAACCAAGGCCCCTTCCTTGTAGCCCCACCCAGGGAGCTCAACCCTTCAGAGAAATAAAACACTGCTCCTCCCAACTGCAGGGCTAGCAATTCCTAATATAGACTTCATATTGACTCAGAGGGAGCCTGATATTTGCACTAATTCACTTAGCCTTTAGGAAGTTTCCTGGCAAAAGATTAAAAATTCCATAGGTAACATCTTTGAAATGTGTTCACTGCCACATCTAATCTCACATGGAAAACTTCCAAGATGCATATATTTTGCAAACAAGAAGAGGATTAAGATTTTCACTGCTAGCTAGATGTTCCCATATCAGGTCTTCATGTTTGGATATGCTCTCTGTATACTGAGTGTTAATAACCAAACACTAATAGGCCAGTACTCATCAGGGCAAACAGGAGAATTACATTCAATTTCTACGAGAACACTGGGAGTTCTCAGAAAACACGAGATAAGGGTCTTAAGGAAAGTGAGATATAGCCCTGGTCATGATAAAAAACACTTTCTGGAATTTTAATTTCTGGTTAGCAAGCACTCACTTGTCTTTCCACTTTTCTCGAGATAATGCAGGAAATGAAATATTATAACTTGTGCAACAGAAAAAACACCCGATGGGAATAGAGAGGGAAGCTTATAGAAGTAGGGGGAGGGGGAGGGAGAGAAGAAAAGATCAACAGTATCTAGTTTATTATGAATAGAAAGACATTTCCAGAATTTACAAACACCCACATTGTTCATTCCAAAGAGAGCTTTTGATTTGAAGGGATCACTCTCGCCTCCTTCTCTTTACAATATATACAATGGAAGACTTGGATTTCCTTTTCTTGTAATTTTGCTTCCATTCAGTTGCCAATTTTAAGCCCACATTTGAAAACACCCAGTAGAATAAATCCTTCTTCAGTTTAATTAACATGGCCTATTGTCTTTCAGGAAAAATACAAAATTAATATTACTTCTTGTAAGGAACTCAGCTCAACATCAGGTCTATATTACAAGAGATAGTATCAGCAAATATAACTATACAATTGAGAACCATCTATGGCACTAGTATTCTTATTATATTATTTTTCTGAATTACAATCTTAAAACAAGGATCATACCCTATTCTACTCTTTTTAGCCTTGTTTTAAGCATTTGCTCCACTCTTTACAACAGAACATTGTATACCTCAGTTCCACATTCCAAAAAAAAAAAGATGTGCTGTAAGAAAAGTTACTTTTTCCTTTTAAAAATTACACATATAAATCAAAACCTATGTTAAATATTTAATACTCTCTCCACCCAACGTGAACAATTTCGTATGAAATAATTTACAACAATGCTTTGTCGCACACAGTTTCAGCAGCAGATGAAATGAATCTTGTCAATGCGATGAGAGGAAACCCATTCTCCGTGACGGCGTGTGGTGGGCATGTCAACTCATCACGGCCAGCTAAGTCCTTAAGGTTGAAGATGAAGTTTATGTAGAGTCATTGTCCTGGTGTCACAGTGCTTTTCTGCTTGGCACAATATAGAACGTGCAGTTCAGTCAACGAACTCCTGAGGATTGTATAAAGTAAACAAACTGAAATGGATGCATCGTACCATCTACTGAGGAGGAAGATGTGAGGTCCTAGTTGTGAATCATGAAATATTTAGAGTCTGGGTACCCATGAGTTAAAGGAGGATTTGCTGAGGTTGTTTAGGTCTTCATTCTGAAAAGGAAAATGAAAGAGTTCATCACCACAGGCATCTCAAAACACACATTCAATCACTATTTGAGCGTTCTGCTTTTAAAAGGGGCAGTATCAGATAAACTACAGTTATGGGCACAGAAAGTACTATGTACCTAAATTAAAACCAACAAACTGTATTTAACTTTTTTTTTTCCTCTCAAAACATGAGAGTCTAAAGCAATCACAAACTAAAAGTAGCCAATACTAAATCAGCAAACAAATCAATGGGATCTGGACATTTCAGAGGTTTAGCAACACAAAAATGCAAAATTATCTGGTGTGATAACCGAAGCAAACATGTACATCATAGCGTGTGCAACCACTACAAAATATAGTGAGCAGGTTATAGTGAGTCTGCACTACGTTCTGGGGCTAAATTGTACTGTGGATTTTAGACATGACATTTGACATCAAAGTTTTAAATGCAAAGGGAGAACCCAATAAAACAGACCTAATCATTAAATCAGGAAAGAAGTGTGTTCTGATTTAGGTGTAATAAAAATAAGTTACCAAGACAGAAATACTTCTTGTATCCTATTCAAGAAGGTAGATGTCAAGAGGGAACCTCACAAAGCATCTTTTGCTCCCAAATTACATTCGATAGTCTTGAAGAAGTTCAGGTTTTTCACGGATTGAATATGCACACACACACATATAAATAAAGAGAGATAACAGAGAAGAGAGAGAGAGAGAAAGCCTTGAATACTATGTGGCACACAGTAGATAGCTGCAAATTTTGCTTGAATGAGTAAACAGCTGCATTAAGTGCTACGGAAGATTCAAATTTGAATTCTGGTACAAGCCCTGCTTTCCAGAAATTCTAGAAAAGCAAGCTCCACTCATAAGAATGCAAAGTAGACAAGAGGGAACTTCATCCCAGATGCACAGATGGGGAAAGCTCTAGGCCACAGAAGAGGAAAACTCTTCCACTAGGAATAGAGGGAGGTGCCGCACGCACACGCGTGGCTTAGTTCAGAAGCACAGGAATAATCTGGGGAGGTAGAAATCGGGATTTTCACCTCTGTGCCTCAGTGTTACATACCCGGAGTTGTGCACAAGGCCTGACACACAGCATGCACTCAATAAATGTGAGCTAATGAGTGAGTGAGACAAAGCACACTTCACTTTGAAAACACAGGGAGGCAAGAGGGGAACCATGAAGGAGCCATGGGAGGACTGTGGCTTACAGGGACTGCAAGGTGTGTGAAGAGGAGGGAGGGAGTTAAGTGTAGAGACAGACGTTGGGCCACATGACGAAGAACACTGAGTGACAAGCCAAGATGTCTTTAATTATAGGGACAACAAGGACCTATTTTGTGATAGGATCAAGATGTAGCCATAATAATCCACGTCAGCTATGGGAAATCAATGTTTTCAGAAACTCACAAACATAAATGCTGACTAATAGAACTCTCTCCCTTCCCTCTCCTTTTGAAGGGGAGGGCTAAGGTACAGATGCCTCAGCATTCACTATTTGCACACTGGCTTTTTAGGTAAGTCTAGTTTTATGAGGAGGTTTCTGTTTATTTAAAAATACTAACTCTGCCTCTAAAAGGTAGGCAGAATATTTCTTTTGGTTTGGTTTGCTTTTACTTACTAATAAAGACTTGGTGTGGAGATGCCAATGGAGAAACATTCCAGGCTTATCCCTGTAATTGCCAAAGAAGGATTCCTTCCTAGAGTCTCTGCCAGCCCAAGGAAAGCCCATTGTCCTTTCTTCGAAACGCCCCACGCTGTGCGGTGCAACTCCCCAGACAATGAGCTCCAGACCTCTTATTTACTTTCCCGTTTCTTCTGAACTCCTATCTACCCCAATTTCTAGACACAGCTGAGCGGCTCACGCCTCTGAGCCCAACATTAGGCAGGAAGGCCACACTTTATTAAAGGACAAACAAAGAAACTGCTGCACATAAAATGGGTGAAAAACAAAGAGCAGGCGGTATGTTTTTCATTTCATAGCTGGCTGTCATCCAAGAGGGCTGGATGAACAGCTTAGTACAGGAACAAACTGTACCCGGTTTTATCATCACACGTGCCAACCTGCAAGGCTCCACAAGGGCACAGACTGGGGGCCCAGTGAGGAGAGAAAAAAATATGGCTTCACTGAGTACTGAAATCTATTGCTTTGGGCAACTCCCAAACCATCCCTGTAATTTTCCACAAAGAGCTGGAAATAAAAGGACGTATCTACTCCATCATAAACCTTCCTTTCAAACTTCTTACCTGCCTTTCAAAGTCTCAGCATATCATAAGTCCCTATCAACACAAGCCTGAGCCATAAATGCTACCTCTTGGGGCTATCAACTTAGGAGGTAAAGAAAAAATGAAAGCAAGAGGTAAAGAGAGAGGAACGGGACATGGGGTTTGGGAGGGGGATGGCAACAAAGGCCTGGCCAGATTCAAAGGGAAGTCTGGGGTTCACACTTGTCTGATTTCGCACAAGGGTATGTGCATGTGTGTATGTCATCAAGTGAAGCTACTGAGTAATGAAATGGATTTTTCACAGACATCTTCCAGTGAAAACTGTCCTGCACAATGACCACCTTGGTGGTGGTTGGGGGTAGGGGAGTTGCTGCATACTTATTCCAATCATGCAGCCATTGTTTGGAACATTTTTGGAATGCCTTCTCAAGTCCCCCCCCCCCCCTTTTTTTTTTTGCAACTGCCTTCTCAGCCTTGGGCATATTCTTTTGAATGGTCTCTATAGCAGCCAATCTTAGCCCTTTGAGGGCATATTTGATCTTTGGAGACAGCCAAAAAGCTTTGAGAGCCAAATATGGCAAATAAAAGACCTGATTAAGTAGGGTAATGGTTCCCAGTGAGGTATTATCTGAAGCCAAAGAGCCCTGAAGCTTAAGTTCCAGAGACACAGTTGTTCACAAGAGCTACGCAGATGAGCTCACTGGAAAGAAGTCTCAGAACTTTATAGACAGACCTCAACGCACGGGACTTGAGTTCATCTGCTCACAGCCCTGCCTCTCACACTTGCGAACAAAACAGGGTAAGCATGAATAAAGCAACTCATGTGAAGAAGGTAAATATGTATACAGATATACTTTTGCAACATAGGAATTTTTCTTTTAAAGAGCAATACCCATACTATGTTCCTGTAATCATTCAATTCAATAAATATCTGTTGAGTGACAAATACAAATATGATTGCAATGATAAATACCAAAGGAGATGACACAAGCATATTATGCATAATGTACTTATTTATGTATGAGAGTACCTCAAAAAGTTTGTGGAAAGTGAAATTAAAAAAAGGCTACTTGTTGCAAAAAAAAAAAACTTTTTGAAATTCATGTTTTCATAATGTGCATTTTCCATAAACTCTCTGAAGATCTCCCCTACATATACAACCTCAATTGGCTGACACCAACCATATGTAGCAAATATTACCAAAATGCTTCACAAATACAAAAACTCATTTGTAAAATTTATACACTGGAAACAAAAAAGCGAAACATTTCCCTAAGACACTGCAAATATCAAGTGGTGATCTTCCTGAGATACAATTTCTCGAGTTACATCATTGGGGAATAACTTCTGAACCCAGAAATACAATGCACCTGTCATGAGATTTAGTGGCAGGAAATTACATTTTGACAAAATTTCATCACCACATCAGTATCTACCATACCCTTCTGTGTGTATCTTCTTGTAAGATAAAACCCATCTAATCCTGTTGCCAGTAATGAAAAATGCAATTTTTAAAGCATTATCAAATAAGTGAACACTTGAGCAATGCTACTTGAGACCTATGGATTATTGCTTTATTGCATCCAGTAGGAATTTACATCTTCTGGACTCAACCCATTTAAACTATGCCTACTAGAGCTGAAAAACAAATAGGGTTTTGGCTCCCATTCACATTGTCGCAGCCCACTGATCAGTTTCCACTGTGAAAACAGCACACAAGGTCACGATATAAGTACAATGGAAGGATCTGCACCCTTTCAGCTATGCGTGTTTAATAAAAACCACTGACAAGTGCTGTTACTTCTCACCAACTTGTTGAGTCAAATGAAATACGGTAATAAGTATCTGGTCAGGCCATTACTAGCAGTCTCTACTTTTACTAAGGCTATAAAAGTAAAAGCAACTCTGAGTTTCTTGGCTATTATCATATACACTAAAAGAGGACCAGAAAGGAATTCTTCTTCATTGAATTTTGCTTTAAAAAACAAACCACAGTCAAAATTTTTCTTCAAGTGAGCTTGTTTTTTTAAATCTTATATTGCAGATTCAACTTAAAAATTCATAAAATCAAATCGCTGCATTTCAATAAATGCGTCAATTACAGTTTCCTGCTAATGTGCACCCTGGGAGGAAATGGTGATGGCTCAAGTATTTAAGTTCAATCTAAGGACTGAATCCCAACAACGGGCTGTGGCCTGGCTTAGCCTCAGCAATCGAGGACATGTGAAGGGTGAACCAACAGTGGGAGCTCTGTTTCTCTTTCGATGTCTCTGCTTCTCAAATAATTTTCTAAAAATAAATACATGAGGGGGGCGGCGCTGTGGTATAGTGGGTTAAGCCACCTCCTGCAGTGTCAGCATCCCACGTGGGTGCCAGTAGAGAGTCCCGGCTGCTCCACTTCTGACCCAGCTCCCTGCTAATGTGTCTGGGAAAACCCGTGGAAGAGGGTCCAAGGGCTTGGGCCCCTGCACCCATGTGGGAGACCCAGATGAAGCTTCTGGCTCCTTGCTTCAGTCTGGCCCAACCCTGGCCGTGTGGCCACTGGGGAGTGAACCAGCAGATGGAAGACTTCTCTCTCTCTCTCTCTGCCTCTCCTTCTCTGTAACTCTGCCTTTCAAATAAATAAATCTTAAAAAAAATAGGGAAAAGTATCTAAAGAGCATACTTTTATTTTAGTTAATATGAACAGCTTTTAAAAGAAAATGAAGCTGATTATCTTGATTATAATGCAAAAAATGTACAAAATATAAGAAAATGTAAAGCAGCAATAATTACTACTAGTAATCTCCACCATCCAGGGAAAACTACTCTTCAGCTCTCACTTTTAATTTCTGTATTTATCTAAAGGATATGAACTTTTAAAATTCTGCATTTAATGTCAAAAGGGGAAACAGTAAATGATTATAATCATATAATCATACATAAATCTTCCCCATTCTTAAAAGTCTGTAGTGAGAGAAAGTATCTGAAAGGTTACCCAATTTTTTAAATTTTCCCAGTGTTCTATCCTTTTCCAGTTCATTATATATGGGGACAGTAGAATAGTTTGGAAGTAGAAGCATTTCTAGTTTCTTGGTTTCAGCTTTCTGAGGTCTAAGTCTTTAAGGGGCTTTGCCCAGTATTTGGGAAACTCAGGAAGGGAGAAAGACTTCTTCCTTGACCGGGCTAGTGAGAGAAAAGATAGAAGAAATGTGAGCACATAGGAGTTGGTGGGTCACTCTATGCCTTGCAAGATGCCAACAATGATGCCCTGATCTCTTTCTCTCTATTCTGCCTTCCCAGGTTTGCTAATTTATCATCTCACACAATGACATTCAGTTGCATACCACTACTACAATTCATTTCATCAGCTACCTCGCTGAGGCTGACTCAATTAATTCTTGGCACACTTCATTTAAGTCACAGAGATCACATATTAAAACAGCACTGTGTGAAGCACTGAGAAAGTCCTCTGATTTTAACCATTCCTAAACCTGGCTAATGAGCCCAGTAAGTGTTTTGTCCATTTATTTGTTTCTATCATCAGTCTCCAGTCTCATCACAGTTCTGTGAGTAGTCCTGATTTTAACTTTCACATTGTAAAATCTAAGATGAATCAAAGAGACTTCTGATATATTTGATAGATTGTAGAACCCTCATTAAAGAAGCTTCCTAGTTTACAGCCTGGGATCTCCCATTTGAGTTAGATGGTAGCATGGAGGGATGAAGCAACATTACCACAGTCCAGAGCCTTATCTGCCAAAGCAATCATCCACATAAACAAGAAAGAAAGGCAAATCCAGAAAGTTTCAAAAGTTCAGGACAGGGGCCGGCACTGTGGTATAGAGGGTAAAGCTGCCGCCTGCGGTGCCGGCATCACATATGGGGCCGGGTTGAGTCTCACCAATTCCACTTCCGATCTAGCTCCCTGCTAATATGCCTGGGAAGGCAGAGGAAGATGGTCCAAGTTCTTGGGCCCCTTCACACAGGTGGCAGACCCGGAACAAGCTCCTGGCTCCTGGTTTTGGACCGGCTCAGCTCCGGCCGCTGTGGCCATTTGGGGAGTGAACCAGAGGATGGAAGATGTCTCTCTCTCTCTCTCTCTCTCTCTCTCTCTGTCTCTGTCTCTCTATAATGCTGCCTTTCAAATAATTAAACAAATCCTAAAAAAAAAAGTTGGGGACAAAGGAGACTCTGTCCTTTATGATGGACAACTGGGAAGTGCAGGAGCAAACTGAAGTTCTGGGAAGAGACAAAACTGAAAAGTCAAAAAGCTTTCTCGTTTTTAAAGCCTTCAGACCATAATCACCAGAAAGGAAAAAAAAAATCAAGTTAGAATTGAACTAAAGTTAGAATTAAGATCAAGATGACCCAGAAGTTTGCTACTTGACATTGAGAGATGAAAGCTGTTTTAGCTAAAGAAAAGAAACCAAATTCTTTTAAAACAGGCCAGGATTGAGCTGGAAAGACTTGGTTTCATGTTCTTCAATGGTGAAGGGTGACCGGCCAGCCAAACCAGGGCTTTAATGGAGCTGCTTAAATAGCACTTTTGCCTGGCGCAAGTCACATGGGACAGGGCTGGTGAAAATAACAAGGTTGCTGGCCAGCCCTTCCCCATGCATAGGGTTGCCAAGGAAAAACATTCAGGGAGAGTGGCCAACATGTGAGAGGCCATCTCGCTCCAGTTCCCCTTTTGTACCCGTGAAAACCTTCTGGCAGGGCGGGTGACTTCAGGCGGCCACCAAGGCAGAAAGGCACACGCAATATACGAAAGGGAGGGAGAACAGGAGTGGCCACGAATCCCGTCAGCTTCCGCTGTGTCTCCAAGGCAGGAGTAGGTTCTGGAAACTTTTCAGGATGGTTAGGGATGTATGGAGAAGATAGATTAAAATGACAACAACATATCGATCTCAAACATTAAAAGTGCAGTATTCTGTCAACAGTACATTAAGAAAATCTGAATAAATATGAGGAATTTTAAGCCAAAGAATACCCACTTCAGTTGTTTTCTATTCTTTTGTTAACAGGGAACAGACAGATTTGCAGATTCAGTAAATGGGGTCTATACCACAACAGAATGGGGGCTACACCATAACAGTCCCCTCATCTACCCAAAGCAAATTAAAATGTCTCCAGTCTCTCTCCTACTAATATTATAGTATGTCCCATTTACATGACAAAATCAAGATAGGATAATTCAGAAACAAACAAAAATCCCTCCATGTTCCAAGTCAGGCCACACATACAGCAGGGTAGGAAGCATTCATTTTAGCAGGGTTCAACCCGAATGAACCTGTTACACCAAGACATGAAACTAATAAAAAAATCTTTGCTACCTGAGTAAGAAAGCCATAAAAATCCATCTTTCTTCTGCTTTCACAGGAGCTATTTCTGTAGCACATTCTCCCTCCCAGGAATTACAGTCCAGTTCTTAGGTTTATTACTGTAATATCACATCAGTTTTGGGGTTTGGGTTTTGTTTTGTTTGTAACGGTCCCAATACAGGATGCAGGTTTTATAGGTCTGGCTTTACTACAAACCAAAAGGTTACAATTACAATCACAGCTTCCTTTACACTGCGGTATAGAGATAGTAACTTGTGTTTGCAATACTGTTTCTTTAATTAGACAAAAGGGAATCAGACAGATAATCTCAATGCCTTTACTGTTTTCTGTCAAACACTAAATAGATTTCTCAGTCTTTGCCCTCTCCCTGGAGTCAAGCTGCATCAAGAAAACAAGTGCTTGGTTTTGCATCTGAGTAACTGTCCAGCTACCCAATTGTTTCTCAATCATCATCACTTTTTCCATAACAGCACACGAACTGGGCACAGCACAAGTGTTCGCATGGACAGCCCTGGATCTGCAGAGAACTGAGGCAAGGATCATTAACACCACTGACATCACTCTTGGCAGCTGAAGACATGGGGAAACCTGTGTTTAATCTATTTCCTACTCACCACAAGTTTTAGCTGGAGTTCCTGATAATATGCGTTGTGGTTGACTTTATGGAAGAACTTGGTAATGCAAGAAAAATCCACTAAACTGAACAAGCAACTTTAATTGAAGGGACCACAAGGTATGTCAGCTGTGTGGACCCAACCCCCTATCCAGAGGTTCACTTGATCATTAGACAGGCCTTGCAGAGGAGAGTGTCACTACCAACAGTTCCTAATAAGGTCAAGCTCAGCAGAAAACTTTCCTTGGGACACACACAGAACTAACATCCCCAGGAAACCACCATCTTAAATAACAAGCAAAAAAAAGTTGGAGCCTTTGTCTTCATTTTTGCTTTGAGGAGAATACCAAGGGGGAAAATGCAGGGAGGAATTTGGTCTAGCATTCTTTGAAGTTAAGTGAACTATTCTTAAAAAAAAAAAAAAAAAAAAAGGCAATCCAATGAAAGAACACTCCCTCTCTGAAACCAATTGCAACTGGTCATAAATATATAAGTACATGGCAGCATATTTCAGATGCATTCAATCTACAGTCCTCATTTGTTTTAACTTAAGAAGTCTTGTTAAGGAAATACCAGTCATAAGGTTTCTGGGTTATGAGAGTGATTCTTAAACAAAAGCCAATGTTAAGGAGTGTAGAAAATGGTACCATCCATCTTAGACTACAGAAGGCAACAGGCAGGACTGGTATTAATTGGGTCACGTTAAGGATAACGTGCTTGCAATAAAGCAACAATGCAATAAATGTGTGTTTCCCTTGCAATGGCACTACCTGAGTGAGAAGGGAGTAAGCTGTTTGCAATTTTGAATTGTAGGATGTCATTTTGAAAGTCCACTCCCCCACCACCCAGAAACCTGATTTGGAAAGTGTCAATGGAGCTCACTACATGGCTGTCAGGCTTTTTTGAACACTGATGATTTTGTCCACCCAATGATGAACAAAGAAAATGTTGCAAATATACACGATGGAACATTATGAAGCCATAAAAAGGATAGAATCTTGTCACTTGCAACATGCCACGATGGTGGTCATTATGTTAAAAGAAATAAACCAGAACAGGAAAATGAGTAACAGGAAAATGAGTAACACAATCTCACTCATATGTGAGGCCTAGAAAACAGCTGACTGCAAAGAAGTCAAAAGTAGACTGGTGGTTGGTTATCAAAGGTTGGGGAGGAGAGAGGGGAGGCAGGGCTGGGGAGAGGTTGAAATTCTAGGGTTCTATCGTACAGAAGAATAACTAGATAATGTCAATGCACTGTATGTTTCTGTATTTAAAGAAAAACCTAGAAGATAGGATTTTAGATGTTTTCACCATCATATTAAGTGTTTGAGGAGACTGATATATTTACCATAATTGAACATTACTCAAAGCATGCATATATCAAAACATCATATGGTACCCATAAATATGGGTAGAAATATAGAATATAAAAATATATAAAAACCATTTTTCTACATATGTTGAAACTATTTTCAACTAAAAAAATTAGCAAAAAGACGGGTAATATTGCTTACCTCAAGATTTATTATTTTCAAGTTAGAGCTTAAAACGGAGACACTTTTTATTATCTCTTCTCACATGTTCTTTTCTCTGTGATTTCTGGCAAGTTACTTACCCTCCTAAAGCTCAAAGTTTTCATCCATAATGCAGGATGGCAATAATTCTACCAAAGGCTAGCATTAGAGTTATATGAGATAAAACACAGAAGTTCTTATCCATGTGCATGGTATATAATAAGTCCTTAATCATTAGCCCTTACTGTAACTACTTTCATTATAAAGTAGACACCTCTGTCTCTCACCTCTTTCTCCCGATACCCAAAAACACAAGCCATAAAGGCCCTGGTGAAACCAGAAAGCAAGAATATATCCACAGACCAAATGCCACAGACAAAGATGGAAGTTGAAGCCAAAATTAGGATGCATCTTGGGGAGAGAGACAGTTATTTCAGAGAGGGCATGGGAGAGGGGAATGCCAGAAACAAAACAAAGGGGAAAAGTAGCAGTAGCAAAGCTAGAAATATACCCTGTGATACGATTTTATACAAAGATGTGCCTCCTTGTACCAGGAACAGCACAAGTCAGGCATTAAGACAGTAGCACCACATATCTCTGAAAGGATCTTAAGGTCATGCTATCCACAGAAATACCACAGAGCAGCCAGTGCTATAGCTGGAAGCTAGTAGATGCCTGAAGCCCCACCACCCAACCCCCTCTTCTAAGTCTGCAAACGAAAAATCTTGAAATAAATACATGAAAGCATTTACAAGGAGATCACACGAATTGGCTTAAATGGTTATGTGCAGTGAGATTTTTTCATCACTATTTCCAGGTTCCAAAGCTTGTTTATAATTGGTAGGGGAAGCATTAGATGGCTTTTATTTCCAAAGCCTTTTCCCCCAATCTCATCTGAAGGAACTGAACAGGAGTGTGATCAGTCAATCAGCGCTGCCTGGGTAACCTGAAAAACTGAAAGTGCTGCCAGATGCATGTCTAATCATTGGCAGCTGGAAAAGGAGAAGGGGGCCGGCAGAACAAGGGGCATCGGAAATGTTCCTGAAATAACAGAATGCACACATTGATAATGCATGCGTTGCAGCTTGCAATTCTAAGGTCTTAAGGCAGACAATGATGCAGATTTCTTTCTCACTGAAAACACCTCTTGATTTTCTCAGAGAAAGAGGCAACATTCTCTCAGTGCACAGAGGGGTTGACCTTTCCCCCACTGACCCCAAAACTCTGTTTCTTTGCTTTCATCTTTCAAGTCTTACTTCCACTTTGCTCCTGTACCTCTCTCTATTCTCCACTATCTGACCTTCGGCCTTTTTTTTTTTTTCCTTTTTACTTACTTATTTGAAAGACAAAGCTAAAAGGAGAGGGAGAGACGCACTGGTTTACTTCTCAAATACTCAGGTCTAAGCCAGACCAAAGCTAGAAGCCTGGAACTCCCTCTGGGTCTCCCACACAGAGAACCAAGGGAACCAAGCACTTGGGCCCTCCTCTGCTGCTTTCCCAGGTGCTTTAGCAGGAAGCTGGATCAAAACAGAACAGCTGGGACTCAAATCAACTCTCCAGTATGGGATGCTGATATTACAAGTGGTGGCTTAACCAACTGCGCTGCAAGGTGGGCTGGGCCTGTTTCCTTTTTAATTTACAGTGTCATTTGCTTAAAAGCTCCTTAGCAGGGTGCTGAATGAAACTGCCCCATGTTACTGTGGTGCTGAGCTGGCTGCCTGGCTGAACTGGAAGAGCCCTGAGGACAGTGAAAAAGTGGGGACGATTCTTAAAGAAAGAACCATTGATCAGAAATATTTTTCAGTGACTGTTATGGACTGAACTTAATTGAGTTTCAAATGTTTTAATATCAAATCTTAAGAAGAATTTGAGATCTACAAATACTTCCTACAAAGATGTCTATGTGTTGATAACAGCTAAGCCATTATTTTGATATCATGTCTAGATATCCCCCCTCCACTGTTAAGCTATACAGAGAAAATAACTAAATTATGAAGACAGAGTAAAGCAGAGATTCTCAAACTTTAATATTTTTAGGATATCTTGGAGAAACTGTTACAATGCAGGCTCTGATTCATTAGGTTTGAGGTGGGGCCTGAAATCCTGCATTTCTAAACAGCTTCCAAGTGCCCCAGTGCTGCTGGTCTTAGGACCACACGGATAGCAAAGGAGTAAAGAACTAAAATGAAAGAGGAAACACGTCAGTCATTTAAATCATAGCCAACTGTAACCAGAAGGCTTAGCTGGAGGGCTAATAAGATGGGGTACACTGAAAGCCATCTGTCCTCCATCCTCAAAGGGTAAATGGGCTTAAACTGCAGAATTAAAATATGAAGAAACATTTCCAGGTGAAGAAGGTTCTAGAAGAGTTAACAAGAGAAGAATGAAAAACTTCTCTTCTCCCCTCCTCCATTCCTACCCCCACCCCCGCTGCCCCAGGCTCTTGAACAACACAGATCTGGATGACTGCAAAGGATAGGAAGGAAGACAACAATAGTTAGAATTCTTTAAAAGCCTCCATACTTGGTAATTTTTTTTGGTACCCTGTTTAGTGTCCCTGGTGAGGAGCCAGATCCAGAGACTGCAGCAGCTGCACTGGGGAAAGTGGGGAGGAGGGATGGTGAGAAGCGCTTCAGTGCTTTTCCCCATCGCTCTACAAAATGAATGCAGATTACTGTGACATCCCAGGGTCTCAGACAGGAGCTGAGATAGGACCATGTGCATTAGCTCCTAAGTGACAAGACCAAAAATAAACAGGCATTCCCCACAACTCAATGAAACACATAGGCCACATCCCACAGCCATCTTTCACCAAATAAAGCACAGGGCACAAGTCAAAGTGTAGTTCCCAACATCAAGTTTTTACTATTTAAGGAGATTGGCAGGTGGTAAAAGACACCAAACCGCTAGCTGAGATCTCCTCCTAAATAAATAAGTAAAATTGAGATAATTAAGTGACTATAGCAATCTACAACACCCTTATTCTTTTTTAAAGATTTTATTTATTTATTTGACAGGTAGAGTTACAGACCGAGAGGGAGAGACAGAGAAAAAGGTCTTCCTTCTGTTGGTTCACTTCCCAGATGGTTGCAATGGCCAGTCCGGTGCTGATCCGAAGCCAGGACCCAGGAGCTTCTCCCCGGTCTCCCATGTGGGTACAGGGGCCCAAGCACTTGGGCCATTTCTACTGCTTTCCCAGGCCACAGCAGAGAGCTTGGTTGGAAGAGGGGCAGCTGGGACTAGAACCGGTGCCCATATGGGATGCCAGCACTGCAGGTGGAGGATCAACCTACTGTGCCATGGAGCTGGAAGTACTTTAATTTTAAAGTACTGTTATCAAAATATGCTGCCATCTTCCACTGAGTAATTCATCCTCTACCATATTTATTTAAGAAGATGGATGACTCCTCCCACAAATCGCTCATCCCTCAGACTACTGATACTTGCAGACAGAAATCCAGAAGTAGCACACGTTCTAACATTAGGGGAAGCAGTAAAGCCATAATGACTCAAAGATACCAAAATTTGTAAAAGGGGATGGTATTGTGGCCCAGCTTACAACACTGGCATGCCATATGGGAGTGCCAGTTCCAATACTGGCTGCTCAGCTTCCAGTCCCTTGTTACCATGCCTAGAAGAGCAGCAGGTGGCCCAAGTGCTTGGAGACCGAGGTGGAGTTCCAGGCTCCTGGCTGTGGACTGGCCCAGCCGGGGCCATTGCAGCCAATGGGGGAGTAAACCTGAGGATGGAAGGTCTCTCTTTCTCCCGCACTGTCTCTCTCTCTCTAACTCTGCCTTTCAAATAAATAAATGAATCTTTTACAAATGAAATAAAATTTAGGAAAAGACTAAAAAATAAGCAAGAAAGGACTGTCTGTGTGTGCTAGTAACTTCCCCATTCAGAGAGCACACAGTGGCAAACTGGTCCCAACTTCCACAGGAAGGCAACAGGCACACCCTTTGATCTTATACATTAGAAAGTCAATCACAAAGCTTCTGCCTCCTAGCCAGGGATGTTTTACAGCAGTGACAGGCCTTAATGATCTGATGGCAGTTTCATTCCTTTGGCCGGATTCTGTGCTCAGATGCAAGATGCAGCTTTTCTGGTCTGGAAGAAAGCTGAGCAAGACAAGCATAAACTTCTAATGGCTTTAGGAAATGGGAGGAAAATGATGAGGTGGCCAGAGATACTCCACAAGAGCTCATTCCAAAGCCATTGCTGGACAGTGCAGTTGACATGCCATGTGATTCCCACGAGATGTTTTCCTGGCCAGTTGGGCCAGAGTGAGAACACATTTCACCAAGGGCTATAGGACACTCCAGGAATGTAAGCTGCCTGCCAAGCACTGAGTATCAGACCTATACGGCCGCAGCACAGTGCGGAGACCCCAGCTCCACTTACTGGTGTGGAACTTCAGGCACTTGATCATCCTCATTGAGGTTTGGTTTCCTGCTAATATCATGCTAAAAGTAAGAAGGTCTTTGGGCTGTTGTGAGAATTAAATGAATGGTGACCATAAGGTTTATGGTATAGACCCTGACAATTTAGCAGTGTTTAGAATGCTGTTTAGAATGGCAGCAAAAAGCTACCAGAAACCAGAATGGGGGCGGGGGGGGGGGGGGAGGGCATGGCAGAAAGAAGAACAGAAAGAGGGAAGACAAGTATTGGACACTGACATTCTGCCTCAGTAATTTCACATGTTCACAGAAAGGAGAACCTCAGAAAACCGTGTCATTGAAACCCAGACAATGACATTCATCACATGATGCCACAGGCCTTAAATAAGAATTCTGGCAAATCACCACTGTCTTATAGCTGGGATTGAAGGTACTTCCTATTTTGCTTTGAACGTATCACTGAAATCACTGACTCATTATTTGAAATGGATTATCCTTCCCTAAAAGGCCAGTTCTAAAACACCCTAACCTTCTGTAACCTGCACGTTTATACTTCATTAGCTAAAAGGTAAAATTATGTCTATACATGGTAGATTCATACTAGACTCCAAATATGCCATAAAATCTAATATTCTGACTCTGGGAATTAACTTACATTTGGTTAATACCCTCTACTAAATTATCCTTGAAGTTTATTATCTCCAACTCCCTACATGATTTATCATGATGCTTTTTCACCCATAATTGGCACTCAGTAATAAATGTTTACAGTGTCTATCGATGGCATCTATCAAAAAATTGTAGATACTCATAGACATATTCTAAGGTCCTCATGACTTAAGAGCAAGTGATTTCATTCAAAGCAAAGATTTTGGAAGTTTTGGTTGATGAGATCTTCACATTTGGCAGTGATTAAAGTAGGGACTTTGTTAGCCTCTTATTTTTTTATTTTTTTACAGGCAGAGTGGACAGTGAGAGAGAGAGAGAGAGAGAGAGAGAGAGAAAGGTCTTCCTTTTGCTGTTGGTTCACCCTCCAATGGCCGCCGCGGCCGGCACACTGTGGCCGGTGCACCGCGCTGATACGAAGGCAGGAGCCAGGTGCTTCTCCTGGTCTCCCATGGGGTGCAGGGCCCAAGGACTTGGGCCATCCTCCACTGCACTCCCTGGCCACAGCAGAGAGCTGGCCTGGAAGAGGGGCAACCGGGACAGAATCCGGCGCCCCGACCGGGACTAGAACCCGGTGTGCTGGCGCTGCAAGGCGGAGGATTAGCCTACTGAGCCGCAGCGCCAGCCCGTAGCCTCTTAAAAGTGTTATCTCCTTTAGATAATATAAAATATTTCAGCCCAATGTTATAAATTAATGCTGCAAATTAAATATGATGACTAAGAAAACAAAGCAATGTTAATACTGATGATAATTGCTTTCAAACTACAGTTCAATACTCCTCCCTCTCCAGGGAGTCAGGTGTGGAAACCAACCCAACTCAAGAACCCATACAGGGCCATGTAGAGTCTCTATCAGTGGCATAGCCCACATTTGCTATGTCAGGCATTATTATCTTAATATGCATTATTTCATTTAATCCTCATCACAATACTGAGATTATATAAAGGGGCTTCAAAAAGTTAATGGAAAATGAAATAAAAAACTAAGTCTATTTTGATGCAGAAAATTCTGAAATTTCATGTAGTTTTTTTTTTCATAATACACGTTGTCATGAACTTTTTGCAGACCCCTCATATTACTATGCCTGTTTTAAAAGACAAGGAAAATGAGGTTTAGAAAGGATGAGTAAATTCCTCAAAATCTCATCACCCAACTGGAATTCAAAATTCATGCTTTTACCCACAAATTTATAGACAATGCTATAAAAAGCATGGTGGAAGTACTGTCAAACCTTTCATCTAAATAGAGTTCACTGGAATATACAAAGTTATTTTTATAAAAGGAAACAGAGGGTAAGCTTTGTGTTTACAAAGGGTAATGAGAAATTACATACTGAAATGCCATTCTGATAATTCTAAACCAAATCAGCTAAAACAACATTTCACAGAAAAGGCACCTGGATATCAGTCTGTAAAAGAGATTGCCATCGTAGAAGCACACTTTTATCCCTTACTGTGTGTCCTGTAAAAATACTAACTATGAAATCTCTCATTTCTGCAAGAGTCTAGACAGTGGCAGACACAAGCAACTGAGTGTGACTAATAGATTCTGACAAACAAACACAAACAGGGCCAAAAGGTAAATCGCAAGGCCTGACATTTACTCACCCCCCCAAAAGAAAACCTTCTCACTCCCGGGACTCCAGAGCTAGCTCCCGTGCCCAGCTGCTTCCAGCAAGACCTGGTAGACACGAGGATATTTTTATCCAACTACTTTCCTACAGTCCTTTCGGCCTTTATTTAGAAAGGCAAAATAAAATCCAGAAGTATACTTATAAAGTCATAAGCCATGCACTATAATAGGTAAATAAAAGTCCTTCGAATGAGAAGCCACAAAAGAACAGAAGATTAAAAAGCAAATCATAAACAGCTGCATCTCCCCTCCCGATTGTTTACATTCTTAGACATCCACTTTTTAAAAATATTCCCTATGTAGATCAAAACATGCTGTACTTTGAGAAGGGGAAAACAATGACGCCAGCTTTAAAATATTATACAGTTTACATATAAACAGAGCTAAGTTGGTGCACACTATTCTAGCTGGCAGCAAGCGATCTGAGTGGCTCAACAGAGAGCTATAATTGTGTGTGTTAATTATCACCATCCCCAGAAAAATCTAAAACATATATATAACCTTTCAAATGGTCTCTTTTTTGAGTATATGCTTCCTACTATATATAGTCTAGGATATCAGTGGTTTAACAAATCAAAATAATCCAAAAATCTTTTTAAGCTGAACTTGGGCACTGAAGGCCTGGAGGACACTAGAAGAAATTCCTGGGGGCATTCTGCCGCTGCATCCCCTACTTCTCACATTCTTCTCCCCACAAGTGTTTTCTCTGTCCCTTACAACTTTCTCACATTTCACTAGCACTGTCCATAAACACTGCTCAGCTCATTCTTGATACTCAGGTTTAGGAAACTGAGGGGGCCCACTCCAACAACCATTTTTGTAAAAATTCCTTTATCAAAATACTGTTCCAACAAAAAACTACCCCTAAGAACATGGATCTCCCCCTCCCTGTATCTTGCATGTATGAGAGAAAGGAACAACGTGCTGGTTTGTTGCATATTCAAGCATCAGTAGTTGACAAAAAGGCTTCAAAACACAATGTCCATTCACAAACTTCATGTACTTACTTTCAGTTGTTCCCATGAAAGTGATTACTTCATCCTAAGAATGGTCTGTTTTAATATAAGACAAGCCAGCTTCCACCAGGAGCAGCCAATTAACAGCAATGGTAAGAGAGTCAATAAGTTCAGGCAGATAAAAATTTGGCAGACCTGAATTATCATTAAGAAACCATTTATCTTCTACCCACGTGTCTAAGGTACAAGGCAAGGTGAATCACCAGCTCATCTTAGTGAGAACGTTCTGATGTTAAAATCTGGTATCGCTGACCTCACTGAATCAAAACACATGCTCTATTGTAGGAGCGAAACATCCCTTTGTGGTGAATCACTGTCTCTCAAAACCTCCTGAAGATTATGTACACATAGGAGTCCTGCAACCACAAGGCAAAGTATTGACATGCAAAGAAGTGGCTCCAGTGTTAATGCATGCCCAAGATTTAATGAGGATGAATAAAAGGAAACAATCTAGTTTTTCCTGTAGAATACAAGTAGGGATAGGGTAGGCACTTGGCCTAGTAGTTGATGTCACCTGGGATGCCTGCACCACATATCACAGAGCCTGGGTTCAAATTCCAGCTCTGCTTCCAGCCCAGGTTCCTGCTATTGCGTACTCTGGGAAGCAGCAGGTGATGGCTCAAGTAGTTGGATTCCTGCCATCCATGTAAAGGACATGAATTGAGTTCCAGGCTTCTGGCTTTGGCCTCACTCAGTTACAGCTATTAAGGTCATTTGGGGAGTGCTCTGTCTCTTTCTGTTTCTCTCTGTTTCCATTTCAAATTTTAAAAATTTTAAAAGAATGCAAATAGGGAAGTTTTTTTTTAATCAAGTCATTTATAAATCAACTGTAGTATGTTTTCTCTTTTTTTTTTCCTTTTTTTAGATTGATTTATTTATTTGAAATAGTTATACAGAGAAAGAAGGAGGGGGAGAGAGAGAGTGAGAGAGAGAGGTCTTCCATCCACTGGTTCATTCCCCAAATGGCCACAACAGCCAGAGCTGTGCTTATCTGAAGCCAGGAGCCAGGAACTTTTTCCAGGTCTCCCACGTGGGTGCAGGGGCCCAAAGGCTTGGGCCATCTTTTACTGCTTTCTCAGGCCATAGCAGAGAGCTGGGTCAGAAGTGGAGCAGCCGGGACGCGAACCAGCACCCATATGGGATGCCGGTACTGCAGACAGCGGCTTTACCCACTACGCCACAGCGCCGGCCCCAAGTATGTTTTCTGATGTATTACAATAGCATATGAAGTCATACTCAGTGATGCAATCCACAACTGGAATAGAGTTATAAGGAAAAACAGATTTTTTTCTTTTATAATAGAATGAGAGCTTTGCTTAACATTACACAGATGGCCAAAGAGTTCTATATGTTTCTTTCAACAATGAAGTACAAGTGTACAAAACACAACATATTTGACTGCTTCTAAAGCACTGCAGTTAATGGGTTATGATACGACCCCACAGCACATAACATTTAGCAACACCTGCTCTGCTATAATACGGAGCAGAAAGCTTGAACTGCTAGAGGATTCTTGGTGGCACTGAGTTTGGGTCTTCTTACAGACCCAGTCCTGGGCATGCAGCACACTAGAAGCTCCAAAATGTCTTCTGTAGAACATGAGCTCCATGAGAAATAAGGTTTTGTGGCCAAACACATTTTAAAAATATCGCCCTTTTGACCTCTCCCATCTCATATTAGAGCCTTGGCTATTCGTCTCTTAAACTTATGGTCGGAAATAAGTACTTTTTATGTCATCCTAAGTACTCTAACATCCTTTGAAACACACTTTAGGAAATGCTTCATTAAAATTTGCCCTAAGGAAACATTTCCCCATGAACTTTGTGGTTCAAAACCAGGCTGGTAAAATATTAGACAAAATATATGTAGGCGTAAGTAAAAGAAATGTGTTTTAGGACAGAAATTGATAAAAGTTAACTGGACACAAAAATGCTTCATTTGAAAATGCCGTATTTAGTTTTTAAGATCTACTATAATTGTAGTCAATAAAAGATGCTAATGCATCAAGCATTTATGATTGGGCCTGATACTTATTTGTAAGAAGGATTCTCTGCTTCTCCAATTTTAAGTGAAATGAAAAGGGAGACAGGCAGAGGGAGCAGAGATCATTAAAAAGTAGACAGAGATCTTCCTTCCTAATAAACACAATTTGAACTCAGAAAAATCATACCTCACCTTTCAGGATTCATGTCTGAAAGCTGTTTCATTTCTACTTTCATAGCATTGGTAGATGAATGCCACATAAATGAAATGGCTTGTTACTATTCAAATATTTTAAAAAATACTTGAAGAACTAGAGACAGAAGAATAAATATTACAGTGCTAGAAAACTAACTCTACCATTAGTCTACCATCATGACCAAATACATATGGTGAGTGCTTATAAAAATTTTTAAAAAACACCATAAATGAAAACCCAATGCCATTTTTTCAAAATATAAAGCATAATGTTATATTACTTTTAAGCTTATCTACATTGGGAAAGTGTGAAGTTTGAACATCTAAATGTGAATATTTAGAGTTGGGTTGAAATTTCATCCTTGTTAAGGGGTTAAAATTTGATATGATACAGAAATAATTATAGTGAATCATATTGTTACTTTGATCCCTTCCTTGGTTTCCAAGAGGCTGTGATGATATATAATATTTTCAGAGACATCTTTATGTGCCTAAATTATATGCTGTCAGAATGTGAGAACGAAACATATAGGGCATCATGTTAATAAGAAGAAAGAAAAGGTGGCAATAGAAGGGTAAGGTTAAATGATCTTTTGTAAAATGTAACAATATCACAATTAGCCAGTTAAGACACAGCTCAATCTAAATTCCTAAAATGTCCAAGGAAGTGGAACCTGGGGACTCTACAGACAGATACAGCAATTGCCTTTGAAGATATTTTTGTGAATTCTTTAGCAAAGATGCTTATCAAACAAGGGAGGCTGTAGAATTCTATATTCGCTTCTGTTGGTGCTCAGAATACAGCTCAGTATGGCCAATGGAGGATAATGGAAAATAAAAGTCCCCATTTCTGGAGAGTTGGGGGGATTATACATGGCTCAAACACAAACAAAAGTTACAACTAGCATATAATATTCATTAGGTACCCATGTGGTTTTGAAAGACAATTCCAAAAGCTTATTTATGTAAATATGAGATATGGTTGCTAGATTTTTATAATGCCATGTTGCTATGTGGAAAAGTTCTTTCCACAAAGCAAAACATTTTGTCCAGAGAAAAATTTTATGGAGTTTTGTAGCAAACAAACTTCTAAACATAGTTCTTGCATTTAACAAAGGGCAAATAAGTGCTAAATCCCAGAGCCTGAAGTTTCAAGGGTTTTGACATAGCCCCAATGAACCATGGCAGCTGGCAAATGTCCTGAGCCATCAACCACCAAACAGCTGCTGAGGCAGTCACATTCCCAAACTCTGCAGAGCGTCCTATAATATAGCAAATACTAGTATGTAATGAACCTCACATCTTCACAAAAGCTACGTGAAGATCACGTCAGCAAAGAAGAGTTCTAACTAGCAACGTAGACAAATGTTTTGAAACATATTTTTACATAAATGAAAAACAACAAGAAACTTATTTTTTCAAAATCCATGCAAAGACAATAAACAACATTTTTTTTTTTAGAATTTTTTAAATGGCATTTCCCTTACAGTAGAGAAAACTCACGGGAATCACAAGTCACAATAAAATGCAAGTATGCCATGAACAAAGAAGTCATGAAACTACTTTGAAATGTTGTCTGCTAGCATTATCTTAGAAGAAGCATATACAGTTAAATGAGAAAGAAAAGTCATGTATAGAATAAGCCCACCCTCCAAATAGATCTTTTAATGTATGTGCATAAATTCATTTTTTGATCCCCTAAGATTACAAAATCAATTTTAAAATTAACAATCAATGACTTTACTAAAAGGCTACCTGAAATATTATTCCCATAAAGTCAGCATTAAGAATCTCCTTTCTACTTTTAGGAGAGGGTTGAAAACACCAAATTACTTTATAAAATGTCAACAGAAGGAGATCTCATGGATAGCAAATCTAAATGTGTCCTGTCCACACTTCCCTACAAATACTTGCAGCCGTACTTTTCTTTCCCTCTTAATCTGCTGTGGCTCCATTAGTAAGCCCCTAAAAATGTAACCTGGCATTTACACTCTTGTCCATCTGGAATGTCTCTACGTCAGAGGAAAGCCCTCGCCCCCGCAGAAGATGAACAAGTACACAGCTGATGGAAATCCAAGCACGTATGAGGGCAGCCACTTACATACACACACAGCTAAATGTTTAATCGCTGCACGACCCTCTTCTACTTATTTTCAGATGCTATTAGTGAGAATAAGTTTAAAAAAAACCTGAACTATGTACTATTATCAGACATCAAACAATTCACTGTTGAAAAAATACTGGAAGAACAAAACTTGACAACTTGCCATGGAAACTGTCTGAAGTCCAAGGTACTGTCACTAGAAGCCTTGGAACCATACACGCGTAATGCTAAGGCCCATCTTGTGAAAGTACCATTGTGAAACCTAATCTTACAACTCCGTCCTCGTTGGAGCAGCAGACTCACATATGTGCATTTCAGCAGGGATTGAGGAGTTGCTGAGGTTTTCCACGCTGCTTCCATGAAAACCAATACTTCTAGGTTTCACTGCTGGCTCATGATGCGAAGCTAAACTTAGAAATTGAGCTGGGTTCTGCATCAAGCTGCACCACCCAACTAGTTACGGACAGGAATGTGATTATATAGACAATTTCAACTCCTAACGATTGTTGAAACGATCAAAGCAGACCAATGAAAGTCAGCTCTCCAAATAATTTAACAACAACGTAATGGCTTTGGAATGCATTTTGGTATTAAATTGGGCTATTGGTGTGACTGAGGTTTTGATGGTACATTGACATGGGTACTATTTACACCAGTATGTATGAAAACAGTACCACCGAGTTGTGCCATGCACATCCCAGGTGACTGCAGGTTTAAGTCATTCATAGCAAATTTTCAAGAGTCCCATCTCAGGAGAAGCTGGAAAAGTATCCACTGTATTCCTTATACTTTTCCATGTAATTCTTGCAGCCACCTTCTCCACTCTGGCCAACTCTCACTCACTGTGAAGAAAGACCAGCCAAGGTTTCAAAAGGCTTTCAAAGAGCTTTCCTGTCCCCATAAAAAAATCCTCAATTGTAGATGATTCGGGTTCTTAAATTTGAACAGAACTAGGATTTTATAGGTATTTAATGATCTCAGAATTTCCCAAACCCCAAATCTGCCTAAGGAAGAGTTGTCTTAGTTATCTACAAACCATGAATTCTGAAATACTCATGACTGTTCTGTGAATGTAATTTGGAAATTTCAGCAGAGACTTAAGTATGGTCATGAATAGTGGGTATGAACAAATCAACACAGCCCTTGCACACCACTGAAGCACTCCAAAAACAAATGAGAAGGCACCCTAAGGTTCAGTTTTCCCCCCAACAAATGACTATCGTTATTTTCCAGAAAAATATACATATGAATTTGCTTTGATGTATGTTATTTAAAGCTTTGCTGTTAGTGAATATAAACACATTCTTTGACCAGTCAAATGTGGTACCTGACTTGGAATCATTGTCTAGAATTCTTTGGGAAGTCATTATATATACTTTATTGTACTGAAAATTCAAGGGATATAGCATATACTTTCTGAGAAATTACTATCTAAATGCATAAAAACATAAAAATGCAAAAAAAAGAAAGGCAAATAGAGCAAATCACTATATACTATAAACTTTACCTATCATGGCAATGTTACTGAAGCATCTATAGACATTACATTAAGAGTTTTAACTAGTGAAGAAGTCAGCAAATTTTTCCTATACAGGGCCACATAGTAAATATTTTTGGCTTTGTGGGCTACATATGCTCTCTGTTGCAACAACTCAACTCTGACATGATAGCTCAAAAGCAGCCATAGACAATACATAAAGAAATGATTCTCCAACAGACCTTGACAGAAACAAGTGGCAACTAGATGTAGCCCACAGACTCTGGGTTGCCAGTCCCTGATGTGTCGTGTAACATGAGCAAAACTACACATTACATACTAAATCAGGAAAACAGATCCACAAGGGGCTGCATATAAACATAAAATCAACACAAAGTAACAACCTACAGATACAAAATAACTTTCCCTTGAAAGGAATTAGGTAAATCAAACAACTGACAAATGATCTGCCAAAGTATAAGTAGGTGTGCATTTGTTTTTTTTTCCAAAATATTTTGACCACCCAGAAGAGAAGGAAAAAACTAACTTCAGAGCAGTTTGGGTCATAATCCTCTTTTAAATTATTTTATAAGAAACACTGCACAATACTCTTCTGAATGGAAACACAAAAGAGGGAAATAGACAAGACTATGCCTCCAAAACAAAGAGGGGAAGATGGCTGGAAGAACTGCAGGGAATGCATTGTGGAGAGCCTAATACACTGGAGGTCTTGTGAGTTTGAATTCATGGATCTCTCAACATTTCCCATACCGTCCTATTTTTGGATCCTTTTTATTCAAATTACTACATTTTTGGGGTTTTTCTTTTTATACCAAGTTGTGGTTTCTACAGTCCTAAAATTATGCAAGATTCTGAGAGTACTGTATTAAGGCTCTCTGGAAAGGCTCCTTTCCACATTTATGACAAGAATATTACAAACAAAAGCCACAAAAAGTGCCATAGATGCCACATCTCCAATCCCGGTGGTTATCCCCTTTGAATGCCAACAAGAAAATGAAATGGGTAACCCAGAGGGCTTGAATTTCAAGGGTATTTTTAAAAAGATACCATCTGCTTTTGTAAAGCAAAACAGAAGCAGAAATAGTTTTCTCCTTTGCTGGTACCAGCAACCCAAAATATTAGATCATCCAATGGCCAAGGTATCAGAATTTTTGTGGTCTTTCTTTTTGGTTTCTTTGCTATCAGCCAAGTTTTATTCCATCTGGAATTATTCACTATCCTTACAATAATTCCGAATCAACTGAAAGGACCCTACATAAATGCTTCATTCACAAAAATCTGGCTTTTGAATCAAACTTCTCTTTAGCAATATCCAAGCCATTCATTCCTTCATTATGATATCTATATCAAATCCCAGGGTATACCATATCCTGCCTAATATGATATACTTTGGGCCAATAACATAGTAGTCAGAGATTCAAACTTGTATCTGTACCATATGGCAGGGCCAGTGCTATGGCACAGTGGGTTAAAGGCCTGGGCTGAAGTGCCGGCATCCCATGTGGGTGCTGGTTCTAGTCCCTGCTACTCCTCTTCCAATCCAGCTCTCTGCTATGGCCTGGAATAGCAGTGGAAGATGGCCCAAATCCTGGATCCCTGCACCCGTGTGGGAGACCCGGAGGAAGCTCCTGGCTCCTGGCTCCTGGCTTCAGATCAGCGCAGCTCTGGCTGTGTGGCCATCTGGGGAGTGAACCAGCGGATGGAAGACCTCTCTCTCTGTCTATACCTCTCTCTGTAAATTCTGTCTTTCAAATAAATAAAATAAATCTTAAAAAAAAATATTGTATGGCAAGTGAACAAATCTCAATCAAATGAAAATCTCTACACACAACTCTGTAATTCCTGCCAAATGATGAAAACTGGTACATGGATAAACTTCACCATACTCCACGAACCATTTCCATTCAATCTGAGAATCAGGTTTTCTAAATAATACTTTGCTTTAGATTTTATTTCCCTAATAAATGTGTGTTCCTTTAGCAATACCAAAGGATCACTAAAGGGGTGGGTCAAAGAATTAGGATTTTGTAAATATGGATTTTTAAATTGCTGTGGGAAGTCTCCTGTAAGCCTGGAACAAATGTCATCGGTCTCAATGAAGACCAGGGAATAAAAGGAGAGGGAATGAATGATGATGACATTACTGATCCTAGAAAAGGAAGTTAAAGTCATCACAGTGATGGTGACCAATACAGCCTCTCTGTGAGGGAATCATAGTACAGTTTATCTCTGCATTGCAGCTGTCAACAGCTCAACTATTTGTGAGCAGATCAGAAGCTGCTGAGCTGCCTCGGTGGTTTTTCTACAATATCATGTACCATGAGACACTGATGATCTGGTCCCTAAGATATAACACTGTACTAAGATACAGCACTGAGGTAGTATTGATAGGAATGTTGTCAATACCGTACTTTGAATTCTATTGTGCAAACTTCTTTTCCTTGTTATTTCTCTTCAGAGTCAAGAAAATCTGCTTGCACTTCCATTGCCCTCCACCTGAATGACTGCTCTATCTTTCCCAATCTCACACTATAGCTTTACCCATTCATAGTTCTTTCTTGAGAAACAATCTGTTCAAACCTACCCCCTTAGGAAAAATACCATTTAGCTAACCAAGAATTTTAATTTTAGAATTAAATTTAATTTTAGAATTAAAGATAATGCCTTTAAATGATTACTGCCCAGAAAACAACAAACTCTTAATGAATTACTATTGTCAGCAACCTTCTGTGGAGGGTGCTGTCCGTGCAGACTCCTTCAGGACTAGTCCAATGCCAGTATAAGGGCCAGGGAGAATATCTACTGGGGCCCTATGGAGAACTAACAACTTA
Organism: Oryctolagus cuniculus; assembly: GCF_964237555.1. Taxonomy (NCBI): domain Eukaryota; kingdom Metazoa; phylum Chordata; class Mammalia; order Lagomorpha; family Leporidae; genus Oryctolagus; species Oryctolagus cuniculus. The sequence continues at coordinate 12,259,273 of NC_091434.1, read as the reverse complement.
TTTATGTTTTCTACAAATTGGCTAATGTCACTTTCTGTCCTACTGAGCGCCCATGAGCACAAATGGCTTTTCTTGGGCCCACCAGAGTGAAGTACATTGGCTTCACAATTTGTCTTACTCAACAACTGGCCTCGTAGCTTTGAAGCAACAAGAAACTACAGTTTTTACTTTGCAAAAATTTGTGAGGAAAAGGCAAGGCCTTCCATGACTCTCTTCTGTCACCTCTATAAGAGAAATTTGTGGGATGCTTTCCTCAGCTAGACATAACTGGAACCAGAAAGAGATCACTTTATAAAGAGAAACCGTTGAAAACATGAACACAATTTCTATACTAAAATGATATAACTGGGGGCCGGCACTGTGGCACAGTAGGTTAATCCTCCACCTACGGTGCCAGCATCCCATATGGGTGCTGGTTCTAGTCGCAGCTGTTCCTCTTTCGATCCAGCTCTCAGCTATGGCCTGGGAAAGCAGTAGAAGAAGGCCAAAGTGCTTGGGCCCCTGCACCCATGTGGGAGACCTAGAAGAAGCTCCTGGCTCCTGGCTTTGGATCAGCTCAGCTCTGGCCATTGTGGCCATTTGGGGAGTGAACCAGCAGATGGAAGACCTTTCTCTCTGTCTCTCCCTCTCATTGTCTATAACTCTACCTCTCAAATAAATAAAAATCTTTTTAAAAAATTATGTAACTGAAGTTTTATGCTGAAAAACAAGTGACATATGAAAAAGGCTATTTAACCTCATACTTTAAATTTAAATTTTAATTGCCTCTCTGGAAAAGTTTTAGGGTGAAGAACATATAATACGTTCAGTTTGGGGGATTATGTTTCCTTTATGCTCTATCTTTGACTTCTTGGTTTTCGCAGAACATTGTCAAAAGAATCATTTCTACAGAAATATCCGATGACTTTATCAATTTTCTCAAGGCCCCCCTCTTAGTCCTGTAAATTTTTATCATGCACTTTATAAGTATTACAATGCTATAAGTCATTTAGAAATACTATGTCATTATCTTTGTTTCTTCAAAAGTTGACTCATGTCATTCTGCTAGATCCTTGCTTTTGTTTTACTTGTGAAAGAAGCAGTTCTCCTCATGTCACTTTCATCAGCTTCATGAAATCCTGCATATTTTGCAAAATGTACATATCCAACACTGAATAAAACTAATGGAGGAACAGCCACTGGTATTAAGTACAGCAAGATAATAAGCAAGGAGAATATTCGGAAGTGGTTAGTTCACTACTGTTTTTATAACTCTTACTTCCCTACTAAATCCTCACAATTGCAGGAACTCAGATAATGATGATCACTCTCCCAAACCTCCCCCCACCAACACCACCATATGTTGGGATTTGATTTCGTCAATGCACTAGCATGCATGCCTCCATGAATGTGTTGAAGCCAGCTGTCCAGAGTAGTCCCAAACAAGAATGATCACAGAATTAACACCTATGAGCAAATGGCAGAATCAGAAACACTGTTAACGTTAATCCAGCCACTAAAATTTTCTAGGAAGCAAGTAAAAATAAAGTTTTAAAAAAGGCAATAAAAGTCAGAACAAACTCATTCTACCTGATTGGTGCCATATGGTTCCACTGTGGGTTTTAAATGTTACCCCAAAACACTCTGAAACGTAGGTGCAGAGCAGACTAGTATCTGGCATACAAGAAGATTAAAGGATTAAAATGAACTAATACTGTACTTCCTAAAACATACAGGCTTCCACACAGTGCGAGTCAACTGGCAGCCAAGTGTTATCAGCATGGCTAAATTTGGATCTCATAACCTAAAAACCACTTAAGATAAAAAAAGAGTTCTGTAATACATGCAAGTCACAATGAAGGCCAATAAGTTTACAGGTCATGTCAGGTGACTTGGTTTCCAAAACAAAAAGGACCAACTTAAGGGAGATAAAAACTAGGTTAAATTAAGTATAGGTAGAATGTTGGAGGTTTAAAGCAAAGATCCTACCTCTGAAGGATATGCCTTAGCTATTCTTTATGGAAGAATTGAGATTTGAACTTAAAGGAACCAGAGCCTGTCTTTTTGCAAGGAATATGTCAAGGATCATCACACGGGTGGCCAAGCATCTTGCCAGTCTGCAACTAGGAGTAAACTAATTGCAACACCCAAACAGCCTGATTTGGCCAAGTGGCGTCTCAGGAGTTAGGACAATACACTGCTGCAGCAAGACTAGTGAAACTTCCTTGAGGTACCCTTACAACATGCCTGGGTGATGCTGGATAAGAATCTATGAAAATCCAGGACAAAGGTGGCTTTAGTTACCATCGAAGAGGTCTCTGCTGACTGTATCTGCTGAAAGTGAAGGCATGAGGAGTAACAACTCAATGTCCCTCCAGTAAAAATCTTAGTAGGCTTCGTAGGTCATCCTGGCATCTATGTCAACCTTCTTAATGGGCTTCCAATCACACTTTGAATAAAGCTGAATGTAGTAAGCCCTCCAAGATCTGGCTTTTGCTTATTCTAATCACATCTCCAACTCAGGTCCCTGCTACTGCAGATGCACTAGAACACAAGCCAGAATTCCTCCAGGAAGCTGAAATAATTAGGTCCAAGGAAGAGCAGACAAAAGCAATGTAGGTACTCAATTCTTTATGTAACCATAGAGCCATCTCTGGTCCTGTCCATTCAACCAAACAGTCCATGGAAGGGAGACCCAGAAATGCAGATGTCACTTTAGCCTTCTTAAAGAGTTTCATGGGAGACTTAGAAACTTAAGTTCCATTCAAAAAGCAACAATTTATCAACCTATTATTATAACATTATAATAGTGCAACAAAGCTATCCTTTTTGGGAACAGGGCAGATAACGGAAAAGATTCCCTTAGTCATTATCTCTAGAAAACTTATTATCTATGACTCCAGGAAACAGAGTACATATAAAAAATGAGTCAGAGGCCAATGGAATGGCATCCTAAATTTGACTTTTCTGAATGAACCCAGACTATTCACTGATCATAAGCATACATTCATATGTTAATACATATCACCAATGAATTGCCTTATTACTATATAAGGTACGGCCTTTCAAGTCTTATAAAATGTGGCACCCCGGTTTTACTACTCTCCTGTGTGATAAGCAATTGAGGTGTTGAGAAATCTATTCCTCTCCCAGAAAGTAAATAGGAGTTTCAAAGAAAAAGAGGGGGGAGGGACACTAATAAAACCCTAATATTCATAAATGTCTTTTTTTTAAAAAAAGATTTATTTATTTATTTGAAAGGAAGAGTTACAGAGTGGCAGAGACAGAGAGAGAGAATCTTCCATCTGCTGGTTCACTCCCCAGATGGCCACAACAGCCGGAGCTGTGCCAGTCCGAAGCCAGGAGCCAGGAGCTTCCTCTGGGTCTCCCATGTGGGTGCAGGGGCCCAAGGACTTGGGCCATCTTCTACTGCTTTCCTAGGTCATAGCAGAAGTTGGATTGGAAGTAGAGCAGCTGGGACTCGAACAAGAGCCTATATGGGATGCCAGCACTGTAGGTGGTGGCTTTACTGACTACGCCACAGCACTAGCTCCTCATAAATGCCTTTTTAAAACTGTATGATTAGCATTGGTTAAGACATAGACACAGGCTGTTAATTATCAGTGTTCAGAAATCATTTTTGAGCAGGGCTAATAATCAAACATTCTACATATAAAAGAGGAAATTTCACTTAACAAGCTACCTTTTAAATCTTTTACTTATTCTTATAAATCATGACTTTTTCCTAAACTTTTTTTTGAAAATCTGAATGGCTTCTTGCCTGACAGAATTTTTCAAAACCAATTTCAATACCAATAAATTCAAACTAAATTTGAATGTGGTCTACTTAGCTTCTTTGATAAATTAACGGTCACGTATTTTGTGCATAAACTCCTGTCCCCTGCTTGAGTCTTCCTAAGAATACTTTACACTGTCTGAAATACCATCATCTGTTTATTGTTGGTGTCTCCCACTGCCACATGAGTTCTAGCAGGACAGAGTACAAGTCTTACCTCCAGCACCCAAAACACTGCCTGGGAATATAAATAACTGCAGTACAAATGGATGCATACCTAACTCCATGATACACTGTGGATGGATGGACATATATAAAGTAAATAAAGCATTAAAGACATGTACATATGTATGGCCTATATGATTGGAAAGCACTAAGCTGGAAGTAGAACATGAGAGTTTGGTTTTGGTTTTTGGGATTTTTTTTCTGATTCTACCATGAAACAGCTATATTGTCTTGAACAAGTTACTTAAACTTTCAGTTAATGAAGCCATTTACCTGTAGAAAGAACATTTTGAGTTTATTACCTTTCAGAACACTTGCAGCTCTAATAACAAGAAACACACACAACTTGTATAATCCTCTCTATGAGAAGAACAAAATCACAAAACAACTACAGTTCTAACTCCTGATCCCTGGGCAATTATAAACCATTAACTATGGTCAAGGGCTATCTGTAGAACTGTTCGACACATCCACCCCTTTTTAATCTACCCTTTGTTCTCTACCTTTTCTATTGCCGTTTTCTTTGAAGGGTGCAGTCAAATGTTCTTAGACAATTTTAGAATAGAAATGAGCCCAGTGAGCCATGGGGTAACTGGCTAACACCACTTACGTCATCACAGGAAAAGGGGACCCGAACTTCTCAGCATCTGTATTGTACCCTATCATTATTACCCCTCCCCAAAACCTTCTGATCTTGACAAACACAAGCTCAGACCAAAAAAATGAACTCACTCTTAAATGCCTGATCTGCCCCATGAAAGTAGGGTAACCTCTAACATCACAATGAGCACAGGCAACACTACCAAAGTTCTTCTATAACAGTGAGATGTTAGAAACACCAGGAGGAGAGTTAGCTCATTCTCTGTCTTCAAAGGTTTCTTTCATTGAGACAAGTAGTGTGCCTCATTTAGATTCTGTAACCAGCCTCAAAGAGCTGATCTAGTTTGTTTACTAAGTGAGCAAACAGGTGAGTCACACTGTTGGCTTTCATCAATCTCCCCATCTCTTCAAGATGGTTGTCCCTCTGCTTGGAACAGCATTGCCACAGAAGATTGAGAGTAAAAAAGTACAGATATTTATCAACAAGAATTTTGTAGAAGAAAACACTCAGTGCTACCCAGTAATACTTTCATTTTCCATATTTAGTGTATAATTAAATCCACAGGAACTATAAAATGCATGGGCACGCCTCCTTTAAAAAATTTAATAAATGTATTTCAGCCTTTAATCCTGATTTATACCTATGGCTTGTAAAATAATTTAGCCCACGTGTAGAACTTTGTTTTTCCTATGCCAAGTTAATAAATGCAACCCAGTTTCCTAGAATTTGACAGTACAACATGCTCATACTCCATGAACTAGAGTCAACATTGATGCATCTTTTCAGGCATTCAATCATAATACACTCTTGCAGCCAGGAAATGTAGGAAGGTGACTCAATTTGAAAAATATTTTTAATAAGGAAGGAACATAAACCAAAAGCACCCTTGTGCTCTAAGGGTGAAAGGAGAGTTGGTGGGATGTAACTCAACCCACTACAAACCCTAGGCTTGAAAGACAATTCAGTTTACAGCTGCACATTCCTATATGCTATCATTTGATCCTTATAAGACAGACTGGAGAAGCATGACTACTTCCCTCTGGTTTTATAAACCAGAACATGAAGTCAAAGAATGACAAGTCTCAGGAGGTGGCAGAAACAGGAATAAAAACTCACATCCCCTGTTTTCTTGTCCATTCTGTCATGGTTCTATTCTGCCATTAAACCCTTCACTGGACTGTCAACCAAGTCTCTTGCATTACAAAACTTACAGAATCAATACTACCTACACATAATAGATATAGCCAACGAATGAGTGAACTGTAGTGTACCATTTTTCTCTTCGCCACACAAATACTATGAGTAGTAGGAAATGAAAGGGTCTTATTGCCAAAGAAAAAAATGATGCTAGTGAATTTTCTACCCTCCCCCTGCCAACACCCCACCCCCTTTTTTATTCCCTAATCCTCTTAAAAGATGATTACAAGAAAAGAAATCTTGGGATCAGGAAAGCAGAACTGAAACCTAAAGCTTATCATACTGATAAGGATACTTAGGCAGGAAGCAATAAGTTACCACTGCTTCCTGTTTTAAGTATTCTTATCGGCAGGACACTAAATTGTTTTCACCACAGAACCTCACATTTAGGACACTTCCCAGAATAGCATCTTGTGATCTTCAGCTGTCAGCTGAAGTTGTTTCATAAATAGCCCAGCATATGTACGCTGAAGGGTTAGTGGCACTCAACTGTAAATATAGTCCAACAATACCAATCCCTCCTTGACTCTGCTGACAGTATGGAATGTGCACAATCAAGCGGTCACAGAAATTCAGTAGATGAAACCATAAATGTCTGTAGCTAATGACCTATAGAACTCTCCTTGGACTATTGCTGCAAACAGTGAAGTAAAGGCCATGAGCAGATACGCAAGTTTATTCCTATTTTTAGTATGCAGTTCACAAAGGAACATATGATTTGTTTGAGGTCAGTTAATATTTAAACAGTTTTGAAAGCAACCTTGATGCAGAGATTCATTTCGATGAAATGGATGTGTTTGCAGAAACTTCTGGGTTCTCTTTTCAAACAAGTTTTCTGGAAGCTTTCATAGTCAACAAGTACAGACAGCAAAACTGATTATAAGGGAACGTGTTTGAAAAATTACACATGTAACTCAAGGTGAGATATATAGAGAACACACACATACACAGGTAAAATGATGCCAAGCCATAATCTGTATGATCTAGTATGTCAGGAATTTTACTGCCAGAATTATACAACAAGCCAAGACAATTTCAGAGGGGAGAGAGAGAGAGATGTCTGCTTTTTTAAATAGAAAGAAGACATGCAATAGGACTAGAGAGAACTGATGGCTTAAATTTTACTGTTTTCTTTCATGTCCCAGGATTTGAACAAAACACATACATCTTTGTGGCCTGCTTTCCCTCCCAAAGCATATCTGAGCCAGGAGAAGTAGAGAAGGGGTTTTGCTTTGGTTCATGGCAGCAACCCCAGGAGGGTAGCCTTAAAGTTACCTAACAATTCCCTGCACCCCAGCAAGGAAAGCCCTGCCTCAAACTACAGATCCAAATGGGGATGAAGCTTGGGCCACCTTGTAGGAACCACTCTGTGCCCAGAGCAGGCAGGAGTGTTTGGCCAATGCCAGATTCCTGCTGGATGTCCAGAATAGATGATGACCAAGCTCAAAGGAACTTGATTAACTTGATTCCCTGAGGCCTGGGAGTCCATTTTGGTAGGAAAGAATGAGAATGCTATAAATATCTATACTAAGTCAAAAATTACAGCATATTTAAAAATTTTTCATTTATTTCTTTTCATATAAGGTATGAGAAACTGATACAGCTGAGAGAAACCTGCAGAGACATGGTAACTAAAGGTAATGTGGTATCCTGGATAGGACTCTAGACTAGGGGAGGGAGGACGTTAGGGGGAAACCGAGGGAGCCTGAATTAAGCATGGACTTTAGTTAATCATATTGTGTCATACTGGTTCATTAATCATGACACAGGTTCTACACTACTTCAAGATGTTAATAGTAGAAGAAAATGGGACTGAGTACAAGGTAACTCTCTGTACTGTCTTTGCATGGATACTGTAAATCTGACATTCTTCTAAAATAAAAAGTGCATTTTTAAAATGCTACTCAGTTAAAAATGAGTGATAAGATAAATTTAGGCAATAATATAAATATGTGTGTATTCTGCTTTCCAAGTGATTTTCAAAGATCTTTAAATTTCCTGGCCATTTAAAATATACAAATTGCACATTGTATTTAATGAATTATTATTTTAATAAGAGTTGGATGATATATAATTTATTTCAGAGGAAACTGACCCTATAATTAAATTTCAGCCAATGAATATATTTGAAACTCAGAAAGTCATATTTAGTTTAATTAGCACAGTCTGATAATTACAAATGTTTATAATTTGCTGCTTATATATAATTTCTTCTAGGAATTTCTGAAAATTCATTTTTAATTTTGTTTCCTCTTTTAGCAAACTGAATGTAACATACTGAGGTTGTTTGATTTGCCATTTTATCTCCTGCATATTTAAATGTGTTCCATGTCCTATTTTTGTTTTTAGAGCTTTATAGTACCTTATTACAGTAGATTTTTAATTTATTTATTTATTTTCAATTTTATTTAAAAGGGAGAAAGACAGAGATCTTCAATCCAGTGATTCACTCTCCTGAAATGCTTATAACAGCCAGGGTTCAGCGAAGCCAACGCCAAAAGCCTAGAACTCAATCTGGGTCTCGCACATGTAGTAGGCCACCCAAGCACTTGAGCCATCATTTGCTTCTCCCATAGCATGCATTAGCAGGAAGCTGTGTCAGAAGTGGAGCAGGGACTTGAATCTAGACACTCTGATATGGAATGTGGGTGTCCTAGGCCATGACTTAACTACCCCAATGCAGTAGTGTCATTTTTTCAAAAAAGGCTTGAGGACTATCAGTTGTCACCACTACTAAATTCACAATAAGGGAAATGTCCTCACCTTAGATCAAAGGATTTGTGTTAGCCATAGAGGAACTGCCTCACTGTAAATTTGTGGAATTTCTTCCTGTGATGTACACATTTAACAAGAATATGCCTGAAGATTCTTACTTGTGAAACACACAGTAACGTGAAAATAAAAGTTTGTATATAAGAACAGCTTCAAGATATTAATTTTGCCTTTCATTTTGTACAAGGAATAAGCATATTACTGAATACTTTCCTAACAAAATTTTCAAATATAATTCTTGGAAAGGATTACTTTATACACATTACTAGTTTTGCCTAATAGTCTTGAAAGAAGAACTCTTAATAATACCCAGCAAAAATGACTAATATCCAAAGCTGCAACATAAGCTACGGTTCATGATACCCACACATACATGGGCCAATGCATTTATGGTCACATTTGTGAACAGCCTTTTCAGGGATTCCAGGAGATACTCAATACTCCTAGCACCCTTTCTCCTACTCCTGGTGACCCCTGTTCCCAATCCTGACTTTCACATAAGATAATCTCTCCCAAGCAGACCACGTCAACTTCAACTCTTACTTCCTTTTCTTTTACATTTTGACCTATTATATCAGAAATACCTGACTTTGCTTCATTTGTGAGTCACAAGGTAGCTTTAGTCATGACTAATAAAGCCACAAGGAGTGCCAGTGATGAACTTTCATCCAAACAGGAGGAGATCATGCATTTTTTAGTAAACTCAGACATATACATCACTGCTGGCAACCTTTAAGTCCACAAAGTGGGCAAGGAGTCCTTGCTACTTCACTCAGTGGTTCTCATTTGTTCCCTGACAAAGCTGGTTCTTTATAGTCTTCCCACTTAACCAAACCTCAAGAAAGGAAGTTCTAAGTGGTGTTGAATTTTTATCTGTTTTCTTTTTACTTGCAACTCAAGAATTTGAGAATATACCTGGTATTCAGTAGAAACTCACTAGCTCCCTGTAGCATTAACTAATCATAGCATTCCTGTCTGATCTACAAACATTTTAGATTCAGAATTTGCTACCATGATCTTCATAACCAGTTATGATTCTTCCAACCTCCACATTCAGCAATTAAAACAATTCAATGGTGTGATGAATGGGAAAAACTGAGATACTATTCAATACCTACCAAGTATCACACAGTCACACAGTGCTAATATACTTTATCACGGTTCTGGTCTGTGGTAAATGAAGTGCTGGTACATTTCCCATACTGTACTTTAAGAACATATGGCCCAGGAGTGAGCCCTGTGGTAAGCAGGTTAAGCCACCACTTAAGACACCCAAATTGCAAGTAAGAGTGCCTGGGATTGACTCGCTTCCAGTTCCTAATCATCCTCCTGCTAATACATATGGTAGGCAACAGATGATGGCCCAAGTACTTGGGTTCCTGCCAGCCACATGGGAGACCTGGATAAACTTCTTAGCTCCTGGCTTTGACTTGGCCCAAGGGTGGCTATTGTGGGCATTTGGGGAGTGAACCAGCAGATGGAAGATACATCTCTCTCTCTCTCCTCTCCGGGTCACTCTGCCTTTCAAAAACAAATAAAACTAAACATATGGCCCAAGTGTTTTTCTATATGTAAAACCACTTGGGGGGCCGGTCGCTGTGGCATAGTGGGTAAAGCCATTGCCTGCAGTGCCAGCATCCCATATGGGCGCCAGTTCAAGTCCTGGCTGCTCCACTTTTGTCCAGCTCTCTGCTACAGCCTGTGAAAGCAGTAGAAGATGGCCCAAATCCTTGGGGCCCTGCACCCACATGGGAAGACCCGGATGAGGCTCCTGGCTCCTGGCTTCAGATTGGTGCAGCTCCAGCTATTGTGGCCATCTGGGGAGTGAACCAACAGTTGGAAGACCTCTCTATCTGCCTCTCCTCTCTCTGTGTAACTCTGACTTTCAAATAAATAAATAAATCTTAAAAAAAAAAAATACTTGGATCCTAACTTTTAGTTTAATATTGAAATGTCAAGAATAGCTCTACTATCTGACAAATGCACTTTCTATTATTTGGTCATCCCTCTGGCCCAGCCTCAATCAAGCCTGTAAAATAAAGTCAGAGAAGGCAGGAGAAAAATCTGAACTTTTAGCAATAGACCAAGGTACCATTTTAGCAGAGTACCAATAAGTACCACACTGGCAAAACTGGCTCATTTAAATTTAATTCCTTTTCCAGACTTTTCCCATATACTTTAGTAGAAGGGCTAATTAGCAACAAAATACCCAAGAGGAGAAAAAGGAATGAGCAGAGAGACATTCTGGTGGGGAGGTCTATGAATCACAAACTTAATAACTGGCCTCTTTTTAAAAATAGAGGTAACTATGATATAATAGTTATTTTTCAAATAATTTTCTCATTGCTTTTGATATCTTAAACCTCAGTGAAAATGCTGTGCTATGACCTAGATCAGTAAGCTACAATTAACATCAGAAGAACTACATTAATAGAGTAAAAGTTGATGAGCTACTGTTGAAAGCAAAGAAATAAATCTTGTCAAAACAAAGCAACGTTCCTGTCAATCTTCAAAAGAATGGTTTAGGGGAACAGAGGGAGTATCCAAGACTTTAAGGTATGCTGGGATTTCAGACACACAAATGATGAAGTTGTCATTAATTTTATCCAAGTTTTTGTATCTAGTCATACAAGATTACAGGACTTGTGTAATCATGTTTGACTACTTTTAATATATCTGACATTATTAAGTATGACTTTAACTTTTAAAATATTTGATGAAGAAAATGATAAGAGGTCCTCAAAATGTATCCCCAGTATTGTTTATGTTTGGGATTTTCCTAAAGTCATCCTTGATTCAAGGACTCTGCCATGAACTGTTGATAAACATGTTTTCAATTTGGCAAGTGTTTCTTGAACACCAACTGGGATAATGGCTCACAAGTTTTTGGGAGAGTGGGCCATGAAACCTGCACCTATGGGGAGGACAGGGGTTTCCATCCTCCTTAAGGAAAGGGTAAACCTTCTGAAAGATAGGCCGGATCCTAGATAAACTGCAGCCCAGCTAATAAAATACTTCAGGTGTTGTCCTTGGCAGTTTTCATCTCCGTATTTTACATTGTAAATATAATTTTACTTATGTATGCTGGAAATTCATTCAGAACCCTTTTAGAGCTGAGAGCTCCTCTTAATTACCTTCTGTCACTATTTTCAAAAATAGCATTCTCCATGCCACAAAAAAGAAGAGGGGGAAAAATCCCCCGAAAATTCTTATCTAGTGAGCAGCAGTAAATCCTATCAGTAGGGGTGGGGAGGGAATAGGGGCCTCTTCTTAGAGAAGACATTAATTAAAAATCCACCTAAAAGGAGCCAGTGAATTAGATCGAATTGGGTGGCATGGGTTTTTGTTGTGTACTTGATAATGCAAAGACGCTTTCCAAGAGCCCATCTAATACAGCCTGGTGGGAAGCAGGCTTTGAAGGCACAATAACATTCTTCAGGCGACTTTCAAGCTGGAGGCTAAAAGCACCAGCCATTCATTTTTCCGTCTTGAGACACATTCTTCACTCAGTTCAAAGGCTCAGAAACAACAAGCCCGCACACTTTCTGAAGGTTGTCCCTTGTAGGGACTTGTGAGGGACCAAAGGCTTAGGCTGCAAAACATTTTTAAAGGCCTAGTTTTAGGAATGTAACCTTTCTTTTTATTGGACTGTAGTTTCCACCCCCTAACCCTCCTCCCTAGCACCAAACACACACACACAGTATTCTCATAAGGGAAAATTTAGGCAAAACAGAAAAGTTTTCACTATACCCTCAATAAGTTTCAGGGTATCCTATGAGTGGAAGTAAAAGTACTTCAGAAATTAACTCATTACCCATTCTTAAAAAAAAGTGTAATATGTATATTCCTTAATCTAACCAGAGGGAATGGGATCAGCTTTGAAAGGAAGTTATTGTTTAGCTGTGGTTCAAAGAGTGAGCTGGAATTGGGAAGGGGGGCAGATGGGTGAGTGAGGGGTGGGAAAGAGGACCGCATGCAACTGCCGAGATCAAACATCAACACCACTGCTCAACTCACTTTGTATAAAACTTCGGGGCTCTCCTTCCCTACCTCTCCCCATCTTTCATACAGTGTCCCATTTTGTTTTATGCTGTAACCACAAGAACATTTAAAGCATTTGACATTCTGGGAAAAGAAAAGTGTAATGGGGCCAGCACTGTGGAGCAGTAGGTTAAACTGCTGCTTGTGAAAATGGCAAGAAAAGAAAAGAAAAGAAACTATCAACTCCCAACTTGACTCTCACTGGGATTAAACATGACAATAGGTCTGATCTGATTTCATCATCATAAAAAAAAATCATCTATTATTTTTCACTTTATGTTTCTGTGTGGGAGCAAACTGTTGAAATCCTTACTTAATGTATACTAAGCTGATCTTCTGTATATTAAGATAATCGAAAATGAATCTTGATGTGAATGGAAGGGGAGAGGGAGTGGGAAAGGGGAGGGATGTGGGTGGGACGGTATGGGGGGGAAGCCATAGTAATCCATTATTCGTACTTTGGAAACGTATATTCATTAAATAAAAGTTAAAAAAAAAAAAAAAAAAAAAAAAAGAAAATGGCATCCCAAACCCTAATGCTGGTTCAAGTCCTGGCTGCTCTGCTTCTGATCCAGCTCCCTACTAACGTGCCTAGGAAGGGAGCTCAAGCACTTGGGCCCCTGCCACACATGTGGGAGACCCAGATGGAGCCCCTGGTTCCTGGCTTCAGCCTGGGTCAGTGCTGGCCGTTTGCAATCATTTGGGGAGTGAATCAGAGGATGGGAGATCTTTCTTTCTCTGTCTCTCCCTCTCTGTCTCTGTCACTCTGCCTTTCAAATAAATAAATAAATCTTTTTTTTTTTTTAATGTAAATACTGGCTGAGAGAGCTGCATAAAGAGCTAACAAGAGAACTGCCTGTTTTTGATTTGAATTGGATGTTGCAAACCAGTGGTGTTTATTTCCAATAATTAGCAACTGGGTGGAAAAAAGTTTCACTGGTGAAGTGCTGATGAGAAGGTGTGGCCTGGCTCTGGGTTCCCCTCCATATCTCCCCTGGTCCCAGCCCTATGTAAGGCCAAGGATGGTTGAAGAGTGTAATCCTGTGGTCCAGGACACAGCAGAAGTCTCAGCCAACAACAATGGCACTAAAAATAAAGACAACCTTGGCTGCTACTACCAGCCTCAATAGTCATCGCTTCATGTTTTACCTCAAGGTGGGCTTCACTCATCCAATAAGAGGCATTCTCAAGAGGGAAATCTAACTCTTAAAAAGACATCTTCCCAAGACCTGAGTGGGTCCACAGTGCACAAAACATGGGATATAAAATTATTTGTCTTCCTTTTATAAATCTGAATGATAGAATTACATTATTTACTATTTTCTCAAACTTTCTGCCTCTAGCCTTAAAGTGGTTCCCATTATTTCACATCATAAGACCTTGCTCTTCTTTTTCCTCCTACCATGTTTTGCAATAATATGATTTCTTGCTCATGCTTTCCTCCCTTACAAAGTGACATAAAGACAAAAACACTTTGATTTCAGTCTCCACAGCCTGGCTCACACAATATGAACTCCAAGAGATTTATTTAAGGGAATATTAGTGTCCATGTTTTTCAAAAAAAAAAAAAAAAAACTAAAATGGAAGAAATGATAGTATCCCAATTTGAAGGCAATCACTGTATTTCACCCAAAACTAGGACTATTAATTATAAACATCTAAGAATGATTTTTTTAACATGCAACTGACAAATGTTTGGTAATGACAAAAATAACTGCATTTATAAATGCATTTATATATTGCAGTAAATCAGAAAAAGTGTTTTTATCCCACCAAGATTGGTATCTATTTTTTACTCCTTGAAATGGACACAGCTATGTGAATCATTTTAAGCAGTGAGATATCTGCAAATGTGATGTAAGTAGAGATTCAAAAAGCAAAACTTTTGCACTCACTGCTTCCTCTCTCTTGTTGCTGAAACTCATCCAAAACCATGTGAAAGGTGGTCTAGCCTGCTGGGAACATATGGCTCAGTCAATAACAAGTTCTAACTGGCAGGTAGCATCATCCACTAGCTGTGTGAGGAAAGGCATCCTAGACAACCTGTCTCCAGCTAACCCTACAGCTGACTATAATCAGATAAATTTTCTCAGATAAAACAAGCAGAAGAACCACCCAACTGAACACAACCCAAATCCACTCAGCCATAGAATTATAATTTAATACATGCTGGATGCTGTAAAGCACTTAGTTTGGGGTTGGTATTTTACACTTCAAAAATTAATAGATAAACCTCAGAACCTAGATACTGCAGCTCATATATAAAATGCTTTTTTAAAAAAATTCCTTTACATTGAGGGTTTTTGTTCCTCCTTACTCTAGATGATTTGGAGGAAAATCAATACTACAGATATTAGCATACTCTTATTGTCAAGTCACCAAAAATAAGCAAACACTGGTCATTCTAATTTAAATGTTTATGTTATGGTTCTTGAAACTTTCTGTTTTAGAGGAAACACTACCCTAGTCCATTTGTACTCTTCCTGGAACACACTCAGCAAGAAAATAGAGCATCAGTCATGAATGTAGCTGGCCATTAAAAATGTCCCTCTTTGTTTCAAAACAGAAATTGCCCCATCAATACACCCATTTCCTAAGGAAACATGATAGATTCTCTAAATTCTACTATTGTATAGTGTCAGTAATTTTGGAGAAAATGGGTGACATTATGGAATTTCCTTATTTATATACAAACTTTTGTCTAAAATAAACTACTAGCAGTATTTGAAATGGAGAAAGATTATTCCAGTTAAAAACTAAATCCTGGGCCGGGTGCCGTGGCTCACTTGGCTAATCCTCCGCCTACAGCGCTGGCATCCCCTATGGGTGCCGGGTTCTAGTCCCGGTTGCTCCTCTTCCAGTCCAGCTCTCTGCTGTGGCCCAGGAAGGCAGTGGAGGATGGCCCAAGTGCTTGGGCCCTGCACCCGCGTGGCTCCTGGTTCAGATCAGCACAGCACTGGCCGTAGCGGCCACTTGGGGGGTGAACCAATGGAAGGAAGACCTTTCTCTCTCTCTCTTTCTCTCTCTCTCTCTCTCTGTAACTCTACCTGTCAAAAAAATAAATTAAAAAAAAAAAAAACTAATTCCTTTGAGCACACAAAAATAAAAGATCTTACTGCCCAGAGAGTCTTCAAACAGAGACTTTACCTATTTTTTTTTTTAATTTATGTAATCCTACTACATTAAATTAAGAACTAGTCAGTCAGCTGGGGCTGGGGGAAAGGCCTGAGTACTACCATGAAAGTGAACAGAAGAAGATAGTGAAGATTTAGAATGGTATTGTTTGAAACTTTTAATAAGCTTCTCTTCTTAATTTGCACAAATACTTGGAAGTTGAAAATATAGATAATTTCTCAACCAATGTTTTCCCCCTTCACTAGATTAATCACTGGAAACTTTTAAAACCTGAGGATTTGAAAGAGGAATAGAACTTTAAGTGAAAAAGCACTGTCTGTTGTACAATGTATTTTGTCTGCTCTGCTACTTCAGTTCTGAAATTTGGGATCTGAGTATATTATTCCATAGAAGACTGTGAATAGTTGAGCCTTTAACCAACTTTCTATTACTAAACTTCAAAATTTATGAGCAGCCCATTTCTGGAAAGATAAACAATAACCCACTAATGATGATGGGCTATGAGAAGAGAGACTAAAGGATAACAATAGGAAATCCCCTATTTTTCACTCAATCTCTTTGTGTCTTTATAAACACTTGAAAATTATATCATGTGCATACATTGCCTATATCAAAAAAATAAAGAAAAAAACAACATAGACACAGCCAGAAAGCTCTAATAAAACCTGGTGGTCTAAACAAAGGCTGCTTTTAATATTTTGAAAAAAGTCTATTATACACTTAAAAACCACTACAACTGCACATCAGTTAATATATATATAGAGAGAGAGAACTTAAGAGGGGCAATGACAAAAATCTCCTTTAAGAATCATACTTCAACCCAGAGGCAAGTACAGTTCAAAAGGTTAAAGCCTTTCATGACTAAAAATAAAAACTGAAACTGGTGACTGGTGCAGCAGTTAAGACACCACTTGGGATGCCAATACCCCATATGTGACAGTCAAGGTTCAAACTGGGGCTCCACTCCCAATTCCAGCTTCCTGGGAGGCAGCAGTTGATAACTCAGATAATTGGGTCCCTGCCACACATGTGGGAGACCTGGATTGAGTTCTTGGTTCCTGGCTTCCACAGCACCAGCTGTTATGAGCATTTGGGAGTGAACTAGTGAATGCAATTCTCTCTCTCTAGTCTTTCAAATAAACAAACCACTCACCCAAAAGGGGAAAATGGGACCCTTGAATAATAAACCTAAACCCAAAAGAAACGATTTCAAAATTTCTTTTGGAGACCCCACTCTCATCCTACTTTTTCTAATACTGATGAACCCATAATAATTTCACATTCAATCCCCATTCCTCTTCTAGCTGCTTCACTTGAACTAAAGATCAAAAGCAAAGATATCTTCTTCTTGCTTCTTGCCAATGTTATGTTTGCTAGTTTAATATCTGGAAATGGGTCTTTCTTCTAAATGATATTTTCAAAAAAACCTATCAATAATTGGTATGCTGGTGTTGTCATGCAAGATGTCTTCGTTAAAATGAGTAAGAAAAGCACAAAATCTTAAGATAGCTTGGCACTTTTGCCCTATACTTTTGTAGAAAACTCCAACTTTCATATATGTTTCAGATCTTGATTTTTATCTTTTTCTCAGATAGATTGTGTCATAAGAAACTTGACAAATACTTGGTGATGTTCCCATACTCCCATTTTTTTCCTTTATTTCCATGTATCTACTCATTCTCTTTCAACAAAACATATACTACTTGGAACATAATATGTGATCAAATATGTTTCCTGAGGTAAAGGGGGGGTGAGGAAAAATACAATAGTGGTTCCGAGGGTAGACAATTCATGTTGGGTTTGGGAGCTGGGTAATCTCTAATACTGCACTGGAGTCACTAATCTTCTGATTATTTCAACAACCCCTAAAGTTCAAGGGTAAATATGATTATTTTATGAGCCTTGCAAACAGTTTTAAGGGACCACAGAAGTGATCAAAGAAGATCACTGAATGACAGCAGACTACATAGGAACAAAATATTCTAGACTTTCAAGTAAGTACTAACTGTAAATTTTTTAAAACTATTTAAATTTTGCCTGTCTCATTTAGATACTATCCTTTCTAAAAGCAAGAATCATGATTTTCTGTGCAAAGTATACTTTGTTGGCCACACTATATACACTTGAAAAAATAATGCTACTTTGAGCATTTCCATAAACATAATACAACTATGAACTTCTCAAAATTATGTGATCCTGTTCAGCAACATGACCTAAATATGTCAGGGAGGATCAGAGAATTCACATCAAAGTACTTTTTGGTCAACAGAAAAAAGGATAGAATTCATATGTAACATGTAATAAAACAAACAACACGCATAGAAGGGCAAAAGAAACTCAGTGAATGCAACTCAGCTTACTCAGTAAAGCATTTAGGGCAAGGTAATAAAACCCCCACATCTCCTCTCTGTTTAAACAAATACAACCAAAACTGCAGTCTGACCCACATATTCAACTCCATTACCACCATGAATGAAAACGCAGAAAAGGGGTTGAAAAAAGAAAAGTAGCCTTTTCAACATAAACACATCACTTTTAAAAGCTCTGTTATTCAAAGAGCACTGACTCATTCAGGAAGCACAAATAACATTTATCCAGCCAAATGTATTTCAACCAATAGATTATAGCAGAGCCTGCAGCAAGAATGTTATTAAAACAGAGAATGTTCTTTTCACCATGGATGACAGTATCTTACATTTACCTAATCCATCTTCCTCCTTTCTCTGTGAATTAAAAATGGGAGAGATACTGCCATTTCCATAAGGTAAAGATAAGAATAGAAGCCAACAGATAATACTTACTAGCCTATCATTTATACATCCCTTACAATAACTCTTAGTAACTATTTCATATTAGTTTGAAATTAGTATATTATGACTATACCATACCAATATTAAAACATAATTCTGTTTAATTAAAATTCAATATGATTACCATTCTGACCATGTTTTAATAACATTTTTAAAGCCTTTTAAAGTCTGTCACATAGCTATACACTCACAAGGTAATGAAATAATAAATCAACTACATAATTATAAACCTTACATGCAAAAAAGCATTAGGATAACAAAAGTAATGAAATTCACAAGGAGATACACATATTTTCCTTGAATACAATTTCCAGTAACTCTCTAACATGAGGAAATAATTGAGGAAATGGCTTTCTTTAAAACCAGACCAAACCTTAAGATTGCGAAGCATTCCATTATACTCAATTACTAACCCACCAAATAAAAGGAACTCTTTATATGCTATTCAGCTAAGAAATCTGACTATACTAGGCAGACTGGAAAAGAGAAAGTCAGTGGAGTTCTGAATGAAAAAGTTCACACACTTTTCTAATGATGTATGAAATTCACACAGAGGTGGGAAAAGTGTGAAGCTTCTGAATACACTGGCAATTCAACAGCCAAAGTGACACTGAAGCAAAACAGCTCAAGGAACCAATCAAAAATCCTAAAGCACAAAAAGCTGTACAACACTAAGTTTGCCAGCAAGTGATATATGAAGCTACTTCACCCATCTAGTAGGGAAAAATAAAACTAAACCAAAAATCATGTAAGACATCCTCTAGTCCCTAGTTGGCTTCTCAGATTTCCTTTCCATTAAGCAGATACCTCACTGGAGAATTCTGGCCTTACAAATGAGAGACATTATCCATTCACAGACCACCCACATGAAGGAGTGAATTCTAATACAGTAAACATAGAAGAGTGTCAGGGACATGCACTGGTTAAAGCTTCATCTATTCTGCGGTTTTGGGATGCTTCTGACGGTGGCCCATGGGATGCTGGAATGAGCAGGTGACTTGCATTCCCACATACCTTTTATTTTTAAAAAGTGAGGAATAGAGAGTGAGTCTAGATGTTTCCAAAAACAGATAGGTGAAGTCAGGAAGGTTTGTCTTCGGGTCTGTTAAAACTAAAGTCCCCTCCAAATAGGAAAGTTTGAAATCATGCTTGAACCAAACAGACCATTTCCCTACCAGACCCCAGTCTGGCCATGAACAGTGTCTGATCCAACGGCTAGAACAGGACAAAACAGGATATTCCAATGCAGTTTTACTAAGCCCTGTCAAGAGCTTCTTCAGAAAGAATCCTCATTACAACTGACCCATTAAAGAATATCTGTCATGTTCTCCAAAACATTCCTAAGTTTAGAGCTGCAAAGGAGGTTAGAACAATTGAGAACAAAGCTCTCAAGTTACTGATGAGGAAATAGGTCCAGGGAAATTAAGTGACTCACCCAAGGTCACTGAGCTGGGGAAGGGCACAGGCTGTGTTAGAACCCAAGCTCTCTGGCTCCCAGGCCTTGCCTTTTCCATTGCATCATTCAAGATAGCACAAAGCTATTTTCCAGGAATTTTGATAAACACCCATCCCCACCCCCCGCCCAGAGACTTCAAGGCCCTTCCTTTAACGCAATACTGGAGAGAGTATGTATTTAGGGGGCACCCAGATAAATGATTACAGTAGCAGGACTGTATATTTTAAACATAAAAAGCTACCTAAACAGTGGTAGAAATTTGAAAGATGGTTCGAAGCTCTGAATTTTCTGGACCAACACAGAAGCCAGGAGGCTCTCTCTGGCATCAACACTGGAGCAGTGCTGGTTCAGTTCCGTTTTCACCGAGGATGTTCCAATGGGTACCCGGGTGGGAGAAAGCGCAGGCCGGTGAGGACAATGCCTCCGTGGCCTCTACGCCATGCGGCTGGTGAGCAAGGCTTCTTCCCATGGATGAGGTGCAGGGAATGCTTCCTGAGCAGGCCAGCTCTGAACACATTTGCCACCCCACCTAGGAGTATTCCCCACCTAACTTTGGTGACCGGAGGGTGAACCCCAGAAACCCAGGGAGCTTTCAACAGCAGCTGGGCCACCACTGGTCAAAGATCAAACGCCTGTTTGGAAATCTAAGCAGTGTTTCCTGCAAACCTCTCCGGACCCCTGGTCATGGACATGTTGGGTCTCTCGTCCTGGCAAACCCTGGGTGTCCCCACAGCCTGCGAGTGTCCCTTCCGCCGGTGCTCACCAGGCTCAAGCGCTCTGCAAACAGCGGGTCTCAGGGTTGTGCTCAGAGCCTGGGGCACCTGTAGGCCAAGTTCTTTTCCCCCCTCGAATGACCCCAAAAAGCAAGCTCGTGGCTACAGCACTTGTGTCTTCTCCCCGCCCCTCGCCGGGGTACAACCACGTGCTGTGGCGGATTCCAAAGCAGGAAGATAAAGAGACGTGGGTTCATAGTAAACCATAGTAAAGCCAAGAGGGAGACAAAATGGGGCCCGTCACATGGTCACGGCCTGGGTTTTTCTCAATTAGAAAGCAGAGGAAGTATGTGTTTCCGGCCTCTGTCAGAGGGCTGGTTGGACTTTCTCATTCTTGGGATTCTGCTCTAGATGCACGAATGAGGCTGAGTGCACAACATCCTGCCGGGGGGCCGGGCGGCGGGGAGGACCTGGCTCAGCTCCGCCGGCTCCGCAGGGACTCCGGGTGCAGGCGGCGCTCTCCGCCCCGCCCTCAGCCCGACCCCGGGACCCAGGCCCCCGCCCCGCGCCCGCCGCGGCTCGGCCATTCCTCGCGCTGATTGGTCCTGGCGGAGGCCAATCACGGCCCGGCCGCCCCGCCCGCCAGGGGCTCGTGGCCACCCCGCCGCCGCCGCCTACTACCCTGCGGCCCGGGAAGGGGCCCGGCCGCCCCGGACGACCCGAGGCGGGCGGGGGCTGGAGACAAGCGGGCGGCCTCGCTGCAGAGCCCCCGCCCCGGGCCAGAGGGGGCTTAGGAGGAAGGACGGGGAAGGCGAGAGCCAGATAGAGAGGGAGGAATGCAGGAAGCGGAGGTGACCCGGGAAGAGGGAAGGTGCCAGGGCCGAGAGAGGGACTGCAAAGGCCACACAGCGAGGGGGCGGGTGGGAGGTGGTCGTGGAGATCTGGAATCCTTGGAGCCACAGGAAGGGGGCAGAGACACAGGAAAAGACAAGGCCAAATTCTTCTTGTTTTTAAGAGGGGAGGGCGCTGACAAAAGCCGAAAAAAACAAAACCCGAACGGGATGGCTCGGGTCTGCGGCTCCGCCGGAGCCTGCTCCATGTGCCCGGCCGCCGTCTCAGAACTGAAAGGTGAACGCTGGCGTCCGCTCCGGCCCAGAGGCCCCCTCTCGGCGCGCCCTCCTCGGACTCTCCGCAGTTTCCTCCTGGGCAGAGGGCGGGTCACGGGGGCTGCACGCTGGGAAACCCCGAAAAGCAGCAGGAGAGAAGAGGCAGGAAACAAAGGGGCCAGGCGCTGGGCGGGGAGAGGAGCCGGGAAGGGTCCGGCCCCTCCGCGCGAAGCTGGACGGGCCGCGGAGGGGAGGACCGCAGATGGCTGCAGGCCAGGGTGATGCGGCCAGGCCGGGCACCCGAGCTCCACGCAGGCGGAGGCTGTGAAGTCCGGGGGCTTCAAGGGAGAGGCCGGGAGAAAGGGACCCCCTCCCCACACCTCGTGCCTCTCGCCCTGTGTCGGGCCTCATGGGCAAGGGCGGCTGTTGGCCGAGGAAAGTCACACACGCGCACTGAGCGGAAGCTGTTTGCCAGTCTGATCTCTGTTTCCGATGAGAACTATCAAATAACATCTTTAAACTCAACAGGGCAAAGACCAGCGGGCAGAACTGGGGACGTGAACGTGCCAGGTGGCATTTGGTGCCCCGCTTCTCTCTCTTTCTCTCTCTCACACACACACACTTTACATCTTACAACTACACATTGTGTTTTTCTGGCATGGAGCAGTCAAAGCATGGCCCATTGAGACTCCAGGATTATTAGGGATGTGATTATATGGTCACTCCAGAATACAAAGTTTCCCTAAGAAAGCTAAGGATAGAAGGCTGGAGATCTGGGGTGTAGGGGAGGATCTGTTTTGTTTTTTAATGTATACTCTACATAAGGAGGCATTACTTCAAACCTTTTTACGAAGATAATCCTATCTGGTCGTCAGTTTTCTTCAGAGCCAACATTATTCTACTCTACAAAAGAAACCTATGCAGATTTTAAAAGCCAGGTGAGAAATACTTATTATTTCTTAGCTGCTTCTTTCATCTCTTTTCAAACCACAATCTTGGTTATGCTAGGTTTGTTTCCTTCAGATTCTCATTACTTTATAAACGAAGCACTTTACAATGCAAATGGTTGGTGTCACAAAGATCCAGAATCCCCAAAAAATCATTGAGAATAACCAAAATCTTTACTATTGATGTTGACATACATAATTAAATCTTTTCTAGTGAATTATGAAAACAAATATTGAAATAAATACTGATCAAATAAATGCATTTTAGAACATATCACCTAAAATCTTAGTTTGAAAGATAAACCTATAATTTATTCTACAAAAAGAAAATGATAGATGTCAAATAGTAGATACAGAATCAAGCAGACTGTGACCAAATAAACAAATGCCTATTGATAGGAACCCAAGGCACAAATTAATTTCTTATGAATGGACACATAGTAAGAAGAATAAATGCTATTTTAAACTCATTCTGCAAAGTATTTATAAAATTCACAAGATAATCAGTTTGTCAGAATAAAGTATTTCCAAATGCTGGAAACTTCCACATTGCCAACTCATCACATTATTTGCAAACTATACTCCTCTCTTCTTCCCACAATTATGACCACCAGAAGAAAGGCTCAACAGAATGATGTGCAGGCTGATGTCCTGTTACAAGTGTTTTTCATTTTCAATACAGCCTGAACCACAGAAGACCTAACGCCAACTCTTGACATTCACTGAGGCCGCTGCTCTTGAACTTAAAGGAGTAGACATCCTAAAAGTGAAGAGGGCACGGCTTAGCCCCTACATTCAGTTCAAAACAAAACCACCTCCATTTCCCTGACTTAATGTGCTTTCTCTTCAACACAAAAAATGCTAAGTACTTTTACAGAAGATATACAGCAGCCCCCAAATGCAGGATGTCGCAGTGTAAGGAGGGAGACAACAGTAAGAGACACGATGGGATGAACTTCCCTAACTCAACTCCTAACGGGTCCCAGGTGCATGCAGCTTACTGTATATCCCGGAGAAAAGCAGCCATGCCTATGAGATGGTGGACCCTAAGTCCTGCTCCAGGAACAAAAAGAAAACATCACCCATAATCAGTTTCTCAAGAGATCACAGGTAAGTCTTTCTCTCTAAATACATAAGCCTAGAAAGTTCTTATTCTTGAACCTTTCAATGAAGAGATCAAGGATTTTATATAGGAACTTTGCCAACCTCAGAAGTGGTATTACAGAATGTAAGTTTTTGAAATACCACCAGCAGTACCACACTTGGGAATTCTCAACTGAAAAAACCCTCCTGTGGCTGTGCCGACACATTTGATTGACTATCTTGCCAGGTGTCACAGCAAGGTGAGCATCTGTGTCCCCCCTGGTCCCCCTCCACCCTTGCCCCTCCCCGCCTCCTGAAAGGGCATTTTCTACCAAGGAAATGGTGGGAAGAAACAGGAAAGAGCAGAGGCAAAGAGCGGAATTCAGGCACAAGGCTCCAAGCAGTTTGTCTTCTGACTCTGACACCCTGAAACGCACCTGCTGTGATGTCCAGTTGAGCTACTGGCGGTCCTCTGGTTGCTTCTGGAAACTGATGCTGGCATAGGCGCTTAAATCCTCACTGGAGCGGCTGGTGGAGCTGCTCTCACCGCTGCCCAGGGGCTGATGAGGATGAGGGGGCACAGGCTGGGGAGGCTGCGGCTGAGGGGGGCGCTCCTGAGGGCGCTGTTTGAAGTCCTTGACCAAATCCAGGTCTATGTAGTTAAGACCATTCTCCAAACCCCCAGCAGCCCCACACACTTGGGCTGTCTCCTTGGGGGCTCCCACCAGCTCCCCGGGCCTCAGCCACACATTCTCAAAGGAAGCAGAGCTGTGGCGTTTCACATCCTCACTGCCGCTGCCACCGCTGCCCCCTCCTGAAGCGCCCCCTCCGAAAGACACCGTGTTGCCCGCCCGGGTGGCACTGGGTGTAGAGGAGAAGGTCTCTGAGCTATGCCTCCTCCGGCACCCTTGTGGGTCTGCACGGATCACTTTGGCACTCTGGTTGCGGTTCGGACTGAGGGTCACCCGGGTGAAGGCACTCATGCCCCCGGGGCCTTGTGGCCCTCCCAGCAGGGAGGAGCGAGTAGCCAGTTCAGCTGCACCTTGAGGCTCAGTGGGGGAAGAGGAGGCTGCTGAGGATGAGGAAGGAGCAGCCGCTGTGGCCCGGGGCAGGCTGGCCTCCTCGGCAGCAATGCCTGCCCGCATGTCAGCATAGCAGACAGGGGCCACTGGGGAGGTATCCACGTAGCTCTGGCGGGAACAACCCATCTGCATGGTCATGTAGTCGCCTCGGCTGCTGGGCACTGCCCGGGTGGGCCTGCAAACGCTAGCTGCCCCAGGAGGTGCAGGGCCCACTCTGCCCAAGTCAGCCCCTGTGTTCTCCTGCCAGGTTGCCCTCCGGCCAGGTCCCAGGTCCATGTTCATGTACTCCTCGGTGCCAGTCTCTTCCTCTCGGGGAGCTGGCTGGAGCTGGGGTGGACACCTGATAGAGGGAGAGCTGTGGGAAGCCACAGGGCCAGACAGGTAGCCAGGTTGATCACTCCCAAATTCAATATTCACATACTCCCCTGGGCTCTTGGGCTCCGGAGGGTGCGGCAGGGACTGCTGCTGCTGCTGCTGCTCTCGAACCCGAGGCAAGGTACTGGCCTTGGGATCCCCCAGGGACAGCCTCGTGGGCCGAGCCAGGCGGCTGTTGGTCTGAGCAGCTGTGTCCACCTTTCGAGGCAGGTGGGGCTGTAGGACATGATGGTGGGGATGCGGGAGGCCAGGCTCTGGCCTAGCCCCACAGTATCCACCACCCAGGCTGTCGCTGCTGGTGGAAGAAGAAGAATCTTCAGCTGTCGCAGCATAGAGAAGGCGACCAGAGCTAGAGGAGAGGCGGAGGTGCTGGTGCCGGGCACCTTCCTCCAGCTCCCCCGGCCGCTGGGTGTGCTTAAAGGACCTTGGCAGTGAGTAGTAGGAGAGGACTGGCTTGTGCTGGGGGTCCTCAGGGCCATAGTAGCAGTCTGAGGGGCTGCTGGTGTTGGAGTCCCCCACTGGCGACATGTTCATGTATTCACCTGTGCAAGGCAAGAGCTTGCCACCACTGCTCTCCGCAGGGGGTTTGGGGTGAGGCAGGGCATGAGAGTGGTGGCCCCCTACCCCATTGGTCCACAGCTTGCCGTAGCTGCTCCCGGAAGGGGCGGCGCTGACGCCGCTGCTGCCACTGCTGCTGCTGGGCCCACCGCCAATGTCAGGGGAGCAGCTGCCACTGGGGGACATCATCATGTAGCCATTGGGGTCCACTCTCTGGGGGTGGCGTCTGATGGGGTTGATGATCTGTTGAGGGGCAGATACACTCTTGGGGCTCATGGGCATGTAGTCCCCACTGCCCTTGCGGCTGCTCCCTGGCACCGGGGCCACCCCCGGGGACATGGGCATGTAGCCATCGTCAGTGTGGAGAGTGGAGGAGTCTGGCCGGTGGTGGCCCCCGCGGCGCTCCAAGGGGTGCATCTCCAGACCCTCCTCGGGGTAAGAGTGGGTGGGCACGAAGGCGGAGTGCCTGTAGCCGGGCAGTCGGCCTCCACTGCCACCTCCCGGTGGGTAGGCAGGCATCATCTCTGTGTACTCCACCGAGGACTGCGATGGGGTCTTCTGGTGCGAAATGGTAGGGGAGGTGCCCGCCGAGTGAGTTCGCTTCCGGAAGCGATTTTCCAGGTCGGCGGCGCTGGCTGCATCCTCCGCAGCCAGGGCGGGGCTCACGCCCAGGCCCGCCCCGGGGATGTAGCGGTGGCCATTGCCTCCGCGAGCCAAAATGTAGTGACCGTTGGGGGCGGCCAGGGTGGAGGCCCCTTTGCCGCCCATGCAGATGTAGTTACTGAGCTCCTCCTCACCGCGGGCTGGCGGGGTGTGGCCCAGGGAATCGGGAGTGACACTGCGGAAGGAACTTCGAAAGTCGCAAGGACTCGAGCCATACTCGTCGGAGGAGATGAAGCCACCATCGCTGGGGGAGCCGGACACAGAGGCGCTCGACCGCCGCGGGAAGAGACAGTCCGAGGTGGAGCCGTGGCCACTGGTGCTGCTGGACGACAAACTGACGGGGCTGGTGGCCGACGGCGAGCAGCGAGAAGAAGGCATGGGTATGGAGCGGCTGTGGTTGAGCGGCGGGTGCAGCCGGGAGCTGCCCCGATGCCGGTGGGCGTGGGTCCTGTTGGTGCTGGGGCTCACCGGGCTGCCGTCCACCGAGGCTGGGCGCGACATGGTGCCTTCGCCGTCGCTGGAGGCGCGGACCCGGAAGGAACCTGGCTTCCCGCCCACCATGCTGGCCGGGGAGGTGGCGGTGATGCTCTCGGTGCGCGAGCGGCGCGTCAGCCCCACCTGGCTGGGCGGCGGGTTGTTGAGATGGTGCCGGCGCAGGGGGACGCTGATGGGGTTGGAGCAGTTGGAGGAGGACTGGCTCTTGCTGCGAGGGCGGAACTCGTCGCTCATGGCCCGCATGGCCTCCAAGATGGTCTCGTGCATGTTCTGGGCCACCACGGAGTCATCCACCTGCATCCAGAACTCGCCGGGGCCCGTCACGGCGGAGCGGCCCACCTCGATGAAGAAGAAGTTCTCGGAGTGGCCGCAGCGCCTGATGTTCATCAGCTGCAGCACCACGGCCGCGGCCTCCGAGTTCAGCTTCACGAAGCTGATGGTCTTGCTGGTCAGGCACAGGCGGTAGATGCCGATCAAATTCTTTGTCTGCCCCAGGCCTTTGGGTTTCAAGATCACCTGCCAGACCTCCTTGAAGGCGGGTCCTGGGGGCATGTCCCCGTAGCTCAAGTCCTCTCCAGCCTCGCCCAGGCCAGAGCTGCCGCTGCAGCTGCCCCCAGCGCCTCCCGCCCCGGTGGCCGAGGCCCCATCGTGGTGGCCCTTGGCGCGGTTGTGCAGCTGCAGGAGAGCCTGGTACCAGCTGTCCTGCTCGGCCTCGCTGTCTGCCGCAATGGCAAAGTGTTCGTCCCGGGTGTAGAGAGCCACCAGGTGCTTGTTCTTGGAGTCAGCCCGCTTGTTGATGTTGAAGCAGCTCTCCAGGGGGATCGAGCGTTTGGGGGCGCTCGACTTGTGCCGCCACTTCTTCTCGTTCTCGTAGTACTCGAGGCGCGCCGGGCCCCCCGCCTCGCTGGCGGCCCGCAGCACGAAAAAGCGCTTGTGCATGCTCTTGGGTTTGCGCAGGTAGCCCACCTTGCGCACGTCCGAGAAGCCTTCGGTCTCCGGAGGGCTCGCCATGCTGCCGCCGCCGCCGCCGCCGCCGAGCAGAGGCAGGAGCGGAAAAACAACTGGGTGGGGGGCGGAGGCTCCTCGCCGCGGCCCCGCACATGCAAACAGGGCTGGACGCAGCTGAAACCCCCCGACTCTGAAATCCACGCCGCCCCCCGAGCCGGGGAGGTGCAGCCGAGGAAAGACGCAGGGGCTGCGCCAAGGAGAGAGCCGGGCCGGAGTTTATGGGCGCAGGGGTGAGGCGGTGAGTCCGGGGTGAGCGCAGCCCCGATTCCTCCGAGATCCGAGAGTCCGCGCAGCTGCCGCGGCCGAGGAGCAGCAGCCGAGATGCATCGCTTGCGGGCCCGGCTGAAGTCGGGCGCAGCGAGGCAGCCGCGGCCAGGGGTCCCCGCGTTGCCCCTGCAGGCGCGCGCGCGCCTTCCCTCCTGAGTTCCCCTCTGGAAGTAGCGATTCCCGAGGCAAATTAAATATCCTTGGGCAGGGGGAGGCGGGCTGCCAAGTCCCAACGTTGCACGGGGCTCTTCCCTCCTCCTTCGCCTCCTCCTCCGCCTCCTCTCACCCCCCCTCCACCGTCCCCGCCGCCACCAGTTCCCAAATACCAGCTCAGTCGCGGAGACCGCGGCGCTGCGGCTGCTGCTGCTGGTGCTGCTGCTGCTGCTGCCGCCGCCCGCGGACGCGTCCTCCGCAGCCCGCACGCGAGCCCATCCCGGCGGGCGGAGAAAGTGGCTTTTCCACGCGAGGCGCTACCGGGCAGCCGGGGTGGCCGGGGACGGTGCCCCCGCGCTCCACTGCAGGGGAGGCGGCGAGGGGGGCGACTGGGGACGGATTCGGGGAAGACGCCCGCTCCCTGCGAGGCGCTGCCGCCGCAGCTCGCCCCTCCCTCCTTCTCCTCCTCCTCCGAGAGTTGCCGAGCGCCCCAACCAAAACAAGCGGCGGCGTCTGGCTCTGCGCGCCGGCCCCCTCCGACCGCGCCGCCGTCTCCCTCGGAGGAGAAAAACACGTGACGGAGCCTCCGCGCTCGGCAGCCGGACCGCCGCCGCCGCCGCCGGGAGGCTCCCGCCTGGGTCTCTCCAGTCCGGGCCGAGCCCGCCCCGCGCCCGCCCCTCCCCGCCCCCGGGCCGTGCCGCAGCGGCGCCCGCGCCGGCCTCTGCACCGCGCCGCCGCAGCGCCCCTGCGCGGCCGGCCGCCCCGGCGCAGCGCCTCCGCGCCCGCGCGCCACGCAGGGCGCCCCCGGCCCGCAGGGATCCCCGCGGCGGGCGCGGGCGGGGGTGTTTGGGTGGCTACCCGGGCGCGCGAGGGGAGTCTGGGAAAACGGGAGGGGGGCGAGCTCGGGAAGACGCAGGAGTGAGGGTGGGGGGTGGCGGGGGGGTGGGGTGGGCACTGCGGCTCCGGGGCCCCGCGTGGGAGGGCCTGGGAGAGGGGGGCTGGGGCTGGGCTGGATGTTACCCACAGGTAAGATGGACCCCGAGTGTGTGCGTGTGTGTGCGCGTGTGTGTGTGTTTGGGGAAGGATGTTTTCCACGCAGGGGCATAGAAAAATCTGGATTTCGGGGTGCTAGGCCCTGGCGAGGACATTCTGGGAGGTTGGCCGGGGGACTTGGGGGCCAGTCTCGGAATCCCCGGATTTGCCTCCCGGCAGGACCTCAAAGAAACGGAGGGTCGCCCAAGGGCAGCGAGTGGGGGGCTTATGGTCCCTCCAGGGGGAGAACGGGGTGCCCAGGAGGCACCTCAATTGGAGAGGAAAATGTAAAACGCCACAGTGTCTTCCTCCCGGTTGCCCACAGTAGGGGATGTGTCCACACCTAGGGGTGAGGGCGTGGAGGCTGTGGGATGCCCCCCGTCATCCTCTGCAGTGTATTTGCGATTTTTAAAAGGTGTTGCACAGGGCTCCTAAGGCCAAAACCCTCCCGGGCCCGCCCTGTTGGCTGGCATGTTTGTTTCACGCAATCTTCCACACCCATGGAACCAACCACCCCGTACATTTTTCACCTTGACCACAAGGACAATCGGGAGACAACAAGCATGGAGCCAGCTCGAGTGTGCAGGAAAATGGGTCGCCCCCGAGAAGCGGGAGCGCCCCTCGCTCGGTTAACCTTGTGCGGGCTCCCTCTCCACGGAGTTCCGTGTGCGCGCGCCTGTGCGTCTTGACCTGACCCGTAAACAAGCAGTCGGTCCTCAGCCCCACAAACAGGACGCCTGTCACTCCGTTTAGCTCCATCTCATTTGCCCACCCCACCTCTGGCCCCTGGGGGTTCCTAGCCCCTTCCACGCCCGGGACCCTCCGCAGCCTCCGGGTGTCCCGCACTGCGGGATGCACGTAGAGGAAACGCAGCGGTCGGGGCGGGGGTGGTGGGGAGCGGCCATGCTCAATGGCCAGGACCCACTGGGCAGCCGGGCAGCGCGCCTCGGCCTAATACGGGGTGGGGGGCGGGGCGAGTTTCCTGGGGCAACCTGCTGATTGGCGGGGCTGCCTGTCTCTCAAGACTTGCACTGCAGCGCGGGTGGGGAGAGAGAGAGTGAGGGTACCAAGGTAGGTTGCAAGGCGTAGTAAAAAAAAAAAAAAAAAAAAGGAGAAAAAGAACCGTAGGCGCCATTCAGTCGCGTGCGGTACGTGAACTGGGGGGTCTCGCATCTGCCGAGGGGCCGCCCGCAGCGGAAGCCTGGGCGCCTCTCCCCTCGCCTCTCCCCTGCCCTGCAGGGGCGCAGCCCCTCTGCCCTGGTGGACGTATAATTTGAGGACAAGAGTTGAACGGACACCCTCCCTTCTCCGCCTGTGACGGCTGGGTGCTGTGGGCACACGTGCCCACTACAGCAGAGCTATAAATAGCAGCTACTGGGGAAGGGGAGCGAAGCCGCAGAGACCGAACTCCTGAGAGTAGCGAGTGCTTCGTAGGGGGCAGAAGTTGATGGGAAAGTGTGCAGTTGACCCTAGGCAGAGAAGAGACAAATCGGTTGTTTATTGCTAACAGTGTAGTCTAGAAGAGGCCAGAGGCGCTTTGCAGGTTTGATGTTTAGCGCAGGATGGGCGGGGGAAGGGGAGGAGGATCCCATTTTGTAGCGAAACAGTTCGAATGCACAGACTCTGGCTTTTCAAGGGACCCCCTCCTTATTCTCAAAAAAACTAAATGAAAGAAACGTTCCTCCATGGGATGCAAGGTACTCTTTCCTGTAGGGAGGTAGACTGGAAAGCCAGTTTAATTTGCAGGTATTTTACAATGATCTTCACAAAAAAGATCGGGATTTCGAGCTCCAGAACTGATTTTTATTGCAAAAGCTCTTACAAATAGGTCTCTCGGTGTCTCAAAAACACAACCTAGGTGACTAAAATACTCTGCAGAAATCATGGAATAAGCCGCATTGCTGTGACAAGTTCTATCCAGTACAAGGTTTCCTCTGAAAAATAATCACTGATTTTAGGATGTTGTTGCCTCCACCCCTTTTGGTAGTTGCTAGAGATTTATTATCAATGTTAACTGTGGTTAATATTTATTATAATTATAGTAAGTTCTCTGCTTTTTTCTGTTAATGGGTTGAGATCGCTGGAAATGAAAATTCACGTTTGATTCATATATTACATGGAATGGAGAGAAGCCTTTCTGGAATCTAGGTGAGGAAACATTGATCAGATACAAGTATTATTAGCTTGTGGTGCATGAAATACAACTCAGGGGCCGGCGCAGTGGCTTAGCAAGGAAAGCCCCTGCCTTCAGTGCAGGCATCCCTTATAGGCGCTGGTTCAAGTCTGGCTGCTCCACTTCTGTGCCAGCTCTCTGCTGTGGCCTGGGATAGCAGTAGAAGATGGCCCAAGTGCTTAGGACCCCGCACCCCGGGAGACCTGGAAGGAGCTCCTGGCTCCTGGCTCCTGGCTTTGGATCGTCGTAGCTCCGGAGTTTTGGCCAGGCCATTTGGGGAGTGAACCAGCAGATGGAAGATCTCTCTCTCTCTCTCTCTTTCTCTCTCTCTCTCTCTGCCTCTGTCTCTCTGTAACTCTGCCTTTCAAATAAATAAATAAATAAATCTTTTTTTTATAAAAAAAAGAAAGAAGTACACCATATGAAAAATTCACTCCTAACTCAAAATTCACAGGAACAGAAAAACAGCCTAGTACCAAAATATGTTGCTCAATGCTGCCATCTATAGGACAGTCGGAGATGAATCGTGTAATACCCGAAAGTGCGTTTTAAGAGGACTGAAATGATTTATCAAAATCTTGCAACAGCTGTGTTGATACCGCAAAAAAGTCATGATTCAAGAAGTTAAAACCCTACATTCCATGCGTTGTTTTGCGCAGTGCATCTAAAATTGGCTTTAAAATGGAAATGTTGGCCTATGTATGCCAACTATAGGAAAATCACACAAAATTTATAAATTACTATATATTCCCAAAGTGTTTGGGTTGGATAAAGGTGCAACTAACCATTTGAAAATTATATGTAAATAAAAAATAAAATTGTAAAGTATTTCCTGTATCAAGCTATGCTTTCCTTAAATGAATGGGTATAATCACAGGAGCTGTTTTAATATTGGCATCTCAGAATTAACTTTGATAATTTAGAACAATTCTTGAAAGAAAATAAAAATGTGACTTTTCTCATTTTAAGATATATTTCTTTTTGAATGTAGCTCAAAACTAATAGCAAATATTTGAACGTCTCTTCTGAAAGGCAATACAAAATGTATAAAAAGCATCTTACAGCTTGGATCAGGTAATAAGAGAGATGTAAAATAAAGATAGTTGACAGTCAGTATCATTGGTGTATTTGTTTACAACATGTAGAGACCATGGTGGATGCAATAACTAAAGAAATAATTATGAGAAGAGGAGCCTTTAGCTTGAATTTGAAGGGTGGCTACAACTCAGTTAAGTGATTGTCAGATTCTGTTTCTCATTCAAGATTTTTTTGAGCACTACTTGTGTATTAGGCACTAGGCTAGACCGTGAGATTTAGATAGCAAAAACATGATCTTGCTCACAGGAAGCATACAGTGAAGATGGGAGACAAATGAACACAATTACAAAGCATTCTGATCTCTTTCGTGAGAAAGTAGGCACAGATCAAATGAGATCATGTAACAACCAGTTGAGCTAAGCCACCACTTGCAATGCTCCCTGCTAATGCACCTGGGAAAGTAGCTGAAGATGGCCCAAACACTTAGTCCCCTGCCACCCACATGGGAGACCCAGATGGAGTTCCTGGCTTCTGCCTGGCCCAATCCCACCCATTGCAACCATTTGGAGAGTGAACTAGAAGATGGAAGATTTCTTTCTCTTTCTACCACTCTGCCTTTTAAAGAAGTAAAATAAAATCTTTAAAAACGATAAAAACAACCAGTTTCCTCATGGCTTAAAAGTCATCAGTCACATATAGTATCCGTTTAGAAATCTAGAAGGTGCCCCCCTCCTCTTAATAATTTGTTTTCTCTTATAATTAAAGTCTTTAATCCTATTGGATTAAAAACATTGAGTATTAGAATTAAAAGTGACTGGAAAGTCACGATTGATATGCGAATCTGCCAGAGCAGGGCTTCTCAACTCTGAGTATCTTGCGACCTCCTTGTTCTGACTCAGAGGAGAAAGAGTGGCTGGAGAGCAGGCTGAGGCACTGCTTTCCAACGCACTGCAGATGATGCTGGCTAAGCTGGCAGCACCAGCCCCTCAGCTGCCCGGCTCTAATCACTGGTGATTAATTGAAGGCACATAATGTAGTGCTATGAAATGAAAGCAGACTATTCTGTGTTAGTATTGCATGTGTACAAGGAGGCTACAAAAAGTTCATGAAAAATTCACGCTATCTTCATTCCATTTCCCATGAAGTTTTTGAAGCCCCATCGTACAAACTGAACATCAGCAATAGAAGTTCTACTTAACAGAGGCGTCTCTGCATTTTGGGGCTTCTCTCCTTTCAGTCTTTCTGGCAAGTGTGTAAAGTTACTGCCTCTTAAATATTTGTGTCAGAGATTTCCAACGTGTGAATAAGTATGCAGATTTCTGACCTCATCCCTGACCTATTGGCTCAAAATCTCTTAGAGAAGGAGGAGCCCTCAGTGCCTGCATTTAGGAAGCAAGGGGTTCTTATTGACACTAAAATTTAAGAATCATTGGCTTAAGTGCTAAGGACTTAAAAAAAAAAAAACCAGAATAAACTAGTAAACCAAAGTCTCTACCTGTGGGTTGCTTACTGCAGCTGGGTGGGGCAATGACCCAAGCATGGGTTAGTCTCAGGGCAGTTGAAACCGGTTGTGGTGTCCCTCATGAAAACTCACCTCTTTTCTCATCTTGAGTTCATCACGCATCCCTGAAAGCTTGGGAAAAATTAACGAACTGAAAAGTAACACCAGACTTCAGAAAGACAGTAATATCTTCAAAACATTTGCTGTTTTTGTTATGAATAAAGCATGAAATAAACAGAAGGATGACGTTGGAGAGAGGGAGGAGGTGAAAACTTCCATTTCACTATCTCAATTTTCCCATTTCAGAAATTCTGCTGACTAAAGTCATTTTGTGTGTATAAACCTACAACAGACATTTGTATAAAATACTTGTTTTTTTAAAAATTGTCTTGATTTTCGTAACTATTCTCATTTTCTTCTACTGTCTTCTTAGATAAAAAATGTGGGGTTTGTCAGTCATTTTGTTATCTTAGATACTGTCACTCATTCATTTGGTCATTTAATCAAGAGGAAAAACCCCCTGCTGTTTCTTGTATTCAAAGATACCAATGTTTTATCTCCATAAGCACACGCCCAGGGGGATTTGCAGAGTACAATACCTCTTGCTGTTTCTGCTTCATTCTTAAAGTTGTCTTTCAGCACAATATACTCCTAAAATTTGATAACCAAAAATATTTTTCAACTAATTCTTCAACTTCACTTGTTTGTTTGTTTGTTTATTTATTGTAAGAATTTCAGTAATGGTGAATGTCCCATGCTCACTCTTCAGTGTTTAGGATGGTGGTAAACCTAGTTGGTTTTCTGTACTAACAAAGAATCACAAGGTCACTCACTGCAGCTCATCTTTCTCACATCCCCTCCTCAATTACAAACTTAACCATCATATCTTTCTTTTTCTTCTTTTAAAAAATAGTTTCTCAAAGTCAGGCTCACCACTCTGAAGATCTCCATTTAAAAAAAATCTGATTAGAAGCTTAAGAATATTAGCTTTGTGTGGATTGAGAAGATAAAGTTAATTTGAACTCAAGAAATTGGTAACTGCTTCTCTACCTGCAGTGTTGTATGGTGCAATTCCACACGTTGGTGGAGAGTCACTCTCATCAGAATTATCTGGGAATTTGCTTAAAATCAAAGTTTTCTTTCAGATCCTACTAAGCCCAATCTTGTGAAGGTCAGTAGGCACATCTCCCATTTCCCATCCCTACTCCTGTGAGTTTATGTATGCTACAATTTGAAAACCACTGATTGGCCTATCTCTCAAACCATGTATTATAAATGAGGATATTTTGAAATATTTGAGGAATTGGTCTCTGGCAATGATTGCAATCTGGTCAATAATTTCATACTGCAGGGTTCTATTGCAATACTGAAACTTTCGATTGTAATAGAAAAATATTTACAAAAACATTGCACAGTAAGCACTGCACACCCCTTACACACAACTTACACTTACTGACTACAATGCATTTGGATCCTTCTGTTCTTTCTTTCTCCTCTTTCCATCCATACTCTTTTCACTTTGGTTTTTGGTGCTTGCTAAGACCCACCAAATTAGTTTGCAGCACACTGGGGTGCCATAGCCCACAGGTTGAAAACCTTTTCTCACTCAATGACTATTACTGAATTCAAAAGCAAAGCAGTGATTTGTTCTTTGGTTGTGCCTTCTACAGAATCTTCTAAGGAAATGCACAATACAGCCAATGGATTATTTAAAAATAGTGGTGTTTTTTTTTTTTTTGACATGAACTAAGATAATTTTTCCAACTGATCTGTACCTACCATGTGATGAAACATGATGCACTTAAAATTTTCCATGCACTTTTACAAAGGAAATCTGAAATTATGCAAAATGGAAAATTACTTATTTGCCCTTATTATCACTTTATGATCACTTCCTAACATTATTTTATTGTAATACTGAGCTAATATCATTTACTTCACCATATAAAGTATTTGGGAAGGGCCAGCACTGTGGCACACTGGGCTAAGCCTCTTCCTATGGCACTGACAGCCCACGTGGCCTCCAGTTGGTGTCCTGGCTGCTCCTTTTCCAATCAAGCTTTC
This sequence comes from Oryctolagus cuniculus, assembly GCF_964237555.1. NCBI lineage: Eukaryota > Metazoa > Chordata > Mammalia > Lagomorpha > Leporidae > Oryctolagus > Oryctolagus cuniculus. The sequence continues at coordinate 12,223,003 of NC_091434.1, read as the reverse complement.
TACTATGACCTGAGAAAGCAGTAGAAGATGGTCTAAGTGCTTGGGCCCTTGCACCCACGTGAGAGATTGGGAAGAAGCCCGGTAGCTGCCTTGAAATCTGGTATTGTGATGCCTCTGGCTTTGTTTATGTTGTACAAGATAGCTTTAGCTATTCAAGTTCTCCTGTGCCTCCATATGAATTTCAGCATCATTTTTTATCTGAGAGGAATGTCTTTGGTATTTTGATTGGTATCATATTGAATCTGTAAATTCCTTTTGGAAGAATAGACATTTTGATGATATTGATTTTTCCAATCCATGAACATGGAAGATTTTTCCATTTTTTTGGTATCGTCTTCTATTTCTTTCTTTAAGGTTTTGTAATTTTCATCGTAGAGATCTTTAACGTCCTTGGTTAAGGTTATTCCAAGATATTTGATTTTTTGTAGCTATTGTGAATAGGATTAATCTTAGAAGTTCTTTCTCAGACATGGCATTGTCTGTGTATACAAAGGCTGTGGATTTTTGTGCATTGATTTTTATATCCTGCTACTTTGCCAAACTCTTCTATGAGTTCCAATAGTCTCTTAGTAGAGTTCTTTGGATCCCCTAAATAAAGAATCATATCATCTGTAAAGAGGGATAGTTTGCCTACTTCCTTCCCAATTTGTATCCCTTTAATTTCTTTTTCTTGACTAATGGCTCTGGCTAAAACTTCCAGAACTATATTGAATAGCAGTGGTGAGAGTGGGCATCCCTGTCTGGTACTGGATTTAGTGGAAATGCTTCCAGCTTTTCCCTATTCAATAGGATGCTGGCCATGGGTTTGTCATAAATTGTCTTGAGGAATGTTTTTTCTATACCCAGTTTGCTTAGGGTTTTCATCATGAAAGGGTGTTGTATTTTATCAAATGCTTTCTCTGCCTCTATTGAGATAATCATATGGTTTTTCTTCTGCAGTTTGTTAATGTGGTGTATCACATTGATTGATTTGCAAATGTTGAACCATCCCTGCATACCAGGGATAAATCCCACTTGGTCTGGGTGGAAGATCTTTCTGATGTATGTTGGATTCTATTGGCTAGAATTTTATTTAGGATTTTTGCATCTGTGTTCACCAGGGAAATTGGTCTGTAATTCTTTTTCTCTGTTGCATCTTTTTCATTCATTCAACAAATATTTATTGAGCATTTGCTATGTGTCAACACTGTTTCTGGTGATTGAGATACAGTAGAAAGAAGATCGGTACCTGCTCTCATGGAGTTTACATTCTAGTAAATGGAGATAAACAAGGATAAAACTAAACACCTTACATTATTAGAATATCTAATATGTTAGAAGATGATAAGTGTTAAAGAAGAAAATAAACATTAAACTAAGATAAGCAGGCTTGTTATGCAGGGTTGTAATTACAAAGAGGTGGTCCAGGTAAATCTCATTCAAGATAGTGACACATAAGCAAACTGGCCAATTGGAAACAGTGAAGAGCATTCTATGCAAAGGAGATAGCCAAAAGCCCAATGTAGGAGCATGCTCTACACATTCAAGGGGCAATAAGGAGGCAAGTGTGAGGAAGTAGAATGGAAGAGGAGACAATAGGAGGAAGGGAGTTTAGTGAAATAACAGTGGATAAAATTGTGAAGGATTACGTGAAGCACACAGGGCACTGAATGGGACAGGAAACCATTGGATGCTGTTTAACAGAGCAGTGATATAACATGTCATAGGTTAAAGTCTCATTCTGGCTGCTCCGTTGGGAACCAACTGTTGAAGAAGAAGGGCAAGGATAACAGCAGAAGCAGGCTGATATGTTAAAAGGCTATTGTAGAAATACAGCCAAGAGATAATGGCCATCAGCTGGGATGGTGAGAAGTGGTCAAATTCTAAGCACATTTTGAATGTGACCAGCAAAATCTGCAGGTAGTTTGAATGTAACATGGAAGAAAAAGAGTGAAGAGTGAAGACTGACTCCATGGTTTATACCTGAACAACTGGAAATATAGTCTCCATCGCCAAGATGGTATGCCAGTTTTCTATTGCTGCGTTGAGTAACTACTTCCAAAGAAGTATGGTAGACATAAACTGTTTCCTTATGATCTAGGATTCCACAGGGCAGTGTGGGGAGACTTTGTCTCTTCTCCATGGTGTTTGGGGCCATGGCTGAAGGTGGCTTGAGTGTCTTCAGCCAGGAATAATTTAGAGATTTCTTCCCTCTTCTGTCTGGCACATGGGCCAGGCTGCCTGAAGGCTGGATCAACCAAAGTGCTCACAACTGGTTTCACTTTCCTCCCCCTCCTTTTGTTTCTGGGCCTTTCACAGCATGTGGACTAGATTTTTAAGGAGAGTGTCTATGAAGAGGATCCCAAGGAGGAGCTCTGGAGTATTTCAATAAAACTAGGCAGAAAATATATAGTGTTACATGCTTTTACTTTTGAAGTCATTGTGTTCTACTATATGTACTCTATTGGTCAAAACAACCACGGGCCAGTCAGATTAAATACAAGGGAACCTAGAAAAGGGCTCTTAATTAGAGTAGAATCAAAGGATTTGTATTCTGTTTTTAAACTACCACAGAATGGAAAGCTGTGGATGAGGAGGGAAAGTAGTAGAGGATGAATAGCTCAGCACTGATCATGTTGACTTTAGGTGCTGATTGAAACACCAGGTGAAAATGTCAAGAAGACATTTGTGTGTATGAGATTGGAGTTCTGAAGTAAAGATATAAATGTAAAATTTGTAGCACAGGCATGGGATTTAGAGCTTATGATACAGGATAAAACCATCAAGGGACAGAAAATAGAGAAAAAACAAAGATACCAGCAAAGGACACTGACAAGAGCAACCAGTAAACTTGCTCTGTTTTAAGCAATGGGAAGACACCATATCAGATAAGAGAGTGAAGGACTGAGTCAGTTGCTGCAGAGGTCCAATCTGAGGAAGGCTTGGAATTGGCTTAGGCTGTAGCGTCATTGCATTTGTGCTATGTGTAAGAGACATTAACATTGGTCTCCCAGGAATACCACATGTTTAGGACATGATTGGATTCCTCAGTGAAATGAGAAGAGTTTAACAAATTCCTCAGATGTATACAGTAAATCTGTAGTGTTTGTATGGATAATTATGGCAATATTTCATAATATATAACTTTATGAATGAAGCTGAAAAATTGACACAAGAATAGGGATACTGAGGTATGTTGAATGTTAATTTCAGTTAATTGTCTCAATGCACTCCTATCTTCTTGCCTCTGAAATAAGACTTTTAAATATTTTGTAACAACTGCTTTTTTTGCCAAGTCTTTTGAAATATTTTTGGTGAAATTTATTTCTAGAAATCTACTTCTAAATTTATTATAGTTTACTGATTTGAAAATTTCCTAAACAAAAGCTTTCACTTTCATTTTGAATTACTCTTAAAGATTAATGTGACTGTACTCAAAGGAAAAATATCAATACCAATACCTAGTATTAAATTGGAAAATGTGAATTAGAACATTTTTCAAAATAAATCATATCCCCCAGTATAATAATGTAAAATAAAAGCTACTGTATCATTGAAGGAGCACACAATTTACTAAAATGTAAAAACCATCACTTTTGGGATCTTCATAGAACTAGAAAATATACTTAAAGACAATCTTGTGCAGTGTGAAATTTACATTACTATTGCTTTAGTTTTGCAATTTGTCATTATCATATGAAAGCAAAAATAAAGCTAATCCATGTGTGGTCTGTTATATATCAGCTAAGAGTTGTAGAAGGCCCTTCCCGGCCGGCGCCACGGCTCAATAGGCTAATTCTCTGCCTTGCGGCACTGGCACAACGGGTTCTAGTCCTGGTCAGGGCACCAGATTCTGTCCTGGTTGCCCCTCTTCCAGTCCAGCTCTCCACTGTGGCCCAGGAGGGCAGTGGAGGATGGCCCAAGTTCTTGGCCCTTGCACCCGCATGGGAGACCAGGAGGAGCACCTGGCTCCTGGCTTTGGATCGGCGTGGGGCGTCGGCCACAGCACGCTGTCTGCGGCAGCCATTGGAGGGTGAACCAACGGTAAAAGGAAGACCTTTCTCTCTATCTCTCTCTCTCTCACTGTCTACTCTGCCTGTAAAAAAAAAAAAAAGAAGGCTCTTCCCACTTCTTCCCTGTGACAGTCCGCAGCCTCGCACTCCCAGGTGACTTTACTTGCCCAAGTGGACATTTGCTCAAATTAGCAATTCCTCCCACGTAATTGCTTGCTCACTTTCTTGCTAACTGAGAGCATTTAAAGCAGGAGGGGGTGGTTCAGGACCACGGAGAGCATGAGGAAGGGACACTACTAAAATATTTTATTCATGTAAATGGGAGAAGACCTGATCCTGCAATTGCTTCTGGATGCCTTTTGTTTAAAGAACAATGAAATTCTGACTCCTTGAAATTTGGGGGAATCATCTACCTAGACATTCTGCCAGTACCTTCTAATCTTCTCCATTGAATTCTACCTAATGACAGATGAGGGGATAAGGAAAGTAGGAGTAACCACCACTTTCCAGTGCAAAATGTCTTTTCAATGTTCCTGTTTTTAATTAGCAACCTTTTTAAAAATTTCATATTTTCTGACAATGAGATATACCAGTCCATCATAGAAAAGAATTAATTAATTCAAAGACAGCAGAATTTGGGATAGACGAGAGAGGGAGTATGAACAGGCTCCTATCTGCAAGATAACTAGAACCTTCTTGGGACCTGCAGCTCATCTTTCAGTTCTGTGAACTACCCAGAAGCCCTTCTATAATGATCTCCCACTACTGCCACCACATTTTAATTTTCCTTATACTAGTTTCATCTGACTTTTGTTGCTTGCAATTAATATGTCCTACTAATGCTGATAGGGAGATGTTAACAAAGGAGGAAGAGAATTCTGGGCCAGGGGTACAACAAGATTCTGGGTGAAGAAACAGTTACATGGCATGGGGTTTTCTGGGACAGTGAGGAAACTGGCTTAGAAAACTTAGAAGTTTGTAAGGAATGTATTTAAATAAATTCTCTTTATTACCACAGAGTAAGAGTACCAATTCTCTCAGCCTCTTCAGAGGTAGTTGAAGCAGAGCTAAGAACTTTCAAATGCATGTGCCACCTGACCCAGAAATTCCATTTCTAGAAATGAATTCTGCAGTAATCCTTATACAAAAATATTCATTGATATGTCATTTTGTCATAGAAAATGAATTCAGACATACATTTCCATCAGAAGAGAATTTAGTAGAAGCCAGCATTGAGGCGTAGCAGGTAAAGCTGCTGCCTGCAATGCTGGCATCCCATACGGGTGCTGGTTCAAGTTCCAGCTGCTCTACTTTCAAACCAGCTCCCTGCTAATGGCCTGGGAACAGCTCATGGGAGACCCTGAAGGAGCTCCTAGCTCCTGGCTTCAGCCTGGCACTACCCCAGCAGTTGCACAGTTGCAGCCATCTGGCGAGTGAACCAGAAGATAGAATATTCTCTCTCTCTCTCTGTCTCTCCTCCCTTTCTCTGTATAACTCTTTCAAATAAATATTTTTTTAAAAAAACTTAGTAAATAATTTGTGCTTCATGTACATACTGAAGTATTGCATAGACATTAGAGATGACTCAGCAGATCACAATGTGCTGTTACAAAACAATCCCCACATAAAAAAGTGAAAAGTGGGGTGAGAACTCTATAAAAATACTCTTATATTTTTCAAAATCATACATATTCTCTGAGAGGGGAGGACTTATCCACCCCTCCCCCATATTCTCTTACATTGCTTTTTTTTTTTGAACCACATTCATGCCTTATTACTTGACTTAAACACTGTAACTAAATATGATTACAGTGTAGAACAATTAAAACTTTAATTTTAATTTAATTTTATTTTTTTTTAATTTAATTTTTTTTTTATTTTTATTTTTGACAGGCAGAGTGGACAGTGAGAGAGAGAGACAGAGAGAGAAAGGTCTTCCTTTGCCGTTGGTTCACCCTCCAATGGCCGCCGCTGCAGCCGGCGCACCGCGCTGATCCGATGGCAGGAGCCAGGATCCAGGTGCTTTTCCTGGTCTCCCATGGGGTGCAGGGCCCAAGCACCTGGGCCATCCTCCACTGCACTCCCTGGCCATAGCAGAGAGCTGGCCTGGAAGAGGGGCAACCGGGACAGAATCCGGCGCCCCAACCGGGACTAGAACCCGGTGTGCCGGCACCGCAAGGTGGAGGATTAGCCTATTGAGCCACGGCGCCGGCCTCAATTAAAACTTTAAAGATGCATACATAATTATCACCACTTGAAAACTGCTATATAGGTTTTTCTCAGATGGAACACCAAATGTCAGTTGAATGAACCCAGAATCAGGGTTCCGGGTCCCTCAGAACTGGAGGCTGCAGTGGCTTATGTGGAGGATTGGGGAATTCATCAGAGTGTTGCGTCTCTCTTGGAGGCTCAGGTTGGGGGACAGAAGGCCAGGCCACAGAGCACATGGAGACAAGGCCAAGGGCAAGGAATGGCTCCCTGTCATCAAGTTGGGCTGCCTGGTCAGACATGGAGATCAGGTCCCTGGAAATGTGTCTCTTCTCCCTGCTGATCAAGGACTCAATGAGTTCATTGTCTTTTTACTGGGGACATCACTCAAGCATGAGATCCTGAAGATTAGGCGAGTGCAAAGGTAGACATATGCTGGCTGGCTGACCAGATTCAAGGCATTTGTTGCCATGGAGGACTACAATGGCAATGTCAGCCTGGGTGTGAAGTGCTCTTAAGAAGTAGCCACATGTGACGGCGCTCGGTAGACGGCGGATGGCGAGGACATGGCGGCTGTGCTGTTCGCGCTGCTGGCGCTCGCGCTGCTGCGCGCCGGGGGCGCCTCTGCGGCAGCGGGCACCGTGACGACTTCTGTGCAGAGCGGGGATTCCTGGGTGCAGCTCACCTGTACCTTGAACACCAGCGCCGCGGGCGTCACTGGGCACCGCTGGCTGAAAGGGGACGAAGTGGTGAAGGAGGACCAGCTGCAGGGCCTGCACACCGAGCACAACGTGACCGGGGACGACAGGTTTGGCGAGTACTCCTGCCTCTTCCTCCCTGAGGACACGGGCAAGGCCACGCTGACCGTGGACGGGCCCCCCAGAATTAAGGCTGCGAAGAAGTCGGAGCACGCCAACGAGGGCGACTCGGTCACCCTGCTGTGCAAGTCGGAGTCCTTCCCCTCCGTGACCGCCTGGGTCTGGTACAAGGTGGCCGACTCCGGGGACCAGGTCATCCAGAACTGCTCCCAGAGCAGGTTCTTCATCAGCCACTCGGAGGCCCGGTCGGAGCTGCACATCACGGACCTGGACCTGGCCTCCGACCCCGGCGAGTACGCCTGCAACGGCACCAGCCTGCAGGGCACGGACGCGGTGGTGGTCACCCTGCGCTTGCGCAGCCGCCTGGCCGCCCTCTGGCCCTTCCTGGGCATCGTGGCCGAGGTGCTGGTGCTGGTCACCGTCATCTTCATCTACGAGAAGCGGCGGAAGCCGGATGAGGTGCTGGACGACTAGGACGCCGGTGCCGCGCCACTGAAAAGCAGCGGGCACCACGTGAATGACGACAAGGGCAAGAATGTCTGGCAGAGGAACGCCAGCTGAGCCGGCCGCTCCGGGTTGGGGTGCAGCTGCGAGGAGCTGAGCCCTGCCCACCAAGGCTCCGCCCAGGGCTGGAGGCCACACCCCTACACCTGCCTGCTCCAAGGCTCCGCCCAGGGCTGAAGGCCACACCCTTACACCTGCCCTCCAAGGCCCCTTGTCGCCCTGGGTCCCCCCCCCCCGGGGGGGGGCCCTGCCCTTTGAGGAAGGTCACAGGAGGCCCGGCCTCCAGCCTGTCTGGCCACGCCCTGTGCTTCCATTTTTATTCCTGGCTTCTGAGGGCACAGGACAGCTGTGGGGCCTCAGCTGCCTGCAGGGTGACAGCCTCGTCCCCCAATAAAGACTGACCCCACCCGTAAAAAAAAAAAAAAAAAAAAAAAAAGAAGTAGCCACATGTACCAATGCCATCTCACTAGTTAAAGTGATCAGTTTCAGTTCACAACTGAATGATAGGATTAATAGTCAAAGGGATCACATAAACAAGACTAGTGTCTGCTAATACTAACTGATAGAATTAAAAAGGAGAGAAAGATCCAACATGGGAAGCGGGATACACAGCAGACTCATAGAATGGCAGATGTCCTAAACAGCACTCTGGCCTCAGAATCAGCCCTTAAGGCATGCAGATCTGGCTGACTGAAGAGCCCATGAGAGTATTTTAGGCATGGAAAGCCAAGACACTCTGGGAAAAAAATGACCTAAATGAAAGATCTCTGTGAGTGAGATCCCAGTGGAAAGAATGGACCATCAAAGAAGGAGGTACCTTTCTTTGAAGGGAGGAGAGGACTTCCACTTTGACTATGACCTTGTCTAAATATGATCAGAGGTGGCGAACTCAAAAGGCTTCCATAGCCTTGGAAACTCATGACAAGAGCCTAGGGTGATTACTGACACCATAAACAAGAGTGTCAATTGTTAAGTCAACAACAGGGTCACTGTGCACTTACTCCTCATGTAGGATCTCTGTCCTTAATGTGTTGCTCAATGTGAATTAATGCTATAACTAGTACTCAAACAGTACTTTACACTTGTGTTTCTGTGTGGGTGCAAACTGTTGAAATCTTTACTTAATATATGCTAAACTGATCTGTATATAAAGAGAATTGAAAATGAATCTTGATGTGAATGGAATGGGAGAGGGAGCGGGAGTTGGGAGGGTTGAGGGTGGGAGGGAAGTTATGGGGGGGAAAAGGCACTGTTATTCAAAAGCTGTACTTTGGAAATTTATATTTATTAAATAAAAGTTAAAAAAAAAGAGAAGTAGCCACCACTGACCAAGGGGACATCACCTGCCAAGCTCCCCATTGTGCCTGTGCAGAGAGGCTACTGGAGAAACAGTATCAGGAAACCCCACGCCGAGTCTTGCCAGGTGACAGGAATATGGCTCTGCAAAGCTGTTCCTCATCTCCACCCCTAGATGTACCAACAACCTCTCAACCTCTGCACCCAAGAAACTGCCACTAATGGCTGGTACTGATGACAGCTACACCTCAGCCAGGGGCTGTGCTGCCACTCTGGGCAACTTTTTCAAGGTCACATTTGATACCATCTCCAAGACCTGATCCTTGAGCACTGACCCCTGACCTCTGTAAAGAGTGTGTGTTCACCAAGTCTCGCTATCGGGAATTCATTGACTATCTTATAAAGTCCCATCCCAGAGCCTCTGTACAAAGGGCCCTGGCTAGAGTTGTAGATACAACATAAGGTTTTTACATAAGAAAAATAAAGTGAATTAAGCCTGTTTTCTTAAAGAAAAGAAATTGCTGCATAAATATTGCTTTAGGTCCTCTCCGTATATCATCTCATTAACTTCTCACAGGAACTTTAAAAGGAGATGTTATCCTCCAATTGCAAACTAGGCTGCAGCAGATGAGACTGCTGAATCTCGAAGAGCAAGGATGCTCTAATTCCAAAATCTGGCTCAAAGCCTTAGTGTTTAACCATTCTTGCTTTTGCATCCCTGAGCAGAACTGACTTTGCTGTAATGCTCCTCAGGAGGATTTCTGTGGATAAAAACTAAATTTCCTTGCAGTCAGTCTATCAGTGATTCCAACGAAGGATACTTCGTATACTGTCTAGTAAAGCAAATCACTAAATAAACTCTTCCTTTTGTACCAGGTACTTAGATTTGGCGTAGCAGTTTCTTTAAACTGAATGTTAGAGCAACCACCACCCCATAAATTTCATTAGAGCATAGTATATAACAGTAGGTTCCCTCTCCAGTAGTGGGAGCCACTGAATCATGACAGTAACACTCTTGGATATTCTTACTATATAGATCATCCTTGTTGATCTGGAGGCTGGATTTTGAAGAGAGGAGGTTGGAGTCTATGAAGTTATTGGCATGCAATTTGTTGGATGTCTACCCAGCATTTGTTTTTTTCCCTACCTTTTTCTGTGAGTAACCTGATATCCTGTAAATCAACTCTAGGATGGCAATTAGTTTAGGCCTTAGATCTGGACAGCCTTAGATCTGGACGGCCTTGGTTTGGTTTGCCCTAACACTTACATAATTATAAATGTAGATGACTTATTTAACCTCTTTCATGTCTCCAACACCAATTTCATGGGCATAATAAACTATTATTATATAAATTTAATAGATCATTGTGGGATTATATTAATGGGGGAATGATGAGAGTACCTTGCTGAACTGCTATGAGATTTTAAGCAGATAATATTTATATTAGCAGTGCTAAATAAAAATTAGCCATCAGCATCATTATTGTTGTCCTCGACCATGTGTTTTAGAATAAGATTAGTCCCATCATTCCTCATTTTTCCAAGTCCTCATTCCGTTATTTTACTGCAGGATAGGACCTGGCATATACAGGTAAAGATCATGAACAATTTCACAGAAACTGCATTTTTAAGGAAGGGGCAAAGTTTTCCAATTTGTCTCACCCATTGACCTACTTTGGGTTTTTGTATGTGTGTGTCAGCATATAATCAGATATGTTTTATACTTATTTGTTCTTTGAGAGTACAGAATTTGTCTGATACTTCTTTGCTGTCTTTTGGTGAACATTGAATATATATTAAAGGGGGGCTCAATAAAGCATTTGGGGCATTAACAAAGCTATGAAAGTCAAGAAAAGAAAGAGAAAACAGGTATCCCATGTAGGCTGGTATAATGGGAACATGAGGTTGTATCTATAAATAGGATCAGATCTTTAAAACCTTCAGTGCTTAGTAACCATCATGGTAGACATTGCAAGTAGTGGAAACCATAGGGTCTTAGAGGAGAAGCTGGGAATTCCCTACAGATGTGTTCAGAGAATATAGTACCATATTTAGTATTTCCAGGCACACAGGATGGTACTATAGAATTGAACATTATTAAATAACCATGAGGGCCTACATAGATGACTTTGAATACAGATAAAAATTCTGGACTTAACTTTATCAATAAAGAGAAGCCTTTGGAATGATCAACAGGGGAGGTAACATAAACTAGTGTGGGAAATGGAATAAAACAGAAGCATTGGCAGGGTGAAGTTTGTTAGGATTGTGCTTCAATAGACCAAATGAGATCATGAGTGTATCCCTCAGGCTTAAGGTGGTGGAAATAAAAGGAAAGAAACATGCAGAGGGGAAAAGGTGAAAAGAAGAGACACTAAGCTTGAAACCAGATATGATGCTTGGGACAATCATAAGAGAAAAATCAGGCCGGCACCACGGCTCAATAGGCTAATCCTCCACCTGTGGTGCCAGCACACCGGGTTCTAGTCCCGGTTAGGGTGCCGGATTCTGTCCCGGTCGCTCCTCTTCCAGTCCAGCTCTCTGCTGTGGCCCACAGTGCAGTGGACGATGGCCCAAGTGGTTGGGCCCTGCACCCGCATGGGAGACCAGGGGAAGTACCTGGCTCCTGGCTTCAGATCAGTGTGGTGGCGCTGCCAGCCATTGGGGGGTGAACCAACGGAGAAGGAAGACCTTTCTCTCTCTCTCTCTCTCTCTCTCTCACTGTCTACTCTGGCTGTCAAAAAAAGAAAGAAAGAAAGGAAGGAAGGAAGGAAGGAAGGAAGGAAGGAAGGAAGGAAGGAAGAAAAGAAAATAAAAGAAAAGAAAAGAGAAAAGAAAAGAAAAGAAAGAAAAATCAGAGATGACTAGGATTTTAGTCTAGTTTAGTCTAGATTTCTGGGGTTTTAGATCATGTCCCTTTTTTACACAGCTAACGATAAAGATTTTATTTTGTACAGGGAACTCAGTGGCTGGAAATCAACATGGTCGGACCAATTCCATAACTGCTGAGATCCAAAACAGTGATGCAGGAGGCACAAATGGATACTACAGACATAGTGAACAGTAAGTAGTATAGGAAAGGACTTGGTACCTGAGGTCCAACAAATAGCAAACATTGCAGCAAGCAATGAACAAGCCACCCCCAACTCTGCTATTCCCTGAGGAGTAGGCAGTTCCCAAATATCATGCTGTCACACCATGGCCTCTTTAGGTGCTTCTTTAGTGACCAATACAGCAGCTACTCAGTACTGGGAGGTCGATCAGCCTATATTCTGGTTACCCAGCAATTATTTTCAGAGATTGACACTCCTGCCAACTCCATTATTATAAAGTTCATGCATCTGATCACTTTTCAGGTATAAATGGTTTGAATTTGCTTTCTTTACCCAGACCTAACCTAATGATTTTTTTCTTCTCATATTCCCTAGTTTTGAATTCTAGTCATTTGCAACTTTGAACATATTGATTGTCTTAATGTAATTTCCCCTCAGAAGTTACATGACAATTTAAGAAATGAGTATAGTTAACATTATTTTTCTAATATCTAAAATACATAGGCTCCAATGAATTAACAATGAGGATGTTAATACCTCACTTTCATTAATGGACAGGTCAACTAAACAAAAACTCAACAAAGAAATGGCAGAGCTAGTCTACACCATGGATCAAATGGGCTTAATTTATATCTACAAAACATTTCATCCCACAGCTGCTGAATACACATTTTTATATCAGGGCATGGAACCTTCTCTAGAATAGACCATATGCTAGGCTATAAAGTAAGTCTCAGAAAATTTTAAAAAGTGAAATCATATCTTATATCTTTTCTGACCACAATATAATGCAGCTGGAAATTAGCAACTTAAGAAACTACAGAAAATATACAAACAAATGCAGACTAAACAACATGTTCCTGAATGAACAATGGGTCACACAAGAAATCAGATATCAGATGGGAAGCAAAAAATCCCTAGAAACAAATGAATATGACAAAACAGCATATCAAAATTTACTGGATGTGGCTGGCACTGCGGCGCAGCAGGTTAACACCCTGGCCTGAAGTGCCGACATCCTATATGGGCGCTGGTTCAGGACCCAGCTGCTCCACTTTCGATCCAGCTCTCTGCTATGGCCTGGGAAAGCAGTAGAAGGTGGCCCAAGTACTTGGGCCCCCGCACCTGCGTGGGAGACCTGGAGGAATCTCCTGGCTCCTGGCTTCAGATCGGCGCAGCTCTGGCCATTGTGGCCAGTTGGGGAGTGAATCATCTGATGGAAGACTCTCTCTCTCTCTCTCTCTCTCTCTCTGCCTCTGCTCTCTCTGTGTAACTCTGACTTTCAAATAAATAAATCATTGAAAAAAAATCATTTGATACTGCATAAGCAATGTTAAAACGCTGTTTTTTAGCAATCAGTGCCTACATCAAGAAATATAAAAAGCATCAAATAAATGATCTAACAAGGCATATCAAGGACCTAGAAAAAGAACAAAATAAACCCCAAATTAGTAGAAGGAAAAGATAATTAAAATTAGAGAATAACTAAACAAAATTGAAATAGAAAATAGAAAAGATCAGTGAAATAAAGAGCTTTTAAAAAAAATAAAGAAAACTGGCACATCATTGGCCCAACTAACCCATTAAAGGGTGGTGGGGGTGGGGAGAGAAGACCCAAATTAATGAAATTAGAGATGAAAAACTGAGATGTTACAGTAGATATCACAGAAATAAAAGGAATCATCAGGAATTACTACAAACAGCTTTGTGCTAACAAACTGGAAATTCTAGAAGAAATGAAGATTTCTGGATACATGTAATCTACCAAAATTGAGTCATGAAGACATAGAAAAACTAAATAGACCAATAACTGAGATGGTTATACAATATAAATTAGTTATACATCAGTAATAAAGACCCTCCCGATAAGGAAAAGCCCTGGATAAGATGGCTTCACTGCTGAATTCTACCAAGCTTTTAAAGAAGAACTAATTCCAATTCTTCCTAAACTATTCAAAACAGATGAAAGGAAGGGAATCTTTCCCAATTACTTTTATGAGGCCAGCATCATCTATATTCCAAAATCAGAAAAAGATACAACAAAGAAATAGAACTGTAGGGCAACATTCGTGATAAACATTCACACAAAAATCCTTGGTAAAATACAAGCCAATCGAATCCAACAATACATAAGAAAGATTCACCCAAATCAAGTAAGACTTATCCCTGGTATGCAGGGATGGTTCAACATACACAAATCAATAAAAGTGATACATCACACTAACAAATTTAAGAATAAAAACCATATGATTATCTGAATAGAGGAAGAGAAAGCATTTGATTACATACAACATCACTTCACAATAAAAACATTAAGAAAATTAGATAAAGAAGTAACTTTCCTCAACATGATCAAGGCAATATGAGACAAACCCACAGCCAGCATCATGTTGAATAATAAAAAGTTGGCAGCATTTCCAATAAGATATGGAACCATTCAAGGATGTCACTCCCACCATTGCTATTCAATTTAGTCCTAGAAATTTTAGCCAGAGCCATTAGGCAAGAAAAAGAAATCAAAGGGATAAAAATTGGAAAAGAGAAAATCAAATTATCCCTATTTGCAGATGACATGGTCCTATACATAAGGGAACCAAAAGACTCCACTAAGAGAATATTGGATCTCAGAATAGAATTTGGCAAAGTTGCGAGATATAAAATCAACACACAAAAATCAGTAGTCTTTCTATACACAGACAATACTGTGGCTGAGATAGAACTTGTAAGATCAGCACCACTCACACTAGCTACAAAAAATCGAATACCTTGAAATAAATTTAACCAAAGAAGTGAAAGTTCTCTACAATGAAAATAACGAAACATTAAAGAAAGAAATAGAAGAAGACACACACAAGAAATGGAAAAATCTTCCATGTTTGTGGTTTGGAAGAATTAATATCATCAAAATGTCCATACTACCCAAAGCAATTTATAGATTCAATGTGACCCCAATTAAAAGACCAATGACAATCTTCTCAGATCAAGAAAAACAATGCTAAAATCATATATAAACACAAGAGACCCCAAAAAACTAAAGCAATCTTAAACAACAAAAACAAAACCAGAGGAATCACAATACCAGGGCAGTTATAATCAAAATAGCCTGGTACTATCACAAAAATAGACATGTAGACCAATGGAACAGAGTAGAAAACCCGGGAATTTTTTTTTATTAGGTATGTAATGCTTTGTTTTATTTTTTTCCCAAAGAAACCATTTATTTCATGAGTAAAAATTCCATAAGTACAACTTTAGGAATATAGTGATACTCCCCATCTACCTGCCATCCTACCCCACCTCCTCCTTCCCCTCCCATCCCCAGTCCCATTCTCCAATAAGAAAAGAGAAGAGAAGAGAAGAGAAGAGAAGAGAAGAGAAGAGAAGAGAAGAGAAGAGAAGAGAAGAGAAGAGAAGAGAGGAGAAGAGGACGAGACCTGTTCCTCAACAGTCAAGACAAGGGCTATTCAAGTCATTGCTTTTAAAAGTGTCAATTTCACTTCTACAGATTTCCTTTTAGGTGATCTATTAGTTCTCATAGATCAGGGAGAACATATGGTATTTGTCCCTTTGGGACTGGCTTATTTATCTAAGTATGATGTTTTCCAGATTCATCCATTTTGTTGCAAATGACTGGATTTCATTTTTTAACCTCTGTGTAGTATTCCATAGAGTACATGTCCCATAATTTCTTTATCCAGTCTTCAGTCAACAGGCATTTAGGTTGGTTCTGCATCTTAGCTATTGTAAATTGTGCTGCAATAAACATGTTTGTTTTGTTGTGGAATTTTTTGATCTCTTTATATGTTCTGGTTATTAATCCTTTATCAGTTGCATAGTTTGCAAATAATTTCTCCCATTCTATCAGTTGCCTCTTAACTTCCCTGAGTGTTACTTTTGTAGTACAGAAGCTTGATGTAATCCCATATGTTGATGTAATTCCATATGTTGATTTTGGCTTTGATTCTCTGTGGCTCTGGGGTCTTTTCCAAGAACTCTTTTCCTGTGCCAATGTCTTGCAGGGTTTCCCCAGTGCTCTCTAGTAATTTGATGGCATCATGTCATAGATTTAGGTCTTTAATCCATTTTGAATGGATTTTCATGTAAGGTGTAAGTTACAGGTCCTGCTTCTTACTCCTGCATGTGGAAATCCAGTTTTCCCAGCACCATTTGTTGAAGAGACTGTCTTTGCTCCAGGGACTGATTTTGGTTCTTTGTCAAATATAAGTTGGTTGTAGATACTTGGATTGATTTCTGGTGTTTCTATTCTGTTCCATTGGTCTATCCATCTGTTTTTGTACCAGTACCAGGCTGTTTTGATTATAACTGACTTGTAGTATGTCTTGAAATCTGGTATTGTGATGCTTCCAGCTTTGTTTTTGTTTTATAAGATTGCTTTAGCTATTCGATGTCTCCTGTGTTTTGATATGAACTTCAGCATCATTTTTTCTAGATCTGAGAAGAATGTATTTGGTATTTTGATTGGTATCGCACTGAATCTGTAGATGGCTTTTGGAAGAATGGACATTTTGATTATATTGATTCTTCCAATCCATGAACATGGAAGATTTTTCCATTTTTTGGTATCTTCTTCTTTTTCTTTCTTTAATGTTCTGTAATTCTCATCATAGAGATATTTGACATTCTTGGTCAAATTTATTCCAAGATATTTGATTTTTTTGGTAACTATTGTGAATGGGATCATTCTTAGAAGTTCTTTTTCAATGTTGGCATTGTCTGTGTATACAAAGGCTTTTGATTTTTGTGTATTGATTTTATTTCTTGCTACTTTACCAAATATGTCTATGAGTTCCATTAGTCTCTTGGTGGAGTCTTTTGGATCCTTTATATATAGAATTATGTCATCTGCAAATAGGGATAGTTTGACTTCCTCATTCCCAATTTTTATCCTTTTTCATTTCTTTTTCTTGTCTAATGGCTCTGGCTAAAATTTCCAGGACTATATTAAATAGCAATGAAGCCCTGGAAATTAAGCAATGCCAGTACAATCAACTGATCTATGAAAAAAGAGTTAAAATCAATCCCTGGAGAAAGTACATTCTCTTCAACAAATGGTGTTTGGAAAATTGTTATCTGTGCATGCAGAATTATGGAACAAGATGTCAACCTTATACCTTATACAAAAATAAACTCACAATGGATCAAGGATCTAAATCTATGACCAGTTATCATCAAATTATTAGAGAAGGGGCCCGTTCTGTGGCATAGCAGGTAAAGCTGCCACCTGCAGTGCCAGCATCCCATATGAGTCTCTGCAGCTCCACTTCCGATCCAGCTCTCTGCTATGGCCTGGGAAAACAGAGGAGGATGGCCCAAGTCCTTGGGCCCCTGCATCAACGTGGGAGACACGGAGGAAGCTCCTGGCTTCAGATTGGTGCAGCACTGGCCATTGTGGTCAATTGGGGAGTGAATCATTTGAGAGAGGTCTTCGCCTCTCTTCTCTCTGTGTAACTCTTTCAAAAAATAAATAAATAAATCTTTAAAAAAATAATTACTATTAAAAAACATCAGAGAAACTCTGTAAGACATTAGCATAGGTAAAGACTTACTGGAAAAGACCCCAGAAGCACAGGCATTAAAAGCAAAAATAGATAAATGGGATCACCATAAGCTGAGAAGCTCCTGAACTGCAAAGGAAACACTCAACAAAGTGAAAAGGCAACAAGCAGATTGGGAGAAAATACTTGCAAACTATGAATTTTATGAAGGATTAACATCCAGGTTCTATAAAGAGTGCAAAGAATTCAATAAGAAAACAAATATTCAGTTAAGAAATGGGCAAAGGAAATAAACAGGCATTTTTCAAAGGGTAAAATACAAATGGCTAACAGACACATGAAAAAAGGCTCAGTATCTCTAGCCATTAGGGAAATGAAATCAGAACTATAATAAGGATTCATTTGAACGATCATCTAAAAATCAACAAAATAATAAATGCCAGTGCAGATGTGGGGAAAATGTATCCTAACATACTGCTGGTAGGAATGTAAACTAGTACAACCATTATGGAAGACAATATGAAGATTTCTAAGAAATCTAAAAATAGATCTACCATAAGACCCAGCCATCCAATTTCTACTAATTTACCCAAATGAAATCAGCATATGAAAGTGTTATTTGTAGCCCCATATTTACTGCAGCTCACTTCATAAAAGCTGAGATATGGAGTCAATCCAGATGTCCATCAACTGATGGCTGGATAAAGAAAATGCAGTAAATGTATTCTATGGAATACTATGCAGTCATAAAAAATAATGACATCTTGCCTTTTGCAACAAAATGGATGCACCTTGGAACCATTATGCTTAGTGAAATGAACCAGTCCACAAAAGACAAATATCACATATTTTCTCTGATATGTAGTAGTTAATATAGAACAGAAAATGAGATTTTATTGTTGTTTTTAGCCCTTGTTTATGCTCCTGTGAAGCTATGATCTTTTTATTTCTTGAATATTACAGTAAGTGGTCCATTGAGCCTGTGATTATAGAGTGGAAAGAAGCTGTGTTTTTGCAAAAAATAAAGAAAAAAGAAAGGAAAGATGGAAGGAGATTGAGGGAGGATGAAGTATGTTTATCTTCTTAGAATTGTACCTATGAAATACATGCAATCTGTTCTCTTTACATTAATAAAATGACAACGTACTATTTTGTCATGAATGTTTTCCTTGAATCTGCTTCTGGAATCTCACTTTGCATCCAGTTCGGGTATTCTGCTTTCTAAAATAAGGATGAGCACATAAGATAATAACTATTCAACATTTCATCCCAACCTTAAAAATGCATTGAATATTTTCATTCTTAATTCCACTATGAGACAAAGAAGTCTTCTGGAATTGTTCCATTGTATTAATTGAAGCATAACAAGGTTGATGGTCTTCTAAATACCGTGAATTCATATCTAAAAAAGTGAAGGCAAAACCAAAGATTAAAACTTACAATTTCTATTCCATCCAATTAATTCTAGCTTAAGCTATTCCTTTTAAGTGTGTACTGTGAAGGAGAAAGTTTATTTGAAGAGTTGTCACTATATTTGCTCCTAACTAAAGTCTTTCATTCCAGTTCCTCAACCAATGGAAAACTGAATTTTCCAAAGATTCTTTAAAATACAATTTTTAGGAAGATGCAGACTCTCAAAGCTTATCATGCATCTTTTTCTGAGTTGTAACATGTTTATGGATCCTTTAGATGTTAAAATAAAGGCCAACAATTTGTAATCGGGAAGTAGAAAATGGAAATCCATTTATAGCTTGTTTAAAAAATGTATTTGTTTATTTGAGAGAGAGAGAGGTAAAGAGAGAGAGAGAGAGAGAGAGAGAGAATCTTCCATCCATTGGTTGATTCCTCAGATGACTGCAATGGTTAGGGCTGGGCCAGGCATAAGCCAGGAGCTTCTTTTGGGTCTCTCACATGGGTGCAGGGGCACAAACACGTGGGCCATCTTCTGCTGCTTTCCCAGGTGCATTAGCAGGGAGTTGGATCTCAAGTGGAGCAGCTGGGACTTGAACCATTGTCTATATAGGATGCTAGCATTGCAGGTGGTGGCATAACCCACTATGCCACAACCCCAGCCTTCATTTATAGCTTTAATTCTTTTTACAATGAATTTTCCCTTGCCCCTGTGTCTCTAGTTGATGACATGATGGTGACAGCACATCTATTAGTGTGCAAGTGGGGCAGTCTTTGTCACAGCTGCTGGCTTCTCTTTGGAGCTGGATTCAACATTATGCTGACTCGCAGGACTCGCAGGCTAAAAGCCTCTGATTACAGGTCATCACATCTGGTGCCTGATTTGATATCAGTAGCTGACCTTCTTTTCACCTTCTTCCCCATGGACTTCTTAACTTAGTATTTCTAAGGATATTATACTGTGCCATTTTGCTGACAGATTTAATGTTGCAGTGACAAATTTAATGTTACTTCACCTCTGCTAGGGCAAATGCAAGACATCACTGTGTCCAAAACTCATACATGAATATTCTGAGCAGTAAGCCACATTGTATGTAAATGGCAAAAAAAGCAAGCTGTGTAAGACATTGTCAGTTCATCATCTGGAGAAGGTTACCTCAGAGGTCATAATTTCCTTTATTTAAAGATGCTCGGAATGGTTTAAGAAGTAGCCTGTTTATGGTCTAGGAAAAGACGTGAATGATCTCTGACACTGTGTCCTACATCCTAGAGTCTCTTGTTTATAAGGTATGAACACAAGATAGGAAACTCGGGTTTAATGCTTTCTCCTGATTTTGGTATTTTTAAAGGATAATCTATATTTTTGGTTTATTTTTCACTGAAGCAAAATAACAAGTTGAATTTCAATTGTGGTTTTCTCCCAAGACATATTAAACTACATAGTTCTTTAAACATGTCAGTCTATCAGCATTTTCTATAGCTAATGTTTCCAGTCTCTAAAATTGTGTTATTACTATACATTATCCATGATATTATTCTTGCCTTGTGTAAGATTACATAAAGAGCTGTATATTCCTAATAAATGCTTACTTCATGAATAGTAGAGCAATCAAGGTCAGAAGTTAAATTAGTTATTTGGGGATGGGTTCATTCAATTTTGTCAAATAATTTTCTGAGAGCTAAAAATTCATCCACTTATTGGCTTAATTCAAATGCCTGATGAGTTAAAGTAAATGAATGTTCTGTTCAGTCACAGACAGTTGATCTGCTAGGCCTAGTTGAGGTGTTCTAATTAACACATTATAATAGTTAATCAAAAATTACTGGGCACTGATCATGTATATTACACTGATACTCAGTGGGGATCCAAGAGGAAATAACCCACTAAGGCATTAGCTAAATTAAGACATATAAACTGGAACCATAAACTGGAAGCTAATGAGATAGGCATTTGTCATCATGAAGTATCAACCTGTACCAATGTAACTTAATGACCTAAATGCATAGATGTATTCTGGATCACCCAACCAAGCAGGGGTCCAAAAGGATCCAAAACTCACCTTTAAATTGGGGCTGTCTTTTGCCTGGAAGCGTAAGGAAAATATGAAAGTAAAGACAGGCAGCTAAATGACAAGATAGCCTATATATTCTCAAAGGGAGAAACTCTATATTGATATTTTGTTACAATCATCTAGGGGCTGGGGGCATGTCGCTCCCCGTCTTCGTGGAGGAACGACACAGGACCCTGCGTTGTTCTTTTGTCTGCTCGGCCCTCCCCGGGTTTGCTGCTGGTTCTTCCCGGGTTGGCTACCGTCCCTTCCACCTCCGTGGAAGGGCGGTTCCCCCTGCCACTTTCCCCACTTCCGCGGGGGAGCAGCACACCGCCAGCCGGCTCTCTCCGGGGCTGCTCAGGTGTTCCTTCAGATGTTCCTGGTGCATGTTGTCTGTCTCCTCCTCGCTGCTCTCCTCCAATCAGGAGCAGGATCAGCTCCTGCAGGTCATCACTCAAGTTGGCGAGAGGCAGCTGCGTAGAAGTTGTTACTCCCTTCTCAGCACCATATTGTGGGAGAGCAGATGCATAGAATAAGTCTTAATTCCAGTAACAGTCTAGTCCGAGTTGCTCCCCACAGGGGCATGTGTACAAAGTTTGATTCCTAGAACCCACCTGAGACCTAATAAAAGCAAAGTTGGCATGCACCTTTTTAATAAGTTCTTCAATCAATTCTTTTTTTTTTTTTTTTTTTTTTTTTTTTGACAGGCAGAGTGGACAGTGAGAGAGAGAGAGAGAGAGAAAGGTCTTCCTTTGCCGTTGGTTCACCCTCCAATGGCCGCCGCTGCAGCCGGCGCACCACGCTGATCCGATGGCAGGAGCCAGGATCCAGGTGCTTTTCCTGGTCTCCCATGGGGTGCAGGGCCCAAGCACCTGGGCCATCCTCCACTGCACTCCCGGGCCATAGCAGAGAGCTGGCCTGGAAGAGGGGCAACCGGGACAGAATCCGGCGCCCCAACCGGGACTAGAACCCGGTGTGCCGGCGCCGTAAGGTGGAGGATTAGCCTATTGAGCCACGGCGCCGGCCCCAATCAATTCTTAACTAAGCGGTGTAGAGCTTACACATTGATACATACATTCTGTTTGTTAGGTAAAGTATTACCTAAGTATATTTTTTAAGATTACATACAGAATACTTAAGGGGTAAAATAATTCAAAATGATGAAGATGATTTTAGGCATCATTTTTGTTTTTCTTATTGTCTTATTTCCCTAAATTGGAAGTAGCAAAATGATGATCTGTTGTCCAGATGACATTAGTCCATGAACTATCTCTTTAATTGACCCAAACATTTATTTTTAAAAATTAAATACCTACATTAAACAGAAAATA
This sequence comes from Oryctolagus cuniculus, assembly GCF_964237555.1. NCBI lineage: Eukaryota > Metazoa > Chordata > Mammalia > Lagomorpha > Leporidae > Oryctolagus > Oryctolagus cuniculus. The sequence continues at coordinate 12,200,824 of NC_091434.1, read as the reverse complement.
ATATATAAAAATCTGAAATTCTGCTTTCCCTCTTAAAATCAGATGATTTGAAAGCAATGGGCCCTGGATTTCACATGGCCTAAGTCAGCTAAAATGGAAAAGCAGTTGCCCCTTTGAACAACCAGTTTACTATAATCCCATGATTCTGCATCATATCTCCGATACCATGGCCAAGTGTCAGGTGCCATTAGTCACCACGATGTTTCTGATGCTTTCTTCTACCTGGCTCACTTGACTCATTTATATCACCTGCCTCAATCCTCCAGGCACTTGAGTTTATGACCCCTGTCTTAAGGGTACTTCAAAACCAATTGTTTTTGAACAGTACTTGATGATGAAGACAGATAGTCCACATTCAGCCTTGTTTTACTGCATTCCCCTGGGATGCTCATACTCTGCTCCTGGGCAGAATCTGAGCTAATTCGTTTAAAGGAAGCCCATTAATCAAAAGAAGGCACAATCTCACTCAAGTCTTTCAAAAAGGCTACACAATTTGCCACTCTACTTGATGTGCATATTTTATTTTGTGAGTATTTTCTACAGCAAATGGAAGGGTATTGCTTAGAGACTGTTTCTGTGTTTTACAGAAAATATAGTTGTTTACAGTATTTTACAAAAAATAATCATTTTTAAGACTACTTTAGGGGCCAATATAGTCATGTAGTGGGTAAACCCACCACCTGCAATGCTGGCATCCCATATGGGTTCTGATTTGAGGGCTGGCTGCTCCATTTCCGATGTAGTTCTCTGCTGATGTGCCTGGGAAAGCAGTGGAAGATGGCTCAAGTACTTGGACGGCTGCACCACATGGGGCACCAGAAGAAGCTACTGACTCCTGGCTTTGGACCTCTCTCTCTCTCTCTCTCTCTCTCTCTCTCTCTTTCTGTGTGTGTTTGTGTGTGTGTGTGTGTGTGTGTCCCTCTCTCTGTAACTCTGCCTTTTAAGCAAACAAACAAATAAATACATGTCTTAAAAAATACTTTAAAGGATTCATCCTTGGGTAATTATGGTATATCTGGGTAGGTTCTTCAATGATTTAAATGTTCCCGGTGGTGGGGATGTTGATAAAGCAGGATGCTAGGCATTTGAGGGGATAGGAACTATATGGAGAATCTCTACACCTTACTCTTAGTTTTTTATGGAACTAAATCTGCCCCCAAAAGAATAAAGCTTTAAAAATGTTATGTTATATCAATCACATGTGTTTAATAGTCCAAGCATATTCGATGTACAGAATGTTCTATGTTTTTTTCATTCCATAAAAGTATTTCTCAGCAAAGCCTTGGGAATTAAACATGTTGCTTTTTCGAAGATCAGCTATAAACAGGCACCAGAAAAATAAGCCTTTCTCTTCATTGTTTTTCCTTCCTTGATTATGTACACTGAAAAGAAGTCTTGAAAAAACTCAAGGTAAAAACCTGTAAACAAAATGTTAAGTCAAGGTGTAAGTTTGCAAACCACATGTTACAAAATTGTTTTTCTCCTGCATTTCAAGTCTCCTTTTCAGTGAGGGCAGCCGGAGATCTGTGGATGAATTCACAATGATTTAGGTTTAGATTTCAGGTCTCTCACATTTTAGCTGTGTGGATCTGAACTAGACACTCTGTTTCTGACCTCCCATTGGTAAAATGGGATAATAATTTTAACCCATAGACACATTAAAGGATACATGTAGTTTGGCAAATGGAATACATGGCACAGATTCGGTGAATGATTCTCTTTGTTTTGATTGGTGAGGGAAAATTTTTTTCTTTACTGACTAAACAGTATTTTCATAGGGCTTAAGAAAAAGTCTTTTAAAAAGAAAGTAGTGTTCTCTTCTTTCAATTTTTGTTTTAGGTGGCTTTATTCACCCAGAAAGGATAGGCCAATGAGTTTCTCCTCCAGGACAGAGCATTGTTGGGGCTAACAGCTAGTCTCCACTTTTACTGGAGACTCCATCTCACTCAGCCTTAGCTATGTCTTGTGCATAATCTAAAGAATTTATAGAAAAGTAACTGATTTGTTTATGTGCTAGTTTTTACTTTTGAAAGGAAAGTTAGCAGGTGTGTCAAAGAATAGTGTTGAAAAATGGGGCCTTTAATTGGTCCAGAAAGGTCAGCAACCAGCATCCCTGGCATCCACTGGCATCCAATGGCTCTTGCCATTTTGAGATCCAATTATTGTTTATATTCCTTGTCTATACTCCTGAGGAACAGTGGTTTTTCTACTTAATACTTGCTGATATTTTTCATTTAGTAGAAAGTTGGGCTTGTAATTATAAAGTAAATTGAAAAGTATGTCATCAAAAAAATAAAAGAAAAATAAGAAAAGAAGGAAGAGGAAGGATGTGAATGAGGAAGGGTGGGAGGGTAGGGTGGGAAGTATAATTATGTCCTTAAAACTGTATATTTGAAATACATGAAATCTGCTCCCTCTATACAAATTTTAAATTTAAAAAATTATTTATTTACTTGAAAGGTAGAGTTACAGACAAGGAGAGGGGGAGACAGAGAAAAAGATCTTCCATCTGCTGGTTCACTTCCCAAATGACCTCAATAGCCAGAGCTGGGATGACCTGAAGCCAGGAGCTAGGAGTTTCTTCTGGATCTCCCATGCAGGTGCAGGGCCATCTTCAAGCACTTGGGCCTTCTTCTATTGCTTTCTCAGGCCATTAGCAGAGAGCTGGATTGGAAGAGGAGCAGCCAGGACAAGAACTGATGCCCATATGGGATGCCAGTGCTGAAAGCAGAGGCTTAGCCTGCCACACCACAGTGCTAGCCCTAAAAAATATTTTAAATAACTAGCTTGTTCTTTGCTTGAGATGGTTTCATAGTTGTTAACTTTGGTTTTACTTTTTCCTTTTCTTTTTTCCTCTGACTTACTGGGTCTCAATAGGTAGAAATGTTTTAAACATTTGACATAAATTGTCAAATTCTATGGTAATGGTATTTTTATGGTAATGAAGTATTCTATAATTTTTTGTTCAGAGTTATGTTTACCTCTCATTGACATCATAACACAAGACATATTTATTAAGTAATTATGTTTTATTTAGTTTACTCACTACTTCTTGGTTCTATTTTCTTCATCCAAAAATATAGCAAAGCCATATATTTTATTCTTTCTATTTTTCTACACTATTAAACCTTTAATAAAATCTATATGAGTTTTTAAGGGCAAAAAATATAATTTCTTATCTGTGCTTTAAAATTTTACCTTTACATGGGCTCAGCAACTCTCATTTCTCATCACATCTTAATATCTTAATCTTTGATTTTCTAATATGCTATTCACTTTTTCTTATAAATCTTAGAATCTAAAAATATTTAAGTTAGAAGAGACTTCAGAAATAAGCTCATGTTACTGCATCATCTTCAGGGGTTTTGAATGGCTTACTCAAGGCCACAGAGCTAGTGATCAAGCTGAAAAATACACTTTCCACTACCCAATTTTCGGGGCATTCTTGCTAAAATTATTAGGAACAAAAACTTTTATTAGACCCACAATAGTTTATAGCTTTGTGTAGCTATAAGTTCTATCATAGCCTATTAGATCCATACATCTCTTTCACCTCATTCTATAACTTGTTTTCTTTTGGCTCATAGTATATTCACTCAATCAACTAATTTGAAGGCTCTGGGCTGTTATTTAGCTAGATGACTTTAATTCTGTTGTGATGCTGGTTATTTTGTACACACAAAGAAAGACATGTTTAAGAGCCATGTGGTGATTCAACTCAAAACATCTGCTTTGATCTGAATGTCTGTGACCTTCCAAAGCTGCTCTGTTGAAATCTAGTTCCCAACACACTGGTGTCAAGAGTGAGGCCTTTGAGAGAGGACTGGATCATGAGTGGATCCCTGTAGGTGGGATTACAGCCCATATAGCACAGCTCCAGAGGAACTCCTCTGGACCTTTCTACCCTTCTGCCATAGGAAGACACAGCAGGAAGACACCAGATATGGAGCAGAAAGCCCACACTTGGCATTGAATCTACTGGCATCTTCATCTTAGGCTTCCCAGCTCCTAGATCCATGAGCAATAAATTCCTGTTGTTAAATTACCCAGTCCAAGATATTTTTATAGCCGGTTAAACAAACTAAGACACGGTTATTTTGTGTTTTGTTTTTTAAAAATACAATTTGCGTTCTATTTAATATTTTAATGTGTTTTGTAATAGCTGTCAACATTTACACTACTGCTCACCATGACACACAGACACTGGCAATGTAAAATGGATAAAATAGATTAATACTTTTTTCTAAAAATATAAAATCCTTGTTCTTTCCTAGGAAATACTTGCACATGCTGAAGTAAAGGGGGGCATCATGTCTGCAATATAACTTAAGACAATTCAGAGAGAAAGAGTGTGTGGGTATATCCACAGGGGAAATTCAAAAAGTTCATGGGCATGTGTATTTTTCACAAACTCTGAAGACTGCTTGTGTAGTTAACTCTCATATAACAGATCCCTTAGGAAAATGAATGCTTTTGTCAGAAGTCAAGTATATTAAATTAAAATAGAAAGATCTAGATTATGAGAAGTGGAATTATCTGTGATTACAGCAACATCAAAAATTTCCCCACCTCTGCTCTACCCCATGCTTCTATTTTTATTAGCTCTGTCATAGAAATTTGGGTAAAATCTGAGTAAAGTTCAGAAAATTTTTGAACTGTGTCTTTTGTCCCAGGCTCTCTCCACCCATGATCCTTTGCCTCTAATTCCTACCAGTCATAACTCCTGGCTATTTTTTGTCTGGGGACCCACTGACCTTGAACTGAAATGCATTCCTTCTCAAGCATTTCCTCAAACGACCTACATTTTAAACATCACATTAGATGTAAATGTGAATGGAAAGGTCTTTTTGAAAGGGCATTCGTTATTAGCAACAGTGGCAGAGATATGGCTATGTGGATGCGCTCAGACATGCTTAGAGCACATCGTAAACTCACTCTCAGATCACATGCACACCAGAGAGCTAAGCCCAAATACATGAGAATTAAGCACTGTGGCCATCACCACAGCCCAATTTCCTACAGTTTAATGTGAGCTCCTTTTTTGAGCATCTTTTCCTAGCTAAAACATTCATGGCTCTTCTTTTTCTAAGAATTCATTACCTAAATTAGATTTTCGTAAAACACATACATAGTACTCATGAAACATGTTGCCAGATTTTACAAGATGTGGTTTAGGAAGGTTTCTATGAGCTCTCAAATGAGACATAGAAAACATGATTTGGCAGTTGGAATAAAATGATTCAGTGTGATAATAAAAGCATTAGAATTTTAGTTGATATAGAATAGAAATGGCCATTGCAGATGTAAAAACATTTTGAAGGAGTGATTACTAAAATAAAATGCCTATTTAGAATTTATTATTTAGAAGAAATAGGAACTCTCAAACAATATTCTACTATTATCTTGTAAACATAAGAACAATGGGACATCTGTACCAATTTAATTTTTAGATAATAATCATAAAGTTTTAAAAAAAGATGAAGGAAGATTTACCCAAAACATTCAGTAAGAAAGAAAAAACTTCCTAAAATAGAAAAAAATGTAGAAAATTGAAACACATTATTCAAAATAATTCCAAAATGGGTAGTGGATAGTTGTTATTTTGAGTTTTTAAAGCTTACATCATTAATGAAACAATGAAGGCCGGTGCCGCGGCTCAATAGGCTAATCCTCTGCCTAGTGGTGCCAGCACACTGGGTTCTAGTCCCGGTCAGGGCACCGGATTCTGTCCTGGTTGCCACTCTTCCAGGCCAGCTCTCTGCTGTGGCCTGGGAGTGCAGTGGAGGATGGCCCAAGTCCTTGGCCCCTGTACCTGCATCAGAGACCAGGAGAAGCACCTGGCTCCTGGCTTCGAATCAGCGCGATGCGCCGGCCGCAGCACGCAGGCTGGAGCGGCCATTGGAGGGTGAACCAATGGCAAAAGGAAGACCTTTCTCTCTGTCTCTCTCTCTCTGTCCACTCTGCCTGTCAAAAAAATTTAAAAAAAATGAAAACTTTATGCAACTATGCACATGAATGAAAACAAAATTAGCTCTTACATGGATGATGCTGCACCCACTGATACTCAGTACTAGACATCTAATATTCAGAAGTAGAAATACTTTACTAGGAGATAAGTTTAAATCCTTAATCCCTCTGCCCATTGGCTCTGTGAGATTCGGCAAATTACTTAGACTCTCTGACCCTCTGTCTCCTTATCTGCAAAATGGGAATGAAGTGCCTGCCATGCAATAGACAATCAATGGTCACTAATGACAGTTACAGTAATAGTTAACATGTATTGGATGTTTATTGTGTGCAGGTGCATTGCTAACAGCTCTGCAAGAATGATCTTACTTCTGGTACAGACCATACTGGTGGTGATAGTGAGATCTTGCAGGATATCAAATAGACAGTGATAAAGTAATTTTAAAATCTACTAAAATAACCTTGAATGGTAAGAAAAGAAGAACTAAATCTTAAGATCTTAGTAGGCAAAAAGAGTCAAGGGTTGTGGCCAAGTTCAAAGTACCCTGAGAGGTCCAAGCTAATGCCCTTCCCTTCCCTGGCTGCTCTCCCTTCGACAGACTGCCTCTTCCAGTGCTGTGGTGACTGTGACCATTAATCTCCTCCACATCCTCCCCGAAATCCAAGTCTTGAGGGAGAGCCTTTGACTCATAGATTCCCACATTATATTCTTGCTCCCTGGTGATGCCAGGGCAGAGTAAAGGAAGACCTAGCTACTTTATGTTCCTATGGCAGGAGGAGACTATTCTTTTTAAAAGACTTTGGATGACGCATGAGGAGAGAATGAGGTTTCAATGGTTTAATGCCACAATATAGGAAATAAAGTTTATTTATTATATTTATATATAATATAAATTTATTTATATTATAAATAAATATTTATTATATTCCTATATATTATATATGATCTAGGGGCAAGGTTTTAAACATTAACTTTTATGTATTAAAGCATCTACAAAGTCATACAAATTATTATATTGTTATCACAGCTTTTCTCAGCTTCCTTAGATTGAGAGTTAATTAGTGAAAATTAATATGCAATTATAACAATGTCAATAATCATGTTGAGATAATTGACCATGGTAGATCTACTTGTAAAATGCTACTATATTGGTAGTTTTGGTAATATCTGAATACAAATGGGAAGTTCTTTCATTTACTATAGAATGAACACAGTCATGATAGATTCGTAATTCTACATTATTCTTTTAAATGTATGTATTTATTTATTTGAGGAAGACAGGTAGACAGAAACAGACAGACAGAGCAACCTCCCATCTGCTGGTTTGTTCCCCAAATGTTCACAATGGCTGGGGCTGTACCAGGGCAAAGACAAGAGCCAGGAACTCAGCCCAAGTCTCCCCATAGGTAAGAAGAGACCCAATCACTTGAGCCGTCACCTACTGCCTATCAGGGTAAACACTGACAGAAAACTTGAATCAAAAGCATAACTGGGACTCAAACCTGAGCACGCCAAGGTGGGTTGCCCATGTACAAACAAGCATCTTCACTACTAAGCCAAATGTCCATCCCTCTTCTTTTACACCAATAAAAAATAATTTGAGATCTAAAGCACTGGTTCACTCTCCAAATGGCTGCAATGGTGGAGCTGGGCCAATCTGAAGCTAGGAGCCAGGAGCTTCTTCCAGGTCTCCCACGTGGGTGCCGGGGCCCAAGGACTCGAGCCATCTTCCACTGCTTTCCCAGGCCACAGCAGAGAGCTGGATCAGAAGTGGAGCAGCCGGGACTTGAAGCAGCATTCATATGGGATGCTGGCTCTGCAGGTAGCAGCTTTACCCACTATAATACAGCACTAGCCCCAAGAAATTTGTTTTTTAAGCCATTCAACTTAGGGTATTTTTGTTACAGCAGCCCAAAGGGACTAAAAGAGAAGAACATGTGGTTTTCATTCTTTATTCTGTTAATAGGATTTTTTTTTTTACATTCCCTTTTTGATATAAGACCAATCGTACATTTACAGTGTGGAATCCAGTCTCCCTGCTGGGTTTGGTTAGCTAACACACTGTTGGGGACTTTTGTATGTTCATAAGTGATATTCTGTGGCTTTTTTTTCTTTGTCATGCCTTTATTCAGATTTAGTATCAGGGTAATAGCATTTGCACAGAGTATTTGATAACTGTTCTGTTTTGTGTATGATTGTATTATTTCTTCATTATGTATCTGATTGAATTCACCAGTGAATCCATCTGGGCTTGGGCTTTTCTTTGTGGGAAGATCTTCAAGAATTAATTCATTTGTTACAGGTCTGTTATGGATTGACTCGTGTTACCCAGAACAACATGTTGAAGTTCTAATTGCCCAATACTTCAGAATGTGTTATTTTTTAGAAGTAGGGTCATTGCAGATGTAATTTATTAAATTGAGGTCATATTGGAGTAGGCTGGCTCTTCACCCTCTGTGATTGGTGTCCTTAACAGATGAGATACATGGGGCAAGAACAGCATGTCGTAACAGAGGCAGAGAGCTAAGTGCAGCAGCTGAAAGCCAAGGGACACTGAGGAAAGCCAGGGTTTGCTGGAAAACCACCAGAAGCTAGAGTAGGCAAGGACAGATTCTGCCCTGCGGGCTTCAGAAAAAGCATGGCTCTGCCAATACCTTGATCTCCAACTTGAAGTCTGTGGATCTGTGAGACAATAAATTTCTGTTTTATGCCACCTAGGGGATAGGACCTTTGGACTTGGAATCCTAGATTTAAGTCTTATCAAATTTTTCTGTTTTCTTGGGTCAGTTTTGGCAATTTGTTTCTAAAATTGTGTCCTGGGAATTTCTCCAATTTATCTGCATTGTCTCATTGGTTGATATAAAGTTGTTTATAGTGCCTTATAATCGTTTGAATTTGGTAGGGTGAATACTGATGTATCTGCTTTCACTCCTGATTTTGGTCATTTGTGTATTTAGGGGGTTTAGTGTAATAAAAGTTTGTCAATTTTATTGATCTTTTCTTTTTTTATTTAGTAAATATAAATTTCCAAAGTACAGTTTATGGATTAAAATGGCTTCCCCCCCCCCATAATTTCCCTCTCACTCGCACCCCTCCCATCTCCCGCTCCCTCTCCCATTCCGTTCACATCAAGATTCATTTTCAATTATCTTTATATACAGAAGATTCATTTAGTATATATTAAGTAAACATTTCATCAGTTTGCACCCACACAGAAACACGAAGTGTAAAATACTGTTTCAGTACTAGTTATAGCATTAATTCACACTGGACAATACATTAAGGACAGATCCCACATGAGAAGTAAGTACACAGTGACTCCTGTTGTTGACTTAACAATTTGACACTCTTGTTTATGGCATCAGAAATCTCCCTAGGCTCTAATCATGAGTAGCCAAGGCTACGGAAGCCTTTTGAGTTCGCCGACTTCGATCTTATTCCGACAGGGTCATATTAAAAGTGGAAAGGAGGAGAGAATTTTATTGATCTTTTCAAAAACCAACTTTTAATTTTCACTTGCTTTCTCTATTTTTCTATTAACTGCCATGATTTCCAATATGATCATTATTTACTCTCTTTTCCTTGCTATGGACTTAAGTTGCTTCTCCTTTTTCTAGTTTTTAAGGTGGAAACCTAGATTAATGAAACCCCGTTTCCTTTGAAACACAGCTGTGTAAATCAGCACATATCCTTCAGATCAGTTTCAGCTGCAATTCATGTCTTTCAATGTTTTCATTTCATTCAGTTTCAAATACTTTCTAATTTCTTGTTACTTCTTTGGCCCATGAGTAATTCAGTTTAATTTCCAAATATTTTGGGAGTTTTTCAAATGTCCTTGATTCCTAATTCAATCATCTAGATGCTAGCGAACATACTTTGTGTGATCCCGGCCTTTTTAAAATTATCCAGACCTTTCTCTGGCATATGGGCTATACTGGAGAATATACTTCTTAAAAGAATTTAAATTTTGTCATTAAGTGCAATGATCTATACATATTAGTTGGGTTGATACTGTTCTTCAAAGCTTCCATAAGTGATTTTATATTTAGTTCTATCCATTATTAGGCATAGTGTATTTCAATAAATATCAAGCTATTATTGTCTATTTATTCATTTAATTCCATCAACTTTTGCATCATGAATTTAGGGTTATGTTGGGTGCATACAGTTACAATTGTTGTATCTTTTTGATATATTCATTCTCATCACTACAAAATGTTCCTTTGTCTCTAGAAAGATCCCCTAGAGTCTATTTTTAGTCTGTTATTAGTATAGCCACTACAAGTCTGGTGATCATCATTTGCATGGCCTTTCACTGTTTAATATTGTTGGCATCATCATCACCAAGCACAGTGCTGTTCTGCACTTTACTAGTTCTTAAATTATTCTCAAATTAATTTTCAAGCTTTTCCATAACAAGAAACAAATTCTTTGATCAGCTTTACATATCTTTTGGTGCAGATTTGAATATAACACTAAATACTTAATATATTAAAACAATTAGAGAGCAGAGCAAGCTCCACCCTTAGAAAAGCTAATCAAGTGTATTTATTGCTTGGTGGTGTTGCCTGATGTACTCTCACTCTATTTTAGGAACACTCATTTAAGCCAAGTCGCTAAATCCTAGGTATTATTGCCTTCCTGGAAGCCCTGGATAAAATCAGAATATTTATTTTAGATCATTAAATATGCCTAATGTATTCCACACAATGTGCACAGTTGCCATGCTTTGTGTTTTCTCATGATAAAGATACACATTTTTGAGCTTTTTGGGAAGCATTATTGTTTTTCTTTTAACTTTTATTTAATGAATATAAATTTCCAAAGTACAGCTTATGGATTACAATGGCTTTCCTCCCCCATAACTTCCCTCCCACCCGCAACCCTCCCATCTCCCGCTCCCTCTCCCCTTTCATTCCCATCAAGATTCATTTTCAATTCTCTTTATATACAGAAGACCTGTTTAGTATATATTAAGTAAAGATTTCATCAGTTTGCACCCACATAGAAACACAAAGTGAAAAATACTGTTTGAGTACTAGTTATAGCATTAAATCACAATGTACAGCACATTAAGGACAGAGATCCTACATGAGGAGTAAGTGCACAGTGACTCCTGTTGTTGACTTAACAAATTGACACTCCTGTTTATGGCATCAGTAATCACCCTAGGCTCTTGTCATGAGTTGCCAAGGCTATGGAAGCCTTTTGAGTTCATCGACTCTTATCTTATTTAGACAAGGTCATAGTCAAAGTGGAAGTTCTCTCCTCCCTTCAGAGTAAGGTACCTCCTTCTTTGAAGACCTGTTCTTTCCACTGGGCTCTCACTCAGGGATATCTTTCATTTAGGTTTTTTTTTTTTTTTTTTTTTTTTTTTTTTTTTTTTTTTTTTGACAGAGTGTTTTGGCTTTCCATGCCTGAAATACTCTCATGGGCCTTTCAGCCAGATCGGAATGCCATTAGGGCTGATTCTGAGGCCAGAGTGCTGTTTAGGACATCTGCCATTCTATGAGTCTGCTGTGCATCCCACTTCCCATGTTGGATCGTTCTCTCCCTTTTTTGTTCTATCAGTATTTTCAGACACTAGTCTTGATTATGTGATCTCTCTGATTCTTAGTCCTATCATTATGATCAATTGTGAACTGAAATTGATCACTGGAACTAGTGAGATGGCATTGGTACATGCCACCTTGATGGGATTGAATTGGAATCCCCTGGTATGTTTCTAACTCTACCGTTTGGGGCAAGTCAGCTTGAGCATGTCCCGAATTGCACATCTCTTCCCTCTCTTATTTCCACTCTTATATTTAACAGGGATCACTTTTCAGTTAAGTTTCAACACTTAAGAATAACTGTGTATTAATTACAGAACTAAACCAATAGTATTAAGTAGAACAGACAAAAAAAAAAAAATACCAAGAGGGATAACGTATTAAGTTGTTCATCAACAGTCAGGGCAATGGCTGATCAAGTCACCAGGAAACATTATTTTAAAAAGGCAATGAGTATGTAATTATCAAGCTTTCTTTGATATTTTTAAGCCTTATTTGGTGAAAGGATGCTGCTGACTGCCCTGAATGTTAAAGATATGTAGTTACTGTTTAAGTTATGATTATCAATTTAAATGGGACTTGAGTATTATACAACATGCTCATTTCAACAGGAATTTTAAAAAAATTCCAGTCTGCTCAATAAATCGTACAGGACAATAGAGAAGGTCATTTTTAAAAAGGTGCATACCTTTTCTGTCTTCTTAAATGCCTATGAAATTTTCAACTAATAATATTTGAATCAGGATTATCTAAGTATATTCTTAATTATTACATATAATTAAATTTTTATGATTACTGTATTGTGGCTTCTTGATTTGTGGCTTCCTTTAAATTACCTCTGTATTTGATGTCTTCTGATAAAGGCAAGAAAAATGATGCAATTATAAAAAGGTGTCCTCAATGATGGAGAATTGAAGATAGGATTAGTACGAATTCAATGCCTGCATATGATGAGAAGGATAAATGGAGACTCCCTTCCTTTTTGAGAAGTTACATTTATTTTTTCCTAGAGAAATATATAAAATACTTTTACAGGCAATTTACTTTTCCCCTTATTCTTCTGACTTTTAAGAATGCAGTTTCTCATTGTCAGCCAAGCTCTCAGATCAGTGTATTGTTTTGAAATGAAAAGAATCATTTACAAGGTTCAAGAACACATACTGTTAGTAAAATGGTGCCGTCTCAGGCTCTGGCCCCCATCACCACCTTGCATAGCAAGCTTCAATCCTAAACCTAGCCTGGCCCACTAGATGTCAGGTGACTAAAAGGCCCAACTCCAAGCGTCAGCTCCACCCCCACCCTAACAGGAGTGGTTGCTCTTTCACGCACAAGTTCTACCCTTCTCTCTCTCTCTCCCTCTCCCCCTCCTCTCACTCCCCTCCTCGGGGTTCCTGTCAATAAGCCCTTTCTCTTACTCAGGTGTTTGGTGTGTTTCTTGGTGGCCTTAAACATAGTTGCGATTCTCTAAGAGTCTTGCCACCTGAAAGCTTGTGATACTTTATATATCCTGTGTATCTACGTATAGACTGGCATATCCCGTACAGTAACCAAATCGTTACTTAAATTTAAAATTCCAAAAATACACTGACAAGAGATAAGCAATCCTAGCATCCCATACGGACGCCGGTTCAAGTCCCTGCTGGTCCACTTCCCATCCAGCTCCCTGTTAATGGCCCGGGAAAGCAGCGGAAGATGGTCCAAGTGTTTGGGCCCCTGTACCCACATGGGAAGACCTGGAAGAAGCTCCTGGCTTCTGGTTTCTGCCTGGTCCAGCTCCAGCCCTTGGGAGTCATTTGGAGAGTGAACCAGCGTATGGAAGACCCCTCTCTCTGCCCCCTCCCCAACTCTTTCAAATAAATCTTTAAAAAGATAAGCTCTTCTGCTTTAGCCAGTTTTTGTTTCGGTGGACATTAGGACATTCCACCCCAAACAGCAGGACCGTCTTCCCCTTATATGAAATAAACACAGCACCGCGATGCTGGACTCCCACCGCTGAACATAAACCTGGTTCCAGAATCAAGCGGGAGGCAATTCAAGTGGCAAATAAGTTGGCAACACTTAACCCAAACACCCTTCGAGTGGGCAGATCAGAACCAGGGCTCCGGGGGCGCGGCCCGGGCCCACGCCCTCGTTTGGCCGCAGGTGGGGGTCTGTCCCACGCTCCACCTGACGGGCGGCACAGGGCTGCTCCATCCGGTAGCCCAGGGGCTTGCGGCTGCGCCGGGGCCCCGAAGGGCAGTTTTTCGGCGGTAACTCGCCTGGCAAAGGCACCTGCCTTGCCGGCTTCTCCCCCTCCACCGTCTCCCCTAATGCACGCCGCAGTCACGCAAGCCACCGAGGAACACCGGCCACGTCTCCCAAGGCGTTTGGAAGGTACAAGCGCTGCTTCCAGAGCCCGGGAGAAGTCCTGGCCCCCGCGCCGCAGCCAGGCCTTCTGCTTCGCAGGCCTCGCAGTCCCCAACCCCGGCCGCGAGCCGCCTCGTCCGGCTGCCCACGCCTCCTCCCGCGGCCCTGCCGGCGTCGCGGAGCGGCAGCGTCCGGGATGGGGCGTCCGTGCGTGATGACGTACGTGCGCACGGAGACGTGGGGACGCAGGCGGGCCGTAGAGAGCGTGAGTGTCTGCGTCTGTTTGGCCGCGTTTGTGTCGTCTTTTCGCGCTTCCAGGTGTGGGCGCCGGCGGCTGGGCTGCGGGGCTGTCGGGGGGCCGTCGGCGCCTCCTGGGGTCCCGGGCCCGGGCAGGGGTGGGGGCGCGGCCGCCCCGTTTCTGGGCGCTAGCGCGGGTCTGGGAGCCGCGAGGGCGTTTCCGGAGGACCCGGGTGGTCCTCGCCCGGCCTCTGCTTCACCCCAGAGGTGGTGGGAGGCGCCCGCGCCTGGGGTCGGCGCTGGGGCCGCTGTGAAGGCTTGCTGCGGAAAGCAGAAGTTTTAAAGGCGCGTTGCGCACTCGCGGTTTCAGGCGCTCGCGGGACAGTAACTTCGCTCCCTGTGACCCGGTGCGTGGCGGTTTTCCCCTTACAGGGGGTCAGGAAGTCCACCCAACCGCATTTAACCCTTTCTGCGCAGCCTTAAAAGCCTCTGGATAGAATTTTTCCAAAACACGGATCGTATGAGTGGTTTTCCCCCAAGTCTTGACGATTTAGGGTTACTCCAAAAATGAATTATTGCAAAGCTATAATTTCGTTAGCAAAGTGTGTGGGTCCTTTCAGTATAGTCGATGACACCCAGACCCCCACCCCCACTTTTGTTTTAGTTCTTTGAAATTGCTATTTAAAAAAATATATATTTGGCTGATTTCGCAAATGTATATGTGTTTTAGTTTGATTCTAATAAACTTTAAAGGCTTCTAGTTTACTGTTGACTGGCATGGTTTGGGAAAGCAATGCATTGATTCTTAAGTTGTCCTCGAACTAGTAGCCATCAGCATCATCTGGGAACTTGTTGGAAATGCAGATTTTTGAGTCTCACGCCAGACCTGGTGAATTGGAAATCTGTGTTAGACGGATGCCAATGCAGTTAGTCCCAGAGCAGCTATGCGCTTCAGTTTGAGAACTATTGGCCTAGTGCTAAAAAACACCCATTGAGGTGTCACAGATAATGGAATTTGCAAGGAAGTACTTTTAGTTGTAGAACCATGGACAAGTTACTTAAATGTTACTTCATAGGTCTAAGTAGTATTCCATGTAGAAGTGCAGGACAAGTTTTTAACACTAGCTCACATAGAAACAAAGATCAGATACTATTAAATAACTTGTTACTACTGCCTGAAGTAAGGACATAGATTGCACTGGAAGCATTCCTTATTGGGTTAGGGTTGTTGTGCATGGATATTTTGACCACTACTTTGAGGGCATTTTATCTTTTGACTTCTGGATTCTCAGAAAGGTGGTCGGATGCAGGATATCCAATTAAAATTTACAACAGTAGGCCGGATACCAGTGCCATTGTGGCTGTAGTATTTTTAGGAATAGCATCGGTGATGGTTTAAAGAGTGTTTTTATTCCTTTGGGCTTCTGGTTTCTTCATCTTAGTTATACCCCTTCTAATGCAGAATTGGGTAAAGACCAGAAGTAAGCACTTGCCTTAGATTAAGAAGAATTACGGAACAGTGCCGTGCAAGCCCAGGCTGAAGATGTTTTTGTTCTTATCTTTGTTTCCCATATGTGACACAGCTCCATGACAGCAAAGCAGGCTTCCTGTCCACTCTCAAAACTCTCATTTGCGGGGAGCATTATGGGAGTTAAGTCAGACTGCTCTCAACTTGTAGTTTTCTGAGCTTGTCAGATATAGTGTTATCTTACAACTTTTCCTTTCCCTTTTCTGGCTGGGCTGGGAGGACGCTGTTGGAGGAGAAAGAAATTCTCAGGGTTTGAAAGCAGCTGCTGTGAAAGCCTAGGCTCATGGCAGTGTTGAGAAGGGTCAGTGCCTAACCGTGGCCTATGCAGCATTGTCATTTTCATGGACCACGGTGCTCCCCAGGCCATGCCGTGGCTCCCGGATATTGTGGGTTGGAGAGTCTGCAGATGAACATCAGTCACTTTGGGCTTCAACTTCTATAAGTAGTTAGAGCTACCACCAAAGTCATACTGACCCATCATGAGATACTTGTGTTTGAAGAACACTGAATATTTTCTTGTTCTGTGTATCAGAGAGGCAGGTCTGCAACAGTGGTTTTGCATCAGGCAAACCCTGTTTTGTTTCCACTATGTACTGGTGGTGTACTTTGGATAAATTAACATCCTCCCAGTTTTAATGTCTTTTGTAAAGTAGGAGTCACACCATTGAATTAAATGCAAGATTGCATAGTCTACATATAGAGTATAAGGCTGGAGACTCAACAGATGTTCATGTTGCGTGGTGGGGGTGGGGGAAGAGTATCAACTCAAGCCTAACTGTATCCCATTCATAACTCCTAATAATTTTGGAAATGAGATAATTGTACTAATAGCATAGCTTTTCTTTTTAAGCAAAAGATGCTGAAGTGCAGAGGTAAAGCCTTCACATTATTGTGAATGAGAGAAAGCAAATGGAGAAAACAGAGACTCTGAGCAGCACCGATCTCATTTTGTGTAGGAACAACTTCCGTAAGTTGTTTAGGGAGTTTCCCAGAAGGCCAAGATCAGGCAATGACTAGTATTTCAGTATCTTCAGTTAGTTAATGGGGACCATCAGCTATAAAAGGGACACTGTGGTAGGGGAGACTTCACTGAAAATATACACCGAAAAATAAGAAAGTATTCTTAGGCCTGAACACTCATAGTTAATATTTTTCAATATGAATACTTAATGGTAGCAAAGTGAGAAAGAAGCTTTATGTTTTATTTTTTAAAAAATGATAAAAGAATCTTGTGTATCTTTATGTAGGTGTATATTGCCTAGGAATATACGAGCAAGTACTTGAAAGGATTTGTACTAGGTCATACTTTGTTTACGTGACAATGTATTGTGATATGGTGATGCGTGAAAAGAAATAGTGTATTCAGTTATGTCAGATTAGACGTGCATATATGGATATTTTTAAATAAACTTAAAAGGATAGAAGTGATTCCTTAAAAAATAGGTTTCCTTAAATGCTGGTTATATTAATCAAAGCATTGGTCCTCAGGTGTTTTTAGCAGGGAGTGTCCTTAAATGAAAATCTTACCTTTAAATCTCAGGAGCTGAGAAACGTTAGAAGCTGTGCAGTTGAAGAACATAAACTCTTGATTCTGAGTTACACCTACCTAAAAGTAATATCATAAAGAATTCTGGTGAGTGGGATTTGCCAACATGTTCTAAAGACAATTCCCAGGGTTTTCTACAGTGTCAACATATGCATGGCTTTTTGTACATGGGAGTAAGTTATTACTTAAAAAAATCCAGCCCTCAGTCTGACCCATATTTTACAAAAATAGGATTCTGTGCACATTATGAGAAATCCATCTTCCTAAAAAATCCTAAGTTGTGACAGCTGTGTGACTATTAAAAGCTATTTAGTATTTTAACTGACTATTGTTTAGCATTGCAAATGACTCAGGGAAAAAGAAAAAAGGAGTCAAAGGAAATATACAGTATTACTTGTGTTTATCATCCCACGTTTTCTGTTGTATAAAAGCAGCTGGCCTGCATTTATATGGTAAAGTGTCTTTTTTAAAGACCCAATTTTTAGTTAATAGTGAGCTTTCATAGCAAAATAATTTCAAGCACTAAGCATTTGTTAGATTGTTATTAATAATGGTAGTAGTAATATTACATAGTCTTTTTCACACATTGAGAAGGGTTTCCTGGTGACAGCTGGAGTGTGGGGGAGGGGAAGTCACTTTCAATCAACCAGCTGCTCTGTGCAAAATCATGATGGTGATATGTCAAAGCCCATGGATAATTTTGGCTGTATTGAGAAAAGCAAAGGTATCAGGTTTCTGGGACACAATAGATAGTGTGCAAGAGCCCTTAGGGATCTAGATGATAGCCTACTGACAATGTGTGCATTCAGGTTTGCATGTTGGTGTTATTTACCATCTAGTTTTTTGGACACTGTTACATGCACATCATAATTACAAAGCAATCAAATCTAGTTCCTTGGGGAGGGCACAGGGATGGAGGTTCATTATGTTTTGGAGAGGAAAAGAGAATGAAAAGCAACCTTTAGTGATATGCTGCATGCTTTCATGTAACCTGCTATTTGATTTATTGTTCAACAATGACTCCAGGAGATAAGGAGAATTTTTTCCAACTATGGATTGAAAAAAGCTCAGCAGAGTTGATTGTATGATTTGCTCAAGCCACGTACTTAGAAGTGATGGCATTCGTATTTGACCCTAAGTCTTCTCACTTCTACTCTAGGAATGTTGTCATTACACCAACAGCAGTTTCTCCATGCTGTTAACTTGTTATGCATTTTTTATCCAAAGTCATGATATGGTGATAGTAATGAAATTTATATACATATTACAATGAATTCCATTTTATGTAGATAATACAGAGGGGTATGTGGGGGTGAGGTCACCTATGTATAACTTGTGTTTTTGTTTTCCCTTGGAGAAAAGTCTCTTGAGCCACATAATGAAAGAGATTTTACCACTATCTTTTGTTACAAGTACCAGCATTTTGCAATTATATATGTTGTAAAGAATCAGTTACATCTAAATTTGAACAAATGTGGAAGTAGATATTGTGTGTACTCCCATGTAGTCCATTTCTTAATGTTTACTTACTAAAGGAGAATTCCTTTTTTTTTTTTTTCCTTCAGGGCATGTTAATTTTGTATTGTAAAGGAACTTTTAGCTTTCTAAATTTCCACCTTCTAAATTTCTACATGTTCACCAAATGATGACTTATAAATAATCTCTCTCTTTTTTTTTTTTTGAGAGGCAGAGAGGAGAGAGAGGGGTTGGGGGAGAGTGATATCTCATCTGCTTGTTCACTCCCCAAATATGTGTAACAAGCTCAATCACTTGAGCTGTCATGGCTACCTCCCAGAATCTGCTTTAGCAGGAAACTGGATTCAGGAGTCAGAGGCAGGACTCGAACCTAGATACTCCAATGCTGGATGCAGGCATCTTAACCACTAGCCCAAATGCTTGTCCTGGTTCCACTGATTTTGAGGATATATTTTTAAGGGTCATTTAATCTTCCTTCTAATTTCTTGCAGGAGAATAGCCACCCTATGTGTTCCTTTTCTATCTGTTTCTTTCTCTATATCCCATATACCACTTTAAAACTTTTGGCTGTTTTCTGCACACTTCATGCACCTTTATATTCAGTCCTACTACAGTTCTTCACATGGTGATGTTGCTCTTTGTGTGTTTTTGCTGCTCTTTCTAGGCTAGGGTTTCCTGAAAGGACACCACCTGTCCCATGGTAGATGCTCACATGTTTACTAAATGAAGAAGTATAGGGAGATCTAAAAATCACATGCTTAATGCTTGTTGCTAGAGTTTCACATTTATTGCTTTATTTTCTGGGCTCATACTGGAGAAATGTGATGATGTATGTTCATGAACAGTGTGTTGGCAACAGAGTGAGGGGGGGGAATCTCACTGCAGAGAAGCTTGCAGAACGTTTTTCTTGTTGCCAACAATAAACAATTGGGATTTTAAAACCATCCTTATCATCTGATACTTATTTTTTTGTGTTAATGTGGGGTTAATACAGAGAGAACAGATCCAATGTGGTTCATAGATACAATTTTAATAATGATATTCCCTCCCTTTTTCCCCTCTTTTTTCTTTGTTGCTCCCTCCCTCTCTCCTTGTCCCCCCTCCATCTTCTACCTGGCTGCTTGCTTGCTCCCTTCCTTCCTTTTTTTTCTCTTTCTTCACTTTCATATTCCTTTCTAAATGCTACGAGCTTGAAGAAGCCTCTGATTCCATTGTTTTTCTTTTTAAATGGATGAATCAAGGTGATTCATTGTTTCTAAAGTTCTAGGCAGAAGCATTTATTTCATGATTTCATGTGTAGACTAATCTTATTTTCAATGAAGAACAGGCAGGGAGCTACAATGTGTAGAAAATCACTTCAATAATTAGAAGTTGTCTTCATAAACATTAGCTTTACACAAATAGAAGACAAATTTTAGACTAGATGGTTTTTCCTTTTGAATTAACATTCCTTATCCATTGTCCAAGTTTATACACTAAGTATATGAGTTTGAGAGGACTTTGCCTGATTTATGCAGAAGGTTGCTCATACTGCTGGCTTTAGGAAGAACAGACTATTGAAATACAGCCTATATAACCACTATTTTTGGGTTCAGCAGCTAGCTGCACTCTTTTTTTTTTTTAACTTTTATTTAATGAATATAAATTTCCAAAGTACGGCTTTATGGATTACAATGGCTTCCCCCCCATATCGTCTCTCCCACCCGCATCCCTCCCCTTTCCCACTCCTTCTCCCCTTCCATTCACATGAGGATTCATTTTCGATTCTCTTTATATACATAAGATCAGTTTAGCATACATTAAGTAAAGATTTCAACAGTTTGCTCCCACACAAACATAAAGTGAAAAATAATAGATGATTTTTTAAATGATGATGAAATCAGATCAGACCTATTGTCATGTTTAATCCCAGTGAGAGTCAAATTGGGAATTGATAATTTCTTCTTTTTTTTTTTTTTTTTTTCACAGATCAGTTTAGTGTACATTAAGTAAAGATTTCAACAGTTTGCACCCCCATAGAAACACAAAGCGAAATATACTGTTTGAGTACTCATTATAGCATTAAGTCTCAATGCACAGCACATTAAGGAGAGAGATCCTACATGAGGAGTAAGTCCACAGTGACTCCTGTTGTTGACTTAACAAATTGACACTCCTGTTTATGGCATCAGTAATCTCCCTATGCTCCAGTCATGAGTTTCCAAGGCTATGGAAGCCTTTTGAGTTCACCGACTCTTATCTTGTTTAGACAAGGTCATAGTCAAAGTGGAGGTTCTCTCCTCCCTTCAGAGAAAGGTACCTCCTTCTTTGAAGACCTGTTCTTTCCACTGGGATCTCACAGAGATCTTTCATTTAGGGTTTGTTGTTTGTTTGTTTGTTTGTTTGTTTTTTTGCCAGAGTGTCTTGGCTTTCCATGCCTGAAATACTCTCATGGGCTTTTCAGCCAGATCGGAATGCCTTTAGGGCTGATTCTGAGGCCAGAGTGCTGTTTAGGACATCCACCATTCTATGAGTCTGCTGAGTATCTCGCTTCCCATGTTAGATCACTCTCCCCTTTATTTATTCTATCAGTTAGTATTAGCAAGTACTAGACTAGTTTATGTGCTTCCTTTGACTCTTAGTCCTTTCATTATGATCAATTGTGAACTGAAATTGATCACTTGGACTGGTGAGATGGCATTGGTACATGCCACCTTGATGGGATTAAATTGGAGTCCCCTGGTATGTTTCTAACTCTACTATTTGGGGCAAGTCAGCTTGAGCATGTCCCAAATTGTACATCTAGAGTACAGCTAGCTGCACTCTCCTTTTTTTTTTTTTTTTTTTTTTTTTTTTTTTTTTTTTTTGACAGAGTTATAGACAGAGAGAGAGAGAAAGGTCTTCCTTCCGTTGGTTCACTCCCAAAATGGCCTCCACAGCTGGTGCTGCGCAGATCCGAAGCCAGGAGCCAGGTGCTTCTTCCTGGTCTCCCATGTGGGTGCTTGGGCCATCCTCCACTGCACTCCCGGGCCACACCAGAGAGCTGGACTGGAAGAGGAGCAACCGGGACTAGAACCTGGCACCCATATGGGATGCCGGCTCTGCAGGCAGAGGATTAACCAAGTGAGCCACGGTGCTGGCCCCTTAGCTGCACTCTTGAAGATTAGGTGGACTTGATAGATCAGGAAAGCTCAAGGTAATGCTCAATTACCTCGAAAAGTTATTGGTTGTGGTGTTTCTGTACATGTTTTAAATTCTGAGGAGAGAGTTGTTATTCCAACTTTGGTCACTCTCACTTTTGAGTCAGTTTCAGAAAGGGCACTTTTGATTGATAGGGCTTCTTCACCTTCCACACCCCTCCCCCCCTCCCCCACTGCCCCCACCTTATCAATGGGAGTGGAAGGCAGATTCCCGTTACTCACAGAATGAGGTGTTAGTAGCAGGCAGGCAGGTAAAAAAACACTAAGCTGTCCCTTATCACCTGGTAATTTGTGGAAGTCTCATGTGCTTTGTGGGAACATGACATACCTTTAAAGTCTGCTATGCTTTCCTGCCTCTTGACTAGTTCTTGTTCAGGGGGGATTTCAGTTGCATAAATAATTCACAATCAAGTCTTACACCAGATTAATTTAAATGGGTGGTGGTGGTGGCTATCACTTTTTCATGGGCTTTAGGTAGACAAATCTGGTGTGGAACAAGCAAACATGAGGATAGAATTACTTAAATCCTCTTGAAGGGAGTGATCGTGGGGTGTTGGCAGTACTGCTCTCTGTGTGTCTCCTGGTTTAAAAACCTAGGTCTGAAGGGCTGTCAGTTGGAGGACCTTAATGAGCCCTCATTACACTAAAACTGGTGGTCTGTGAGAGAAGGAACTGGCTTATGATTGATACTGGAAATCATACGTGATGATGGGTCAGAATTGGAATTGGCACTAATTCACTTAGCTGTGGAGCAAAATTCAAGATTATATACAAAATCTAGTTGTTTCATTTTCTTAGTCATTAATTTTCATGTGTAAATATAGGCTAATTTCTGTTAAGACTGTAACACTTTAAAAAAGAAGAGGGAAGTCAAAATTTTACCAGCTGACATATTAACGGTTTTTCCCCCTGAAATGAGGACTCATTAAATCCTCCAATCATTAAACACTCTTGAGATTTTACTGTACAATTTATTGTAGTTGTAAAAATAATTTGATTTTAATTTTCTTACAGAAACCCCTGTATATAGTTTTTTTTAAAAAATATAATGCTTAAAAAACAAAGGATCATAGGAGATCCTAGAAAATGCTAATTGATTACTGCATTGTAAAACATTTTAAAACTCTAAGAAATTTTAATCAAAAACCTTAATTATTTGTTTATATGGATAAAACACTGTCATTTCACAACTTTTGATTTTATATATATACTTAATTTCATTTAATCCTAACAAAATCAAATAGGCCTGCATCATCTCCTTTTACAAATGAGATGCTGATGGTTAGCTTCCTGAGGTCACTGGCTGGTGTGTTGTGGAGCTTTTAGCAAGAACCAAGCCCTGCACTACTGTGCTTTACTGTGTATGTTAATATTGCTAACCCTGTATAGAATTTGGACGAAAAGCTGTGGGGTATTTCTCTTCCCAGAGCCTATCTGTTTACTGGCAGTTCCCTGACAACCTCTTTATGTTCTGAAACTACTAAAATGTGTTGTACTATCCATCATCTGTGCTTCTGTTGTTGTGAATGTGACAACAGCTCCTGTATTGCAGCACTGTGCCCGGGGAAGCCTTTTGTCCTTTATGTTTTAGAGCAGCCTGACAGCCTTTCATGTTGAATTCAGCAAGATTGCTTTTCATTGAACAGAGCTGAATGTTGCTTTCTAGGTGAAAAATAATTAAATGCTTTTAAAGATGTATTTGATTAACAGGAAGCCGATCTGTGTAAATTAATTATAACTGTAATGATGTCATAGCCCTGTCTTTTGTTATTAACCAGGTAATTGACCGGAAGTTTAGAAGCTTATTGTGACTGACAGTTAAGAGTTTGACCTTGCATGCTGTCTAGGAGTGAAACATGCACAATGAATGTAAATGCAGTTTGTTCACTGAGCTGCATATGTTGTCAGAGCATCTGATCTTCGTTTTTTATTTTTGTGCTTCCATTGCTTTGTGGAAATTGGCGCTCAGGATTAGATACTCAGACCAAATGTTATAGTTACTTCTCTTACTAAAAGCATCTGCTTTTAGTTGTCTGTGTCCTTGAATAACTATAATCAGACAGGATACCTTGACGCATTTAGGACATACAGTCAAATAAACAAATGTCAAAATCAGAAGAATCCTTTTTTTTTTTTCAAGTCAGTATGAAGGAAATAAAAACAACTCTTCAGACAGAAGTCACAAAGAGGGAAAAATAGGGGAATATTTGAAAGATTGAGGGAGACTTTATCCTCTCTGGGTTCATTTGTCTGAGAAAGTTAAGTGTATCGAGTGTGTTGAATAGTTGAGTGTTGAGAGCCTTTAACTTTGCTAAGTATGGTGTAAGAATGGGGAGTGTGAGAGTGTGACCTAGAACAGAGGTGAGATAATCGTGATTAATAGCAGAAGTTCCCAGATACCAGGCCAGCCTTCTTCCCAAACATGTTATACTGAGTGCAGCCGACAAGCCCCGCTGGAACGTTTCATGTGTTCCTGAAAATCACCATACTACAGAGTCACTCTGTAGTAAAGACCAGAGAGCTTTTGGACAAATATTGTGAGAAGCACAACAGTAAAAAACCTTTTGTCAGTGGTACATATTTTTTTTTAAATATGAACCACATAATGTGGCACAGCTTTACACATGTGAAATGGTTAAGAAGTGCACGAGTACTACACTAAAAATGGCACATTACCTTCAGAAAGTTAAGACCTTCTTTTAGGAAGGTGGCTGTCAGAAGGATTGCAGTTTGTAAATTACGGTCAAGTGGTGGAAGAAGGTTTATCTGAAATTGGACAGGAGGATACTATAGCAAATGTGGGTGGGTGAAGCTCATATCACAGGCTGTGAACTGAGGTTGCTGGTAGCTATTGAGGTGTGTACAAGTGCGAATTTCTATGATGTGTGCTTCAGTTTTCTGCATGCATCTGATGTGTAATTTGTGTTATGCTCAAATTGTTCCCTAACACATAGGTTGGACAAATTTGCTTGTTTCAAAAACAGCATTCTAGCAACACTGCCCAGACTAAACAGACTTACCTCAACAACATTGTGCTTTATGTCTCAATGCTAACAGCACACACATCTGTTTCCTCTCTATAAAATACCTTTTCTTTTATCCATTTTTTTTCTTTGACAGGCAGAGTTAGACAGTGAGAGAGAAAGAGACAGAGAGAAAGGTCTTGCTTTTTCCATTGGTTCACCCCACAAGTGGCCGCCACGGCTGGTGCGTGGTGGCTGGTGCACTGTGCCAATCCAAAGCCAGGAGCCAGGTGCTTCCTCCTGGTCTCCCATGCGGGTGCAGGGCCCAAGCACTTGAGCCATCCTCCACTGCATTCCCGGGCCACAGCAGGGAGCTGGACTGGAAGAGGGGGACAGAATCCGGCGCCCCAACCAGGACTAGAACCTGGGGTGCTGGTGCCACAGGCGGAGGATTAGCCTAGTGAGCTGTGGCACCGGCCTTCTTTTATCCATTTTTAATCTTTTCTTTTCAAAGATTTATTTATTTATTTATTTGAAAGACAGAGTTACACAGAGAGAGGAGAAGCAGAGAGAGAGAAAGAGAGGTCTTCCATCCCATGTTTCTCTCCCTAATTGGCCGCAATGATTGGAGCTATGCCAATCTAAAGCCAGGAGCTAGGAGCTTCTTCTGGGTCCCCCATGTGAATGCAGGAGCCCAAGGACTTGGGCCATCTTCCACTGCTGTCCCAGGCCACAGCAAAGAGTTGGATCGGAAGTGCAGCAGCTGGGTCCTGAACTGGCACCCACATGGGATGCCAGCACCCTAGGCGAGAATGTTAACCCACTGTGCCACAGCACCGGCCCCCATTTTTAATCTTTCAAAGCCTGGTTTGGGTGATGAAATTTTCCTAAGGTCTTTTCTGAATTGGTTTGACTTCATATTTTCCATATTGACACATATTTCTACATCATTTACCCATTTCTAAAAACCATTTTACATGATATAAAACACAACTTGTAGTGGGAAAAAACACAAACCCAAATGACTGAATAGCTTGAGGCAGAAGAAAGCACTTCATTTATTAAGCATTATGAAGCTCTGATGAGATTTACACAAACAGTAAGTCTGAACGGTGCTCTACAACAGCATGCAGATGACTGGATAATACCTATGTCAAGACCTCTGGCAAAATAAGATGCATTTCTGCTGAGGTCATTCCTCAAAAGCAAGGAAGTTAGAACTGACTGTGTGGCTTTTGGTGGTCTGGCAAAACACAGGGATGAAAGTTTGGATAGTAATCCTTTATATCAGTAATTCTTTTTTTTTTTTTTTTTTAAGATTTATTTATTTATTTGAAACAGTTACTGAGAGAAGGAGAGGCAGAGAGAGAGAGAAAGGTCTTCCATCCACTGGTTCACTCCCCAATTGGCCGCAACTGCCGGAGCTGTGCTGATCTGAAGCCAGGAGCCAGGAGCTTCTTCTGGGTCTCCCACAGGGGTGCAGGGGCCCAAGGACTTGGGCCATCTTCAACTGCTTTCCCAGGCCATAGCAGAGAGTGGGATCGGAAGTGGAGCAAACAAGACTAGAACTGGAGCCCATATGGGATGCCGGCACTGTAGGCCTGGGCTTTAACCCATTGTGTCATAGTGCTGGCCCTGGCTGCTTTCTTTTATATTGAGATCATGCCTGTCCTAATAATTTGGAGACTTGAATTGTCCTGTCTCTTTCTGGAAGACAATGGGTTACCTTTCAGTTGCAGATCTAATAGGTAAAGAGCTTAGAAGTCACCATCCCCTTCCTTACAACATCAAAAAATAGCTAAACACACTGAACATCAGCTGTTTTTTTTTATATCTGGCAGGTCATTGAGGTCACAGGTCAAACTGCCACCATGGACTAGGGAAAGAAAGGTTCACATAGAGAATCACAGTCAAGAATCCCTTACCTTGAATTGAAGCCACTGGAGGCAGTAAATGGTTGCAACATTTAAATGAGAGTTTTGACAAATGGCTAGAGTTTGTGTTGGTTAGATTGAAAGTTAGGAACACTCTTCCGGTTGGGATACCTACATTCCATATTGGAAGTATGTGGTTTTCAATCCTGGCTTTGCTCCCAATTCTGGCTTCCAGTCAGTGTGGACCCTGGGAGGCAGTGGCTGATAGCTCAAATAGTTGGATCCCTATCATTTACGTGAGGGATCTAGATTGAGTTTTGGGCTCGTGGCTTCAGCCTGGCTGAGTCCTGGCTGTTGTAGACATTTGGGGAGTGAATCAATGGATGGGAGCACCCTCTCTCCTTCCTTCTTCCTCTCCAGCACCACAAATTCCTCTCTCTCATTCACTCACTCTCTCTCTTCTTCCCTCCCTCACTCCCTCCCTTTCACATAAATAAATAAATAAAAATTTAAGAATTCTTTATTTTCCTGGAAACTGAACCACAGTTAAATTTGAGAACAGAGACTCTAGATCCAGGTCATTTTGGTTATAAATCTATGCTCATCTATAAAATTGTACACTTACACATTTAAGAGCAGCACAACAAAGTGTTAACTAAGAATGTGGGTATGTAACTTTGATTTGACTTTTTAAAATCTGTACTTTTAAAAAATATATTTATTTATTTGAAAGGCAGAGCTACAGAAAGAGATGAAGAGACAGACAAAAATTTCATCTGTTTGTTTACTCACCAAATTGTTTCAATATCCAGGGCTGGGCGAGGCTGAAGCCATGAGCCAGGAATTGCATTCAGGTCTCCCATATGTGTGCCAGGGGCTCAAGTACTTGGGCCATCCTCTGCTGCCTTCCGAAGTGCATTAGCAGGAAGCTGGATCAGAAGCAGAGCAGTTGTGTGTATCCTATATGGGATACCAGTGTCACCACAAGTAGCAGATTCACCTGTTGAGCTACAACCCCAGCATCTTGATATTTTAGAATAGCTAAAGACTGGTAATAAAATGAATATTTCTTTTTCAGTAATTAAAACAACACATGTGGTTTAATCATTTACTGTGTGATGGCATTATTCTAAGCACTTTGTTGTCTTAAGCCAGCAGTGGGGAACATTTGGCCTGTGGGCTGTATAAGGCCTGTGAAATCATTTGATCTAGCACTGCTAAGGCAAGCAGGGGTGGAACCTGGAATTCAATATATCTATAGCAGGCTAATTTTTAAGTTGACAATTTAGTATGGCCAAGAATGGTGTTGTAAATATCTAAATGACCTTTGGTAGAAAAAAGATTGCTCACCCCTGTAAGCCATTTAGTATTTCCAAGAATTCTAGGATCAGGTTTCACTATTATTACTTCATTTTATATAGAGGGCAACTGAGGCTTAGGTTAAGTGACTTGCACAGAGACATACAGCTTTTAATGGGATCAATTTAGGCTCCAGAGTTTTGCTTTCAAACCCTAAGGTGTAGACAGGATAAAAATCCTCTGGTGATATCTGATTGGCACTGCTGGAATGTGCATTGCTGAAAGCATTTGCAAGATGAGTCGGTGTTGACATTAAGAAGCAGGGCAGGAGCTAGCTTTGAAGATTGGGAAGCAATTGGATAGTTGAGAGGACTGTAAAGGAGTATGTCTTAGGACAGGAAATGATGGTAGTGGTACCATCAGGGGCCTGTTCATGCCCCTTGCTTTTGATGTGTTCCCATAGTTTCTCACCTGCAACCCTTGCAGTTCTTTTATTTTCAAGTACTTTCTCTGGCCCTGATGCCCCTTCATCTCCTTAGGCAACACACAAGTAACAGGGAGTTAGCCCATTGCAGGGATATCACGGAAGCATATATATGTATATATGTTTATCATCTGATATATATGTATACACACACACACACATATATATATATATCAGCTCCCAGAGTTCCCCAGTGAGATTAAATTCCAGGTACCCAGAGTGACAGCTGTCTTGATAATACATATGCTTTTTTCTGCATTGCCTTCCCTGTCTTACTTCCCTCCTCCTCTGCCAGTGTATTGATCATCTCCCAGATGAATGACATCCACAGAGACCTTTGTCTCAGAGTCTGGTTATGGGGGAAGCCTAAGCTAAAACAGTAATGCACAACAGTAATACTAGCAGCAAAGAACTATGTTCATTAAGAGAATGCTAGTTGAATTTTTGTACCGACTTATTTCATAGATTGGAAAACAGACATGGTTTGAAGAGGTAATTTTCCCAAGGTAGCTAAAACAACTTACATACTGGCCAAATGGGTTTGCATTAAAGAGTGATTTGATCTGGGCCTGGCATTGTAGCATAGTGGGTAAAGCTGCCGCCTGCCATCCTGGCATCCCATATGAATACTGGTTTGAGTCCCAGTTGCTTCACTTCCAATCCAGCTCCTTGTTGATGGCCTGTGAACAACAGCAGAAGATGGCCCAAATGCTTGGGCCCCTGCTACCCATGTGGGAGACCTGGAAGAAGCTCTTGTCTCCTGGTTTCAGCCTGGCCCAGCCCTGGCCATTGTGTCCATCTGAGGAATGAACCAGCAGATGGAAGTTCTCTCCCTCTCCCTTTCCCCTACCCCCTCCCTCTCCCTCTCTCTTCCTTCCCTCTCTGTAACTCTTTCAAATCAATAAATAAATCTGAAAAAAGTGAGTTGATCTAATCCAGTCTTCTTAACCATCACTTGGCACTGAGCACACATCTAAAGGCAGATATGATGCCTAATGAGGCACCAGGTATAAGGTGGGTAACAGAAACTAAGATTAGGTACTCAATGTTTCAGTTTCTGGGGCTTCAAAGATGCCTTTGAGCAAGGGTACCCTGTTTTGCCATCACAAAACTGCCAACCAGTTTCTTTTTTTAGCAGTTGGTTGGATTGGATTTATGGAATCAGAATGTCTCCATCTATTCTGGACTTTAGAACATCAGGAAATTGCAGAGAAGAGCAAGCCCTGGCCCCACTTTCAAGGCGATGCCATCCTCGCCTCTCAGGTGGATGTGTGTAACTCTGGGTGGGTTTTATAGGATAGAGGACCTTTACACTGTCCTCCCTCCTGATGTTCTAATCCCTAGGAAATCCAAGACAAAGTTACTGAATTGGTCCTGTGCCAGCATATGATTTTCTGAGGGCCCTCCCTGATCAACAAGCTTATGTGAAATCCACCCAGGAAATGGGAAACAGTAATTGAATAAAAGTATCTATGTGCATAAAAGATCTGCTCTTTGCTGCAGAGTCTTCTGTCAGACTGCTTTGGTGGCCATGGCAGAAGGAAAGTGGGGGTAGTTCTGTATTATTTTAATTGTGTTTTTCTAAATCTGCATCCTTAGTTTCCATGGGAGTGAAGCATTGTTGCCTCTGATTATGTGCAGGAAATAAAGCCACTTCTTAATCCCTTTGAAACAAGGAACATCAGTGTACCCTTTTAATTTTTCTCCAAGCCTAATAATATTGCCTCACTTGTGAAAGATGGTCAGTGTGCTATTTGTTGATTGATCTTGGGGATGACCTCTTCATGGCAGGAAGAAGGCAAACTTTGTTCTCCCAGAATGAATTGATAGATTTCTCTCTCTGTGTCTCTGTCTCTATCTCTGTCTTTGTGTTTGGGTGCATGGCCATTCTAGTCTCCTCCTTAGTGGCAAGGCAAGGACAATCACTAAAGCCTTCTAGTTAACCTTTGTGCTTTCTACCCTACCATCTTTCTTTTCAGGTGAAATTGAGCTAAACTTTCCAAACGCACCCTGAGTCAATCTTACTGCTTCTTGCATTTTGTTGAATCTATAGGATAGAAGTAGCTGATTATCTAGTCCTGACTTGACAGTTTTTTTGGTGATTTCATTGGTTGCCTTGGCCATGCATTTCCGTGACTTCGAATTGATGACTATATCTTTTGAAGCCACTTTTCCATATTTAATTTAGACTTCCTTTTTCATAGTTAGCACCTTGGTTTTACCTCAGTAATATTTCTGTTTTAAAGATAAATTTTATAAAAATGTCTACATGCAATGGAGGGAATTCTTTGGATTCCAGAATATCTAATGTGATGATATTAAGAAGTAGGGGGGGGCTGTTTGGGAGATGATTAGGACATAAGGGTAGAGCCTCTTGCTGTCATTCCATCTTGTAAGGATATAACAACAGTGACAGAGACAGAGTCTGCAACCATAAGAGGGCCCTCACCAGAACCTGACCATCCTGGGAACCTGTTTCCAGACTGCCAATCTCCAGAGCTGTGAAAATATAAAATTCTGTTGTTTATCAGCCACTCAATCTATGATACCTTGTTATGGCAGCCAGACTGAGACAATTACCAAAAGTAATATTTGTTAAAATTTATTGCTGTAACTTTTCTCTTTTGGTATTTCTTTTAGTAAGTTTTTTTTTTTTTTTAAGATTTATTTGTTTATTTGAAAGAGTTAGCAAGATAAGAGAGGAGAGAGAGAGAGACCATCCATCTGCTGGTTCATTCCCCAGATGGCCACAATGACCTGGGCCAAGACAGGTAGAAGCCAGGAGTCTCTTCTGGGTCATCCTCTGCTGCTTTTCCAGGCACAGTATCATGGAGCTAGATCGGAAGTGGAGCAGCCCCACTGCCCATATGGGATGCTGGCACTGTAGATTGCAGCTTTAACCTACTGTGCCACAGTGCCGCCCCCTCTTTTAGTAAGATTTTACTTTCATAAAAAGAAGCCTTTTTCTAAATTGTGTCAAAATTTTTCACTTTTTTAATGCTTAAATAATACTTCAGTTCATCAAAAGATGTATACAAAATTCCAACTTTTATATGAGATAAAAATCAATGTTTTGGCTAAGTTTATATGTTACATTTTTATAATGTGATTACTTGCATGACTGTAGTAATGCTATTGACAGCTATAAGATCAGAATAGGTTTTTAAAAAAACACTAAAAACATAAGAATACTTAGCCCCATTATTTCACCTGTAGAACATGTTCATTTATGCTCAAAGTTCAGCATTAACTATATCGTCATTGCTTTCATCTTAAAAGTCATCCAAAGGATGGTAAAGCCATCTGTGAATTGCCACAGCTGTTTATTTCTATTTGTGAAAATGTGTTTAATTTGTTAATGTAGGAAGCAGATTTCAGCTCTGATTGCTCTGCAGAAGAACAGAATCTGCTTTGCAATGAACTTCAGAGTTCAACTGCGTACAGCCAACATGCTATATAGCAAAAAATTACTAAGTGAACTACCAGCGTTAAATGCTGAAAGAGCCAACAGTTTATTAATTTATTTTATTTAATGAAGTTTATAGCCATCAGCAATTGCAGTGTAATTTTGAGTACAGTTGGGAATTGGGGAATCCCGGTGGAGCTGTTAGTGTAGCAAACCTTATAGGTAAAATACATGCATACTTTTGATAGCGTGTGTGAAGAAATCTCCATAAAACTGACCTCATTGGTTTTGTTTTCAGCGAACTGACCAGACCACTTGGCATTTAATTGTTCCTGATGTTCGTGCATAGTTCTCTTTTTACGATAAATTCATGACCATCAGGAGATATCAAGCTGGCATAGATGGCATCAGAACCTTCACAGTCACCGTAGGTTTTCTCCTCTCCCTGCATTATGTTCTCGTGGAATTCTGTTCTGGGTCGACAGCAACTTCAGTAGTTTCCCCGGTGGGTTCCCGGGATATTAGGAATTACATCTGTCAGGTCACAGCTGCTTCTTGAGATGTGCAGATCAGTGAAACTTTCACTTGTTTAATCCCTGTTTTTCTCACTCATTAAGTTGGGCCTTTAAAAAATATGTATTTTATTTAGTTGAAAGACAAAGGTTTATATTTGTATCTATATTTATATGTAAATATATAAATAAACATTGATATATTTATAATATATATATGTATACAGAGAGAGAGAGAGAGAGAGAGATCTTTTACCCACTGATTCTTTCCCCAAATGGACAAAATGGCCAGGGCTGGGCCAGACAGAAGCCAGGAGCCAGGAACTCCATCTGGGTCTCCCACATGGGTAGCAAGGACTCTAATGCTTGATCCATCTTTCACTGCTGTCCCAGGCACATTAGTAGGGAGCTAGATTGGAGATGGAGCAGTGGGAACTCAAACTGGTGCTCTGTTATGGGATACCAGTGTTACAGGTAGCAATTTAGCCAACTGTGCCACAGTACTAGGCCCACTCATGAAGCTGTAACTGAAATTTATACTGTATATTATGAATAGAAATCCTTAATATGAATAGCAGTTGAGTTAAAATGAAACATTATTTTTATCCCTTTTTGTACTTTAAAAAAGTTCTCACAAACTTCAGTTTATCTTTCAAGAGGCATTTATATGAAATAAAAGTAGCTGACATCTTTTTAAATAATTCCTAGTCTCATGACTTAAGCTTTAAAATATTAGTTATGAAACAGAACATTGAACTGTTTCCTGGCCTGCGTCTAGATCAAAGCCTAGAATCTGAAAGGCTTTTATATTTAACCACACATAAACACTTGAGGCATTTGTTACTTTCTGTAGAAAGGCAGAAGGTGGATTTGGCTTTCTTGAGTGAAGGGCTGGCTTGGCTGCTGGGGTCTCTTGCAGGCACAGTCAGTAGTTGTGAGATATGAAAGTGGAAGCACTAGACGGATGAGTAGCATTGTGGAGAGGGAGGAGCTGGGTTTGAGTCCAAATATAGGCATTGTCATCTTGTAAGAAAAATGGGTTTTCTGTCTTTCACAGTTTCACACAAAAATTTCTGAAAAGATTTTCACTAAATGAAGCACTTGTATTTGGAATAGTATACATAAAGAATAAGCTTAATGTATAAGCTATTGATGTGTGTGAAATTCACTTTGGTGACTTCTGGTGGTGAGAGAGCCAGTGTGATTGCCCATCTGTGGAGAGTGTCTTACGTGTTAAGGACCTTGGACAGAGAAGGCTAAGGCCTGGCATTTCACCATCCTCAGAAAGTCTCAAGGCCAGATACTCCATCAAGCTACTTCTCCTATAGGAAACTAGAACATGGTTCACAGTGAGTAGCTGGGTAGTTAAGGGGTTTTCTTGGCAACCACTGGGTAGACCAACTTGTAGATGAAATGGAACAAATTTTGATTGTGAGAATTAAGTGAATTGAAACAAATTATATGCAACTACTTTTTAACTATAATTATATAAATATTAGCTATTATTGAAAGTCAGGTACATGTAAGATCTTGATGCTTATGCTGAAGAGTTTGAGGTTGATCAGATGATGGCAATAAAGGTTTTTATTTTTTTTAAGATTTATTTATTCAAAAGTCAGAGTTACACAGAGAGAAGGATAGGCAGACAGAGAGAGAGAGAAAGAGAGAGAGAGAGAGAGAAGGGTCCTCCATCCGCTGATTCGGTCTCCAATTGGCCACAATGGCTGGAGCTGCACCAATCCAAAGCCAGGAGCCAGGAGCTTCTTCAGGTCTCCCACATGGGGCAAGGGTCCAAGATATTCTACATGTTCTACATAAGGCAGCTCTTGTTATTACTTAGTGTCTGTTTTATAAAGAGAAACTTAGGCACACATGATTTAAGAAGCCACCTAAGGTCATACAGTTCCTAACGAGTTAAGTCAGAATTTGACCCCAGACAAGTTTTTGACTTCAGAGTCTGTACTGTTAACCATGACACTATTCAGTCTTTTGATGACAAAGTATAGAAAGCCATTTGATGGATTTCAGGGAAAGGGGATAACATGATGAAATTGGATTTTAAGCAAATTGAATCAGGCATTGTATATACGTAGATTGGGATGGAGTATAAGGTGATAATGACCTGGCATTTGGTGATATCTGTCACCACATAATGCATGCCCTTATTGATGGTCTCTCCACTTGCCTGGAGCAGCCTTCTTATGTCTGTTTGGTTGCCATAAATCCTGGTTTCTCACAGTTCATGTTTCCTGCTTGCGTATGTCTTTTACATGGAGAACATTGCTACTTAAGGCAGGCTATTGTGAAAGACAGTTAGATATTGTCCTCTCCAATGGATGGAAAATTTTGTGTTTGTATTCATTTTGGGAGATGGTGGCATGAAGAAAATAAGGAATGAGGAAGTTATATGTCTTAGAAACTTGATATCTGCTAACTTAAAGCCAGAAAGATTTAGCCAGTTGGCATCAGAGAGGTAATCTAATGGTTGTGTTAAGCTGAGTGAGACAGTTTCTTAATGTGATTATAATGATGAAGTGTATGAGCTTGGGGAACCATTGTAGTAAAGATCCCAGCAGCCCTCAAATGGAGAAAATACTCTTAATCCTGAAATTTTACAGGAATAGAGTCCAAGCTATTTCCGTGAATAGATACTGGAATGTAATTACTCTGTCACAGGATTCAAAAGACTCCATTCCCATTATCTTGTTAATATAATTTGATTCCAGTTTTCATTTTTTATTCATGAAGTCAGTTTTCATTCATTTAATTTTCTTCACTTCTTTGTATCTCTGCCTTTAATGTGAAATAAGAAAATAGAGACCTCTACCTTTGATTCTCTTTGATGTAGCTCAGAATGCCATTTAGCAGATGTAGATGGCCAGAAAAACTGGCATTTGTGTGCAACTTGTCATCAAACAATTATGCTATCTGACAAAGACTGCGTATTTTACCCCTAGGTCTCCCTATTTACTAATCAACTTAGGTAGATGATGCATTCTGGTTAATGGAACGTGGTTTAATGATGTGAAGCCATACCATCTGCTATTATATTATGTAAATACTAAGCATAACTTATGTGTTATTCATACAACCATGTTTAACATATAGGAATCTATTTGAAATGCATGCATGAATTTGGAAGAGAAAACAGATTACTTAGTGAGTGTTCAATTAATAAATTCGTGTTTTTCACTAAATGCAAATGCATATTATGCTATACCATTTTGTTATTTTAATAACTATCTTAAAATATGCATTTCATAATTGAGGTTTTTGGGGCCTAAAGAAGCTAATATATCTTTAGGAAAAAGAAAATTTTGCTAAGAAGTTGTATTGAAAGAATAAATTTTATTGTGCTAGACTAAAATGTTCTCATTCATTGGTTCTATAGTTAACAAGAAGAGAAAACAATTTTTAGAGTTTGGCCCCAAAGTCCCGAATGATATGAATTGGGTGAGAGTTACAGGAGTAAGAAGAAATACTTTAATTCATTTTATTCCCAGAGAAAGGAGATCATGCTGAAACAGAATAAGAGAAAAACATAAATCTAATGTTTTGTGTATATTTTGACTGAGTTAATGTGCTATTAATGATGCGCTGGCTTAATGTTTAACTCTTACAATTAAAAAAAAAAGGAAATTTTCATGTTTAGAATGGATAGTTTGCTATTTCCATGGCATTTTTGCTTTGTGTGTGTAAATCATACCAGCCATCTGTTTTTTTCAAGTTGAATTATTGTATTTATAGTTATATGTGTTGGCCTAAGCCATGCCCTATCATTGAAGCATATCCATGTTCCCTTTCAGCATACCATATAACAGGTGAATATGAGGGCTATAGTCTTAGCACTTTAACCAGAATATTTTCTTTGTTCACATGAAAAAACATTTAATTTTTAAAAATCTAAATATTTCACCTTTCTTTCTGGAGCTTCCTCTTGATCTGAACTTGTTAAATTATTTCAGAAAAAGGGAGGAAGGAATGATGGGAGAGGAGAGAAGGGGGGGGGAGTTTGAGAGAGATTGAGATTGTATGCTTGTGAGCATGTGTATGCTTATATTGTATGTTAACCATGAAAATGTAAGCATTTTCGCATTGTCATTGGCCTTTAAGGAAATGCTAATCAATACCACTTTATACCCATTAGAATGCTATAATCAAAAAGATGGATGAAAGCAGGTATTCTCAAGGATGTGGCAAAATTAAAACCTTTGTACACTGCTGAGGGAACAAATGTAAAATGATGCAGAACTTTGTAAAATAATTTGGCAGTTCCTCAAAAAGTTAAACATAGGGTTACCTTATGATCCAGCACTTACACTCCTAGCTATATACCTAAGAGAACTGAAAGCATGCTCCTACAAAAGTTCTATATGAATGTTATGAATGTTCATAACAACACTATTTATTGTAAGCAAAAGGTGGAAACTACTAAAGTGTCCTTCAACTGATGAATGGGTAAACAAAATGTGTTATATCTATATAATGACACAATACTTCACCATAAAGAGAAACAAAAGTATTAAGACTTAATACAACATGGCTGAACTTTAACAACATTTTTCTAAGGAAAAGAAAACAGACAAAAAAGACTACATGTTATATGATTTCATTTATACAACATGTTCAAAATAGGCAGATCCCTGCAGGGAAGGGAAGAATTAGTCAAGTTGTTGCCAGGCACTGAGGGAAGCAAAGTTGAGGGGTAGGGTGTGATTGGTACTGGGAATAGGATTCTCATTTTTGTGGATTATGAAAATTCTAGAAACAGATATTAGTAATGGCTGCACAATCTTATAAATATACTAAAAAGTACTGAATTTTATAATTTAATGAAGTGAATCTTATGGTTTGTGAATTATATCAATTTTTAAAAATCATAGCTTTAACATCTAGAAAGCTAGATATTGTTAGCAAAGTATGAGCCCAATTAATAGGAGGTCTTTGATAGGTACTTGTTGCCAAATGATTTCGACAAGCCTATAGTTTACCCTACGCTTTTGAAGAAAGTATACTTAAAATATATGAAACTGTTAAATGTATTTTACCAAAGGTATAAAAAACAGTAGTAATGACATGAGTAATATTAATCTTTCTCAGATATGTAATAATCTTTTTATTGAGTCTTAAAAACAAAAATCACAGTTTAAGAAGATTTCAATGAATAATTTTAGGACTCATTGCACTTATAATAATATAATAATGGGGGCCGGTGCCGTGGCTCACTAGGCTAATCCTCCGCCTTGCGGCGCCGGCACACCCAGTTCTAGTCCTGGTTAGGGTGCCGGATTCTTTCCCCGTTGCCCCTCTTCCAGGCCAGCTGGAGTGCAGTGGAGAATGGTCCAAGTACTTGGGCCCTGCACCCGCATGGGAGACCAGGAAAAGCACCTGGTTCCTGGCTTCAGATCAGCAGGATGCGCCGGCCGCAGCACGCCGGCCGCGGTGGCCATTGGAGGGTGAACCAATGGCAAAAGGAAGACCTTTCTCTCTGTCTGTCTCTCTCACTGTCCACTCTCCCTGTCAAAATATATATATATAATAATGGAAACTTCAGTTTCAGAGCAGAATTTTTTGGGTAAGCTGTAGTACAAGACTGTAGTTTCCTTTTTTTTTTTCTTGTGAAATTAATTTGATTAGTATCACACTCCAAGTTGGGAATAGAATTTACAACTGGTATATGTTCTTGGAATTTAATGGTCTCAATTCTTATTGAACATTTAAATCTGAAAATTGAGATATATACTGCTTTGGAAAATGATAATGATGGAATCTTTTCTGCTCTGTAAGTAGAATTAAAAATCACTATAATTATTTTCTTTCTACATTTTACTTCATTCTGTCCCCCTTGAGACACATTGGTTTTCCAAGATATGAGTTCTGTTTCTTTTGTTTGTTCTAGCTGCTTAGTGTTTCTTATTACATACCTGTTTAATTTTTAATTTCTCATTAAAGTAAATATGGCTAATTTTCCTATAAACATTTCAGGAAATCTTGCATTTCTCTCTGTCACGACCTTGATGCAGTGCTGTCTATTGTATATTACTACATAATTAAAATGCTATGTTTTGTGAAATAGTTCTGGCAACACCAATTATCAATACATTTTAAATGATTTAGAGGTTTATTTTTATAAAGATGAGATACATTTGTAAACACTGTTCTGGAACTAAAAATGCAAAGTGGAAAAATATGTACATTGCTGTGGGAATGGTTGTTACAATTGCAGGAAAACTACATGAAGATGATCATATTATCGTATTCAGACCTTAATCAGTCTCATTTATGTGTAATGTAGGTACATTAAAAACACTAGTCTTGAGTCATTTGGGAAATATTTATTAAGCACAGACCATATGCTAGTTGCTGTGTATTTATGGTACTCATGTGGAGACTAGGAGCATGGTAATTAAAGTGGATAAAGTGATTCCTGCTGTTGGCTATGAATGCTGCAATCATGGAGCTCCTGAGATGGGGTCACATGTGTGGCTGGGTGTAGAGGCTGAGGCAAAAACTGGTGTGAGATGAAACTGGAGGGGCAAGCTGGGCACTTCAGATAGCAGGTATATAATTATGGTAAAAAGTTTGGACTTAATTCTCACTGTAATGATATGCCATCAGTTTTATACAAAACTTCTCTTAGCAGTGGTGGAAAATGATGGGTAGGTATCAGAGAAAAAGCAGAGAGTCTCGTTGAGGAGTTTGTTGGAATCAGGCTTGTTATGCTAGTGGCTTAGACCTAGAGTAGTAGCCCTGAGACTATAACAAAACAGACTGATAAGAACTGTTTGGAAATAGAATTGGATCAAGTGAACATGAAACATGAATACATCTGTTAGATGTATTCAACTGAAGAATTTGTCCCTGCATGTTTGTACTAAAACATACTAAACCCAAAGTCAAAACATCACATTAGTTAAAAGGAGATAGTTCTGGTAAGTGAAGAAAACATCATGTTAGCTAATAGGAAGTTGTTCCAAGATACATAGGGAATTGAAGAGGGAATTGAAAGCATTGTTTCTAAATTGATTGCACTCCATAAATTTGGCCAAATATGAGTCCAGTGTATTGCATAGTCTTGTATTTTTTCCAGCTGGACTAAGCGTTTTATGCATACTAAGAGGTGATATGAAACAGAAGTTGGGATCATTATGGTCAACTTGAGAATGTTGGAAACCAACAAGAGAGTGAATGTTATCTTTTTTTTAATAGAAAACTTTTATTTAATATGAATTTCAAAAGTACAATTTTTGGATTATAGTGGTTCTTCCCCCTATAACCACCCTCTCACCCATAAACCATCCATCTCCTACTCCCTCTCCTATCCCATTCTTCATCAAGATT
Organism: Oryctolagus cuniculus; assembly: GCF_964237555.1. Taxonomy (NCBI): domain Eukaryota; kingdom Metazoa; phylum Chordata; class Mammalia; order Lagomorpha; family Leporidae; genus Oryctolagus; species Oryctolagus cuniculus. The sequence continues at coordinate 12,161,113 of NC_091434.1, read as the reverse complement.
GATTTTTAATTATCTTTATATACAGAAGATGAACTCTAAGTAAAGATTTCAACAGTTTGCACCCACACAGATACACAAAGTATAAAGTACTGTTTGAGTACTAGTTTTACCGCTAATTCTCATAGTACAACACATTAAGGACAGAGGTCCTACATGGGGAGCAAGTGCACAGTGACTCCTGTTGTTGATTTAATAATTTACACTCTTATTTATGATGTCAGTAATCACTCAAGGCTCTTGTCATGAGCTGCCAAGGCTATGGAAGCCTCTTGAGTTCACAAACTCTGACCTTATTTAGACAAGTCCATAATCAAAGTGGAATTTGTCTCCTCCCTTCAGAGAAAGGTACCTCCTACTTTGATGGCCCCTTCTTTCCACCGGAATCTCACAGCGATCTTTCATTTAGGTCATTTTTTTTGCCACAGTATCTTGGCTTTCTATGCTTGAAATACTCTCATGGGCTTTTTAGCCAGATCTGAATGCCTTAAGGGCTGATTCTGAGGCCAGAGTGCTGTTTAGGGTATTTGTCATTCTATGAGTCTGCTCTGTATCCTGCTTCTCATGTGGGATCATTATCTCCTTTTATTTCTATCAATTATTATTAGCAGACACTGGCCTTATTTATGTGATCCCTTTGACACTTAATCCTATCTTTTTGATCAAATTATGAACTTAAACTGATCACCTTAGTAAGATGGCATTGGTACCTGCCAACTTAATGAGTACATCTAGTTACAGGGTACTGGGCTATCTAGAAGAAAGGTTAATGGATTTAAAGGGAGATATTAACACAAATACAATAGTAGTGGGGAACTTCAATACCCCTTTCAGCAGTGAACAGATCAACTATACAGAAAATCAACAAGGAAACAACAGAGTTAATCGACACTATAGACCAAATGCACCTAACATATCTACAAAGCCTTCCACCCTATAGCTATAGAATATACAGTTTTCTCACCAGTGCATGGAAAATTCTTTAGGATTGACCACATGCTAAGCCATAAAGAAAGTCTCAGCAAATTCAAAAAAATCAAAATCGTACCATGCATCTTCTTGGACCACAGTGCAATGAAGCTGGAAATTAGCAACTCAGGAATCTCTAGAACATATCCATACACATGGAGACTGAACAAATGCTCCTGAATGAACACTATTTCATAGAAAAATTAAAAGGGAAATCAAAAAAATTCTAGAAATGAAGGTGACAATACGACATATCAAAACTTATGGATACAGCAAGAGCAGTGCTAAGAGGAAAGTTTATAGCAATTGGTGGCTACAACAAGAAATTGGAAAGGTACCAAATAAATGAGCTACTATTGGATTTCAAGGCTCTAGAAAAACAACAGCAAACCAAACCCAAAACTAGTAGGAGAAAATAAATAATTAAAATTAAAGAAGAACTAAAAAAAATTGATACAAAAGATGCAGAGGAAGAATTTGATAAAATACAACAATCTTTCACAATGAAAATTCTAAGCATATTGGGTATAGAAGGAACATTTCTCAACACAATCAAGGCAATTTATGACAACTCCATGGCCAGCATCCTATTGAATGGGCAAATGTTAGAAGCATTCCCACTGAGATCCAGAACCAGACAAGGAAGCCCAGTCTCACCATTTCTATCCAATATAGTCTGGGAAGTTTTACCCAGAACCATTAGGCAAGAAAAAGAAATCACAGGGATTCAAATTGGGGAAGAGAAAGAAGTCAAACTATCCCTATTTGCAGATGACATGATTCTATATATAGAGAATCCAAAAGACTCCATGAAGAGACTGTTGGAACTCATAGAAGAGTTTGGTAAAATAGTAGGATTTAAAATCAACAAACAAAAATCATCAGCCGTTGTATACACAGACAATGCTTTGGCTGAGAAAGAACTTCTAAGATCAGTCTCATTCACAATAACTAGAAAAAAAATCAAATACCTTGGAATAAATTTAACCAAGAATGTCAAAGATCTCTACATTGAGAATTACAAAACATTAAAGAAGGGGCCAGCGCTGTGGTGTAGTTGATGAACCTGCCACCTGCAATGCTGGTATCCCATATGGGTGCCAGTTCAAGTCCTGACTACTCCACTTCTGATCCAACTCTGCTACAGCCTGGGAAAGCAATAGAAGATGGCCCAAGTTCTTGGGTCCCTGTACCTTCAGGGGGAGCCGGGAGGAAGCTCCTGGCTCCTGGCTTCAGATTGGCCCAGCTCTGCCATTGCAGCCATCTGGGGTGTGAGCCAGATGATGGAAGACCTAACTCTCTTTCTCTCTGCCTCTGCCTGTGCCTCTCTGTAACCCTGCATTTCAAATAAAGAAATAAATCTTTAAAAAAATTAAAGAAAGAAATAGAAGTTACAGAAAATGGAAAATACTTCATGTTCATGGATTAGAAAATTATGTATCATCAAAATGTCCATTCTTCTGAAAGCAATTTACAGATTCATTGTGATACCAATCAAAATACCAGAGATGTTCTTCTCGGATCTAGAAAAAAATGATAGTGAAATTCATATGGAGACACAGGAGACCTCAAATAGTTAAGCAATCTTGTACAACAAAAACAAAGCTGGAGGCATCACAATACCAGATTTCAGGACATACTACAAGGATGTTATAATCAAAACAGCCTGGTGCTGGTACAAAAACAGATGGATGGACCAATGAAACAGAATATAAACTCTAGAAGTCTATCCTAGCATCTATAACCAAATTATATTTGACCAAGGAGCCAAAACCAATCCCTGGAGCAAGGATAGTCTCTTCAACAAATGGTTATTGGAAAACTGGATTTTCACATATAGAAATATGAAGCAGGACCTGTAACTTACACCTTACACAAAAATCCATTCAAAACTGATTAAAGACCTAAATCTATGACATGATGCAATCAACTTATTAGAGAGCATTTGGGAAACCCTGCAAGACGTTGGCACAGGCAATGACTTCTTGGAAAAGACCCCAGAGGAACAAGGAATCAAAGCCAAAATTAAAATGAGATTACATCAAATTGAGAAGCTACTGTACTGCAAAAGAAACAGGAAAGTGAAGAGGCAGCCAACAGAATGGGAGAAATTATTCACAAATTATGTGGCTGATAATGGATTAATAACCAGAATTTATAAAGAGATCAAGAAACTCCACAACACAACAACAAAACCAACAACCCTGTTAAGAAATTGACATGGGACTTAAACAGATATTTTTCTTTTTTTTTCCTTTTAAAAATTCTTTTTATTTATTTTGAGAGATAGAGTTACAGACAATGAGAGGGAGAGACAGAGGGAAAGGTCTTCCATATGTTGGTTCACTCCCAATTGGCTGCAACGGCTGGGGAGCTGCGCCAATCTGAAGCCAGGAGCTTCTTCAGGTCTCCCACACGGGTGCAGGGGCCCAAGCACTTGGGCCATTCTCCACTGCTATCCCAGGCCACAGCAGAGAGCTGTTTTGGAAGAGGAGCAACTGGGACTCGAACTGGCCCCCATATGGGATGCCAGCACCACAAACGGAGGATCAACCTACTCCACCATGGTGCTGGCCCCAAACAGACATTTTTCAAAAGAGGAAATCCAAATGGCCAAAAGACACATGAAAAAATGTTCAGGATCAGTAGCCATCAGGGAAATGCAAATGAAAAGCACAATGAGGTTTCACCTCACCTCAGTTAGAATGGCTTTCATACAGAAATCACCAAAAACAAATGCTGGCAAGGATGTGGGTGAAAAAATGTATTCAAATCCACTGTTGATTGGAATGTAAACTGGTAAAACCAATATGGAAGACAGTTTGGAGAGACCTCAGAAAACTGAATATAGTCCTACCATATCACTGCAGCCATTCTACTCCTGAGAATTTACCCAAGGGAAATGAAATCAGTACATAAACAGTTATCTGCACCCCCATGTTTATTGCAACTCAATTCACAATAGCTAAGACATGGAATCGACCTAAATGCCTATCAACTGAAGACCAGATAAAGAAAATTATGGGATATATACTCTGGAATACTACACCTCAGTAAAAAACAAAAACAAAAACAAAAACAAAAACATGAAATCTGGTCATTTGCAACAACAAAATGGCTTATTTCACAGAATCAACCATTTTGTTGTTGCAAATGACCAGATTTCATGTGTGTGTTTTTTTTTTTTTTTTTTTTTTTTTTTTTTTTTTTTTTTTTTTTTTTACCTGCCCTCTGAGAGTACTCCCCCAATGACCTAAGGACCTCCTACTAGGCCTCATCTCTTAAAGGTTCCACCACCTCCTGATAGCACCACCCTGGAGTCCAAGCCTCTAGTCATGTGAGTCTTTGAAAAACATAACTGAACCATATCCAAACCGTAGAAGTTATTTATGAGCTGAGATTAAAAGTGTTTTGTTCTTTGCTGTATCTCCAATGCCTGACATAGGGATTGGCATGCATTTGACACTTGACAGATTTTTATTAAATATTTGTAGATGAGTAATAGAAGGAATGGCTAAATCATCATTCTGTAAGAGAAGATAATTCAGTCTTCAGAGACCAAGACAACAGGCAGACTGTATCAGTGAGTTACCTGTTTGGAGGCCAAAAAATGTCTCCATAGAAAAAATAAAAACCATTAGATAATTTGCCTGTTTACCCATAGCAATGCCTGACATTTCTCCTTTCTGCCACAAGAAAATGTCTTTTCCCTCTAATCACTTGATTCTCATTCTTTATCTGCTGCATCTTTAGTCTGTGTCTGTCTTCCTCATTACTAGCTTCTTCTGTATGAGTCTTTGCTACATAACAAACCACTCCAAAACTTAGTGAAGTAAATCAAGTACCACTTTTTTTTTTAACTTTTATTTAATGAATATAAATTTCCAAAGTACAGCTTATGGATTACAATGGCTTCCCCCCCATAACGTCCCTCCCACCCGCAACCCTCCCCTTTCCCACTCCCTCTCCCCTTCCATTCACATCAAGATTCATTTTCAATTCTCTTTATATACAGAAGATCAGTTTAGCATACATTAAGTAAAGATTTCAACAGTTTGCTCCCACACGGAAACATAAAGTGAAAAATACTGTTTGAGTACTAGTTATAGCATTAAATCTCAATGTACAGCACACTAAGGACAAAGATCCTACATGAGGAGTAAGTGCACAGTGACTCCTGTTGTTGACTTAACAAATTGACACTCTTGTTTATGGCCTCAGTAATCTCCCTAGGCTCTAGTCATGAGCTGCCAAGGCTATGGAAGCCCCCTGAGTTCGCCGACTCTGATCATATTTAGACAAGGCCATGGTCAAAGTGGAAGTTCTCTCCTCCAAGTACCACTTTTTTCGCTTACTTTTCTGTGAGTCAACAAATTAGGCTAGGCTAAACTGGATTCACTTATGCATCTGTGGTAAGCTAGACTACTGTCCTTCTGGGATATTGGTTGACCAGTGGTGGGACCCATAGGGTGGCTGGAGCCTTTGATTTTCTTTCATTGTCCAGCAGGCCAGCCTAGGCTTGTCCAAATGGTTACTTGAGAGTTTCAGAAAAAGGGAATCCTATAAATCAACTTGATGTCTATGCTCAGAACTCACGAAGACCCGTTCCTGCAGTCTGTCAGCCAATGCCTGTCACAATGCTAATCTTGACCCAATGGGTGGAGGAGAGGACTGAACCACTTACCTCTTCCTTGTCACCTGCTTCAATTCATCCTTTAAGACTGTGGCAATATTATCACCTCAGGCTGAATAGCCATGCAAGTCTTTGCCAGATTCCCCCCATTCACTGCATTTAGAATATTGTGTGTTGTTGTTGTTTTTGACAGGCAGAGTGGACAGTGAGAGAGAGAGAGAGAGAAGAGAAAGGTCTTCCTTTTGCCATTGGTTCACCCCCTAATGGCCGCTGCAGCCGGTGCGCTGAAGCCAGTGCACCATGCAGATCCGAAGCCAGGAGCCAGGTGCTTCTCCTGGTTTCCCATGCGGGTGCAGGGCCCAAGCACTTGGGCCATCCTCCACTGCACTCCCGGGCCACAGTGGAGAGCTGGACTGGAAGAGGAGCAACCGGGACAGAATCTGGCGCCCCGACTAGAACCCAGGGTGCCAGCACCACAGGCAGAGGATTATCCTATTGAGCCGCAGTGCCGGCCAGCAGTTGTTTTAATTAGAGGAAACTGAGCTCCTTGAAAACACGGACTGTGTTTCATTCCAGGATTTGGCATGAAAGTAGATCACTTTTAAAAGCTGTTTTTGTCGGGCTTGCACTGTGGCACAGAGGGTTAATGCCCTGGCCTGAAACTCCAGCATCCCATATGGGCGCCAGTTCTAGTCCCGGCTGCTTCACTTCCCACCCAACTCTCTGCTATGGCCTGGGAAAGCAGTAGAAGATGGCCCGAGTCCTTGGGCCCCTGCACCCACGTAGGAGACCTGGAGGAAGCTCCTGGCCTCCTGGCTCTTGACTCCTGGCTTCAGATCGGCACAGCTCCAGCCGTTGCAGCCAACTGGGGAGTGAACCAGCGGATGGAAGACTTCTCTCTCTCTGCCTCTCCTCTCTCTGTGTAACTCTGACTTTCAAATAAATAATAAATAAATCTTTAAAAAAACTGTTTTTGTGAAAATAAAGCATTCAGGCAATTGATGTCTGGCAATGTAGAAGTTGAGGTTAGAAGATAATGTGTGCTTGCATATTAAAACTTTTTTGTTGATGCTTAAAAACTTTGGTGCATACTCATTCTAATAAATCAAAATTGAATTTTTAAAAAAAGAATGCAGAGGATAAAGAAACCTGGCAGGATTCCAAGCATAAGTCATTATTTAATATTTTGATACTAGACTTTCATTAGGTTACAGATTTATAAGGAAGACAAGTTGTAATGTTGTGCCATGTTTATTGGAGAGGACATTCCTGTTGATTGACTGATCCAGTGGAATTTGAGCTCAAATTTCTATCTCAAATTTCTATTTCAGAATGTAAGGTGAAGGAATGGGATCAGTTAGCATTCTGGATGTTACATCCTGGAAGACACTGAAAAGATATTTCTGTTAGGAAGGGAAGTGGAATACAGCCAACATGAATTCATCTGTAAGACAATGTCTTTTCAGTGTGCCTCTCCTCAGTTGATGGGTTCTCATGTTTTTTTTTTTTTTGTTTGTTTGTTTGTTTGTTTGTTTTTTAGGTTCTGCTGTCTGCGCACCTTCCTGAATTGGTAAAACTTGAACAGATTTTCCCACCAGTGGGCTGTTTTCCTGATTCCTAACCATGCAGCGGAGATCAAGGGGGATTAATACTGGACTTATTCTTCTCTTTTCTCAAATATTCCGTGTTGGGATCAACAATATTCCACCCGTGACTCTAGCCACTTTGGCTCTCAACATCTGGTTATTCTTGAATCCTCTGAAGCCGCTGTATAACTCCTGCATTAGTGTGGAAAGGTGTTACCAACAGAAAGACTGGCAGCGCTTACTGCTTTCCCCTGTCCACCATGCTGACGACTGGCATTTGTATTTCAATATGGTATCCATGCTCTGGAAAGGAGTTAATCTGGAAAGAAGACTGGGAAGTAAATGGTTTGCCTATATCATTGCCACATTCTCCCTACTCACTGGAGTAGTGTATTTGCTCTTGCAATTTGTTTTTGCTGAATTTATGAATGAACCTGACTACAGAAGAAGCTGTGCTGTAGGCTTCTCAGGTAAGAAGACAATCTTCTGAGGTAGCATGTGTGAAGGCAGTGAGGGAGATGTGCTGTGTGTGTGTTCCTCGTTGGTAAGGGGACTGAATTGAGTGGCGAAAGGTTGCTGGGGCTTGTGCCTTGAAGGGAAGCTAATTGGAGAATGGTAGGGGCAGTTTTTGCCCGAGCACATCATGCTGCATCATTTGCTTCTGGACATAATGGTCTAAGGATTTTGTATGAGATGTAGGACTGGCAGCATGCACTGGCCCCATCATGGTGAGGCCACAGGAGACCCAAAAGTGTATTTGTGATAAGGAGTTATGGAAAAAGAGGAATATGCCTTGAAGCAACTTCACTGTGTGCTGGTTACCTGCTTGTCTGAGTTCAGGGAGCTAGCACATCCATCCACACAAGATAACTGAAGGGGATTTACTACTTTTAGATTGTCAGAAAGAGACAACAGAAGCCAGGCATTCATTTGGAACTGATCCCTCAGGCTCAGAGAGATGCCAGTGTCTTCTTACACCATAGATGAGGGACACAGGCTGCCCTGGGTTATATAGCTGTGGCTCATGTGAACCCCTGGGCAAATCTTTGAGGGGCATCCTATTCTGGTACTGAACCGGAGCCCGGGTTATTCCAGCCAGCTCCCCCTTAATCTCAGGATGCTGTGGTTCCAGGACATTCTGCAGTTGTTCTTGAGAACTCCAAGTAAGAAAGGGGAAAAAAAAACTGAAGTAGTCCAAGGCCACTTATGATGTGTGCCTCTCAATAATGTCATTAAAATTGATGCAGCACACTCTACCATTACATACTCACCATGTTTTAGGAGCCACAGTAGTCCCTCCATGTAACTCATCCTATTTAGTTCATACAGCAGATCCATAGGGAGGTGGTAGTTTTTGCCTTTAAAGATGAGAAAGCTGAAACCAAAGATGTGAGGTTAGTAAGTCAAGGCTACACAGCCAAATGTTAGAGCTATGATTTGAAGCCAGTGCCCTTGTTTTTTGTGTGGCGTGTTGTCTCTCATTTTTCCTCCTCAGTGATTGTTTTCACAGGTATTGCATGAGACTGAAATTGCCATTGGTACTTAAATTAGATGTGCAAACATTAGAATGTGAAGAGGAGGAGGAAAATAGCCCTGAAATAAAGAAATCCTGTTCTTCCCTCTGTTTTCCCTGCCGTTTTTCCTGATTCCCTTTAAGATACCTGTTGTACAGCTGAATGTGGGAAAGAAATGAAAATAAGCCCTGCCTTAACATCTTCCTTTAGAGACTAGAAAAATATGCGTTACTAGTATTTTTTTCTATTTAGTTAAAATTCGGATAGTATAAAACCAGCTTTTGAAGTCCACAATTCAGTGACATTTAATATTCTTGCTGGTGTTTTATTACTATTTTAAGTGTTATATATTTCGAAGCATGGTGAAGGTCAGTATGAACTTCTGTGTTAAGAAATAACCAAGGAGGCCGGCGCTGCGGCTCAATAGGCTAATCTTCCACCTGCGGCGCCGGCACCCCGGGTTCTGGTCCCGGTTGGAGCGCCGGATTCTGTCCTGGTTGCTTCTCTTCCAGTCTAGCTCTCTGCTGTGGCTCAGGAGTGCAGTGGAGGATGGACCAGGTGCTTGGGCCCTGCACCTGCATGGGAGACCAGGAGAAGCACCTGGTTCCTGGCTTCGGATTGGCGCAGTGCGCCAGCCACAGTGGCCTTTGGGGGTGAACCAAAGGAAAAAGGAAGACCTTTCTCTCTGTCTCTCTCTCTCACTGTTCACTCTGTCAAAAAAAATAAAATAAAATAAAAAAGAAATAACCAAGGAAGGACTGCCTTGCACATTGTCTTTTTAGCAAATTCGGGGTTGTAAGGAATAGAATATGTTTCAAAGCAAGAAGGTGGTGTAGTTGAATAATCACTTTCACTTTTAATTAGTTTTCTTTGTAAATGTTGATTCGTTCCACATGTGAATTGCTAGTATTTATATGTTCTTTATTATCTTTCAGGAGTTTTGTTTGCTTTGAAAGTTCTTAACAACCACTATTGCCCTGGAGGCTTTGTCAACATTTTGGGCTTTCCTGTCCCCAACAGATTTGCTTGTTGGGCAGAACTTGTGGCTATTCATTTCTTCACACCAGGGTAAGTGTTTACTCTTAGGAAGTGAAAAATGAAGAACTTGATTTTCTATGGAGAAATAATTGAAACAGTAATGAAGTACCCAATGTTTATTTTAAACAGGGAAGTTTATTCTTTAATTTTAAGGATAGAATTTAGGTTAATGGTTTCAATGTCAGACATTCCTGGATTTGAATCGTGTCAACTGTTGACCTCTGTAATTTTGGGGTATTCGTCATTTCAGACTTTTTATTTTTTCACCTTTCAAGTAATAAGAAGCTGATACAGAGATTTGAGGGCAATCTTAACCAATTAGCTAGCTAATTGTAATTTCAGTAATCCAGAGAAGCACACAAAAACCATATGAGTATAAAGATACAAAAACCACGAGTTATATTGGTCAAATGTTTTAAAGCCATTTTAGTTGTGACTTTGTCATGGTAATAGGACTTTTTAGACAGAAAGTATTACTCAGAACCCAACCTATAATATGGATCAGCTTTGCCACAGTCGGGTTGAGAGGGAGCATGGGCCTGATCCATCTGCCTTTCTTGCAGGTTGCTGTGGCAGCCTCCGAGTACCTCCACAACATCCAGGGTTCCAGGGCACACAGTGTCAGAACTGCTGATCTAGGGGAACCTTTTCCTTTGCAAAGGTGGACATGGGAGTTGGGAGGTCTAGGGGTTCATCAGGCAGCTCCTGATAGACACTGGTCAGGTGAGGATTCAGAGCCCTGACTGCTGCCCTGGTGCCCTTGCCGATTCAGCTGCGTTTTCTCCCTTTACTCCTTTTTCTGCTTTTCTTTTTTTGAAAAAGGAGGATGAATTGTGATACTCTTTCCACCTCTAACACCAGCTTTGGTTTTCTTCATCTGTGTTATGCAACTGAACATACATGCTTTGTTTATTTTTATTGTGGGGACCTCAATAAAAGGATATTCAGGAAGATTCTGAAAGAAATAAGGAGGATTTTTTTAAACTTTTTTTCTTTTCAGACAGGACCTATTTTGATTTTGATTTTGATTTGTGTGTGTTGATTTGAGAATATTCTACTTGGGCTGTATGTCAGCCCAGTAACCTTGAGTCCTTCTTTAATGCTAATTTCCCAACATGGGCAACCATTGGCAGCTGGTCCATAAATGGCAGTGATGTGGCCACTGAACACCACTCATTTACAATGGTATTGTTGCTTGTGACAGTTGAACAAAGAAAGCCTAACAAAATCTTCAAAGTTTTCTTTGAAAAAGGGTCCAGTAATGTCTGTCCCTTATCTGAACAGCCCTCTCTATACCTTGTCACTCATAGGTCCCCTGACTTGCTTGATGTGACTTGGTTCTCTGTGTAGACTATGGGCTCTTGTATGTGACTGGCAATACCCAACATTCATATGAAAATCACTCCCTCTGCTACTTGAACTTTTATCCTATAATGAATCCATTGAGTAACAGCACTCTAATATTCTCGTTCAACTATTTCTGAAGAGCTCATCATGCACTTCATTTTTTTTAGGCTCCCCCCCTTTTCTATGGGAAAGGCATGGTGGCATTTTTGTGTAATATGCTTGTTATGAATGGCGAGCCTGATATTCTGAGCCTGGGAGTTAAATGAAATTTCCTGCCTTTGAAGTTAGAAAGAATAAATCTTTTGGTTTTTAAGATTTGACTGCTTTGGATGATAAACTTCTAATATCTAAGCGTCTACTTATGCATGTGTCCAAATAAAGACTGAGCTAAACGCTGGTCTGGGAGACCTAAGAAGTAAGTACTTCTTTGAGATGGATCTTAGAAGAATGGGGGAGACTAGAGCTCTCTCTGCTTTGCATTGTTATTATCCTAGTGGTTGTCAATTAGAATTTTCATTGTAAAAACACTGTAAATCTTTAGAACAAAGCCTGCTTTATTGTAGGACTACATGGGCTGCCCTTTGGGAGAAAAATAAGTCTGCCAAAGCAAACATTTGGTGGGCCTGTGTATTTTATGAAAGCCATGGAGTTGGTAATTTCCCCCAGTGGAGTTGTGTGAAGGAAAGCCACCCCAAGTAGGCAGCCAGTGGGCATCGGGGTGGGGTGTTGGCTCGAAAACCAGAAAGTGGTGCTTATGCAGTACTTTTCCTTCTCACAGATCTTTTGTGTACTTTCTTCCATGGTTGGCCTGCCTCACACCTGTCTCTTCATTTCCCTTCAGGCCACTCCAGAGGCCGCTTCCATCAGACTGGATTCTTGCTCCTTCTCACCTCCCCACCCTCACCAACATGTTGATAGAAGGGAGGGTACCATCCCCAAGTTCTACTTCCTGACCTAAATTATAAGCCACAGAAATTTCTCATGTGAGCCTGAGGCTGTCTAGGCAGAAACTTGAAGCTTGGAGAAATGAATGTCACCCAGAGTATGACTGCCCTCAGTGACCATAGCAGAGGACAGTGGTCAAGTGTGAGAGGACAAGGGCTCACCAGCTAGCTATGGAACCCAGCACATCATGTGGCATGTGTGAGCCTCATTTCCCTCAGCTGTAAAGTGAAGATATTACTTATCTTCTCTGCTTAACAAGTTTTAAGTAGTAAAAGAGATATTTCATATGAAAGTGCTTCGTAAATAGTAAAAAGTAGTTAACCCTTCATTTTTATTATGAAATAAATCACTAGAAATGTGCAGTATCCTTGAAAAGAATTAAATGTACTTTCTTTTTCTTTCTAAAATCAAAATAATAAGTCAGCTGTTATATAATTTTGTTTGAGTTCTACTCCCCATCACCCTTTCTCCTACATGAGTTTTGTTTTTTATCCTAAATGACAATGGTAAAAAAAAAAAAAAAAAAAGGTGCCTGTAGGCTACTCATCGACATGAATTCAGCAGGTCCTGACTGTACATGGGCCCTGGGAGTCTTTGGTACAATACAACATCTCTGGAAACACAAACCCCTTGGTGTGGGATACTGCTTCTTTGCTAAAGTTTGACAAGAGTAATTACTTTGATGCTCCTGAAAACTTCTTGGATTGATCAGATAGAGGAAAATATTGCTTGTTCTATTTTTTTTTCTAATTAGAAGAATTTTCAAAAATAAGGAAAAGTTGTAGAACCATTTTATTTTTTATTTATATTATTTATTATAAAGGTTTATTTTTTTTTTAATTAGAGAGGCAGAGTTAAAGACAGAGAGAGGGAGAGACAGGGAGAGAGTCTTCCCTTCACTTGTTTGCTCCCAAATGGCCACAGTGACCAGAGCTGGGCTGATCTGAAGTCAGTATCTAGGAGTTTCTTCCAGGTCTCCCACATGGGTACTGGGAACCAAGCACTTGGGCTATCTTCCACTGCTTTACCAGGCTATTAGCATAGAGCTAGGTTGGAAGAGGAGCAACAGCACTCTTAACTGATGCCCGTATAGGATGCTGGCCCTCCAGGTAGAAGCTTAACAATACCACAGTGCTGGCCCCTGCAGAACCATTTTAATGTTGTAAACATCATTACTTCATCCTTACAAATTTCAACATGTATTTCTCAAAAATATTCTTTAACATAAACACTTTACTGTTGTTTTTTATATTCTTAATTGGTGCATAATATTTGTGCATATGTATGGAACACAGTGTGATAGATGTATACAATGTGCAATGATCCAAATCAGGATAATTAGTACTTGCATCCTCTACAGCATTTATCATTTCCATGTGTTGAGAACCTTTGGACTTTAGTTATTTTGAATACATCATAAATTGTTGTAGACTGTAGATAACTATGTCATAGGACACTAATTCCCATGGAGTAACTGTATTTTGGCACTTGTTGTCTAATTCATTGTTGTACTAAAGAAAATTTAACAGTAATTCTCCAATGTTAGCTAGTAATTGAGCCATATTCAAATTTCTCTTATAACAAAATGTCTTAGACAACTGTGCTTTGGGGGGTGAGGGAGGGTCAGGAACCAGAGCTCATTTATTCCATTTGATTATTGTATTTCTTTGTTGTCCTTTACTCTAGCAAAGTCCTTCTACCGTTTTATTTTCCCATGACATTGACATTGACATTTTTAAGGGATCAGGCCTCATGTATTTTGTTGGCCTATGTTTTTTATTTGTCTACTTATTTCCTTGTGGAGTTATTTAACTTGTCTCTCCACTCTTGATTTCTGGAGACTGGAAGTTAGCTCTAAAGGCATGGATAGTTTCAGACTGACTTATAGGCACAAGAATACTCTACAAGGGTGATGCTCTGTACTCCACTTGGATCACATCCGGAAGGACATACAAAACAGCTTCTCCCTCTGTTAGGACTTTAATCACTTGATAAAGATGGTCTTTATTGTAAGGTCACATTTATCCTTTTGCAGTTAGCAATTAATATGGATTAAAATTAATTACAAAATCAGGTAAGCTTGAGGCCCACAAAATTAATTGGATTCTGACTCTAGCACAGTGACCACACTGTCCCAGCACTGTGTGGCTGCTGCTCCTGGTCCTCCTGTTAGAATCCTGGGAAGTTCACTCAGTGGGGATTACAAGTATTTCTGGAAGTCATTTCTGCACGGGAGTGCCTAGCAGTGCCTTAGCTATACCTGGAAATGGCCACAGACCATGTAACTATACTCTACTGAAACCAAACTGTCAGTGTATCAGCTCAGTTTCCTTTTAGCTGAATCCCAGAAGTGTCTGTGTGGCCACTGACTGCCACCTGGCATGGGAAAGAGTATGGTGGAGGGAAGTTAGACTGAAAGGAGACCACAGTTTTAACTGATGTGGTTACGATACCTCACTCACTTTTACAAGTTTTACAAGAACATATGACTGCGTGAAGGAACCCAGGCTAGTGGGGAGACTAATGCTTGAGCAGCTTCTTGGCAAATCTACAAGATGTTCCACTGAGGAGGCCATTGTGACTGACGGCTGTGGGGAAGGGAAGGAGACACTGAGAGAATTATGGACTGTGGAAAAAGGGGGAATTGAGAGAGAAGAGGTTCATCAGGTTTAAACATTGAGAGATCAAGAGAATGGGAACCAGTAGTCAAAGGAGAGGATGCTGGAGCTTGTTTTACTGGTGCTGAGGTCCGGAGTGTGTTGTAATGGTTCATGTGAAACTGAAGATGAGTAAGACAAGCTCACTGGGGTTGATGAGATTTTGAGGGGCCGGACAGATTATCTGCATGGTCAGTGAGTTTGCCCTGGACAATTGTGGGAGGTAGGTTTGTTGGAGATGAACACTGAGACTATTCTAGGTTCTCTCAGCATTGTGAAGTGACACTAGAGGCAGAAGGAATTGCTTTATTGCTGCTCTCACAAATTACCACCAATTTGGTGGCTTACAGTAGTAGAATTTTTCTTCTCACACTTTTGGAGGCTGCAGTTCTGGTGATCAGTATCACTGGGCTAAAATACAGTTGTTGGCAGGGTGACACCTTCCCCTCCATAGGCTCTAGGGAAGAATCTCTTCTACACCTGTTTTAGTGGTTGCTGGCACCGTTGGCTTGTGGCTGTATTGCTTCAGTCTTAGCTTCTCTTCTGCCTCTACACTGCCTTCTTTTCTGTTGGTGTTAAATCTCTGCCCCTGTCTCATATAGTTACTCATGAATGCATGTAGGAGTCAGCCTGACCATCCGGAATAATCGTTCCATCTCAAGATCTTGAACTTACTCACCCTTGCTAAATCCTCACCATGTAAAATTATATTCACCAGTCCAGGGATTAGGATGTAAATACCTTGTGAAGGTCAATATTCAGCCAACAACAGCAGTACAGATTGATAGAAGGTAAAGATTCTAACTCAGAATGCTAGCAATCTGTGTCTGGGCTAAGCTTGTGCATCCCTTTTGCTTCTCTCCAGTATGCCCTTCACTCTCTTCTCCTATAAACTCATGGTTATTCCAAACCCCCCAGCCAGGACCACCATGGTGATTTTGGAGTGAGTCAGTGGATGGAAGCTCTCTTTCTGTCTATCTCTGCCTCTCTCTGTGTGTTACTCCAACTTTCAAATAAATAAGATAAATCTTTTTAAAAATTCCATTCTGTATTGATTCCTGATTTTTCCCAGTTCTTCCAGGTAGGATTATTTCTCTGTCTTCCCTCCTATGGTGTTTGTAGATTTCTCTACCGTAAACACTTTATCACAACATATCCCTATTTTTCACTTCTGTTCTAGACTGCTGGCTTCCTGAAATCAGACACTGCTTCTTACACATCTTTATATCTTAATCACCTGCCTGACACGTAGTAGGCACTTATTAAATGTTTATGGCTGAATGCACATGAGTTGAACATCCATGAAGGAACCTGTGGTTCCCACCATTGCTTTTTGGCCTGAAATGTTGCTGGATTCCTCTGTGACCTCTGTCAGGCCTTTTGATTTTAATTTATTCTTTGAATTACAGTACCTCACATCTGTGGAACTCAGTATCTCACTCTCTGTAAACAGGTAGTGATCTTGAGAATTCTGAACTAAGTCCTTTGTGAAAAAGAGTATTAATTCCCTCTTGGGGTACACATTAAATGTTGACCCAAATCAGTTTACTGTTCCTCTGTCACTAAGAACTTTACAGTTTAGCCAACACAACACTAACTACTATCTGAAACAAATCAAAAGACAGGAATTTTAGTTCAATGAAAGCGAGAGGAGCAAAAAAAGAAAGGCCATTAACCGATTTGAGAGAGGAGGATGCTTTGCAGAGGAGGGGGGTATGTCCTGGGCGCCAGGGCATCACAGGGGCAGATGATGCAGCAGACTAGTCTTTGCAGTGGGAATAGAAAGAACACGTATCAGGCAGCATGGTAAGTTTATGAGTGCGAGGAATCTGCAAATGCTGGGAGACAGGCACTTTCCCCCAGATGTGTTCTTTCAAGCAGTAGTTCCTTGAGATGCTTCCTGGAACAAGGCTCCCTGGTCAGTGAACTCTAGCACATGTAGTTTTCTGTGTTCTGTGCCCATGAACATGTAAAGGGTTCTGAAAGATACTGTGAGAGATGAATCAGATTAACTAATGAGTTTCTCAAATTTATTTGGTGATAGCACCTTTTTGTTTCTGAACTAATGTGGAGTAATCTTCAGAACAAGTATTTTTTAAGATACATTTTTAAACACTGAGTTAAGATGTGGCCAAATTAAAGAGGACCTGCAATGAACTGGGGCCTCACCTGTAGACAGAACTGGCAGATGGCTTTACTGTCTGAGGAGAAAAAGCCAAAAACTGATCTGCAGTTAGGAAGAAGAAGAGGTCAGGAAGAGTGTAAAGATTTGAGGTATTGGTGGCAGGGGTCTAGTTAATCTGTTGACATAGAATATTGAAGAAACTGAAGACTACAACTATTACAGTGACTGAGGGAATGGAAAGGTATATGGGAGAGACGTTCACAGTTCATTGATTATTAAAACAATGAGTCATGTCTTGGAAACTTAATATATGCTAGGAACCTTGGTAAGTTCTTCACACATTTTCTCTCTCATCATCATTAAACCTACTTTGTGACGTAGGAATGATTATTTTTACCACTTAAAAGATGAGGAAACTAACACATAGGAAGATTTAAATATCTTACTGTAGCTACTCATACAAGCTAGTACATGAGATAGCCAGAGTTCATTCACTAAACCTGTGATTCTCAAAATTTTTGGTCATGTGACCATCATAGAGCCTTGGAAAAGTATTGAGGCCTTCAAAGAGTTTATATGGATTATATCTCTCAGTGGTGACCATATTGGAAATAAATATTGAGAGTTTTAAAAATAAATTAATATTCATCAAATTAAATTCATAGCATTGTTACTAATTCATTAATAACAATGGTAGGCTCAGTATTTGTTACATAAATAATAGCTTCTTTGAAGAATAAATTGTCATAATTGACATAAAATACATATGACAATAACATTTTTGCAAAACTCTGTTTTTTTAAGATTCATTTATTTATTCAAAAGAGTTACATAGAGAGAGGAGAGGCAGAGAGAGAGAGAGAGAGGTCTTCCATCCGATGGTTCACTCCCCAATTGGCCGCAACGGCCAGAGCTGTGCCCATCTGAAGCCAGGAAGGAGCTTCTTCTGGGTCTCATGTGGATGCAGGGGCCCAAGGACTTGAGCCATCTTCTACTGCTTTCCCAGGCCATAGCAGAGAGCTGGATTGGAAGAGGAGCAGCTGTGTCTCAAACGAGCCGCCCATATGGGATGCCAGCACTTCAGGCCAGGGCATTAACCCACTGCACCACAGCACCGGCCCCTACAAAACTCTTTATACTTGGTTCAATTTTGGAAAAAAAAAAGTAAATTCTTGTATTTGCTTTTACATTAATCCGTTGAGATCTGTCTTTTTTGTTAAAAGACAGTTTGGCTTCACACAGGTATTCACTTGGAGAAGGCAGGAAGAAGTATTTTAATAGTCTTATCGGATAATTGTGCATATTCTTTGTTCTTATACTACATAACAAGTTGCCAAATGTTAGTTTCTTATTGGCAAGTTCAATATGGAATCTAAAACTGTCTTAGTGAACTTTTCCATGTTCTGTAATGTGAATCCATTGATTTGTCTTGAACTTTGAGGGGATCTTTTACTCATGTATGACTTTTTTTTTCTCCAGAAACCTTTTATTTAAGGTTTATCAATTTCATGCAATTCATAAATACAAATTTAGGAACATATTACTTTATAAAACCATTTTCATCTGACAATAATGGTTTATCATTATCATTATGATGACTGTAAATATTGACAAATTCAATTATCCAATATCACAAGGTCATGGTTGTTGGTATCACCACCAGCCTCATTAGAAAAGTCTTTAAATATCTGGAAGCTATCAACTCACAGTAGTAGATGCACATTTTTTCAAAATTCTAGTTTTTACTTGAAAGCTCAAATTTTGTGATTGACAATAAAAACCATCAGTTACTTACCATAAAGCCTCACTTCATTTCTGGGAAAATGAGTGGCATTTTCCATTTAATCACAGCACATTAGTTTTTCTTTCAGGTAAATGTGATGGTGAGGTCCCATGAAAATAGTGGCTCAAACAATCACAGAAGCGCTTCTCTGGGACGCAGCCTTTTCCTTTATGCAGGTCTCGTGTTTCATCACATAGCACTCTGAAAAGATATATACTAATATTGATATCTATGGAAACCAAGAATTTAGTACCTCATCAAGAATATTCTTAAATAACATACTGTGTAAAACTTTGCATGAGTGGCTGTGAAGAATACAATGATTCTTGATACCATTTGGGGGCACTGCCCTTTTTCCTTTGACTCATGTGAAGGCAACAGCAATTGTCTTCACTGTTGCATTTACACTGTCGATGCAGATATCAGCACAGTAGAAAAGGCAGATTGTGCCCTCATGTTGTTAAGAACATAGTTTTGACTTCCTGGACCTCTGGGTGGGGCGGTTTCCTTTCAGTGGGGCATGGGAGCATGCTTTGGGAAATGCTGTAAATAATGATGCTAGCTCTCTAGTCACTGGAAACTTTCTTTCTTATTCTTTTTTAAAGATTTATTTTATTTATTTGAAAGGCAAAATTAAACACACACACACACACACAGAGAGAGAGAGAGAGAGAGAGAGTCCATTCTCTGGTTTTTTCCCCAAGTGGCTGCAATGGCCGGGGCTGGGCAAGGCTGAAGCCAGGAGCCAGGAACTTCTTCCAGATCTCCCACATAGGTGCAAGGGCCAAGCACTTGGGTTATCTTCCACTGCTTTCCCAGGTGCATTGGCCGGGAGGTGGATTTGAAGTGGCACAGCCAGACTAGAACTGGTGCCCATAAGGATGCCAGTCCTGCAGGCAGTGGCTAAGCCTTCCTTGCCACAACACTGTCTTCAACTGGAAGGTTTCCTAACCTGCATGAAAAGAAAGATGGCAGTGTGGACCCTGGACAAATAGAACTTTACTCAAGGAAGCAACCTGTTCAGGGATGGAGGGAGAGAGAATAGTCGAGTGTGTTAACTTACATGTAACCACTGACATTGCTGCTTAAGAACTATAAGTAGACCAAAGAGAATGGCTGCTTGTCTCTGGTATTACTGACACTGACTAAAAAACTTGTGTCTCTATGGGACAGGAGAGTACTCAGACCACATGAAACTATCATGCTGCTTTAAATTCTCTCATTGCATATGCTTCCATTTTGTGATATGCTGCTTCTGGCCTTTTTATCTCAAACATAGCATAAAGTTCTGTCTTCCTGGGATAGGCACCCAAGAGAAGAGAGGGATGAGTTCGAGTGAATCATATGTTTGAAGGGTCAATCTAAGAGGCATTTGAATTTTTGCCTATGAAATTTGGAGTGAGGTTGAGGAAACAAACAGCAATCTAGAGGAAGACTGCAACAGTATCTTTTAGAACTTTGTCCTTCCAAACCCAAAAGGTGGAGTCCATTTCACCTGCTGTCAAATCAGGTGGACCAATGACACTGTGACCAATAGAATACAGCATTAGAATTACATTTCTCCTGAGGCAAGAAGTTTCTTGACTTGTGACTGAAGTGCTTCTCCCTGTAGCCCATGTAAAGAGTGTAGCTTCCTTGCTTCCCACCATGCTGTGGGGAAAAGGCCATGCCTTCAGGGGTGTTAGTGCCAAACATGTGAGAGCATGGCTGGAAGACACAGCCACCGAGTCACCCCAGCCTAGAGTTTTCCTGCAGAGGTTACAAACATAATGGAGCAGAGATTGGACGGTCACTCCTCCATGCACTTTCTGAATTTCTGACTCATGGCATCTGTGAGTCCGAGACAATGGTGGTGGTTTCTGCCGCTCCATTTGGGAAGATCTGTTCTGCTCAAGTGATGGTGATGGTGAGTAGAATGACAGAGGGCAAAGGACAGTGTTCTTGGAGTCAAGAAGAGGAGCATGGAAGGAGAACGGAACAAAGGATGGAATCTTGGGGACAAGTCCATCCTGAATGCAGTGGCACTGTGTGTGTCATCACATCACCCATCCAGCAGTGCTTTAAGGCAGTGGTTTTCAGCTGTGGGTTCTAACCCATAAAAGGTCATGAAATCATCTGAGTGGTTCACATCCAGCTTGCCAAAAAGAGAAAATGAAAAAAGACATAGAACTATTAGAGTTGGATGTAGTAAGAAAGGTAGGGAAATTTGCCAGGTCAATTCTCAATGAATTTTATGTGGACACAGTCCAAAAAGTTAGAGTGGCTGCTTTAAAGCAGCCACTAATTGCTTAACTTAGAGTTAAATAAATGTATAGGATCAGCATCATTTATTGCCTTCTGTAGAAGAAAGCATTGAATTGACAGAACATTGGTGGCAATGAGAAGAGGGTGTGATTGCAGATTTCTACTAATTTATTATCTTTCATTACATCAAGTACTATTTGTTCATGAGGCTTACTAATAGCCATGCCAGCTCTTGAGATAGTTGTCTGTATACGGAAATGTGCGCAAACAGACTCAGACTTCATCTAAATCAGGAATGTTAATAACAATTGTTCAGTTATAAACAGCTATTAATAAAACTCCTTGAAAGGACAAGGAGAAATGATTATGGAAAGCAAAGGGGAAAATGAGATATAAAGGGTAACACATCTTCCCAAATCAAAGCACAGCATTCTTTCCTAAGCTTTCTGAAATGTGGAAGTATTTCTGACAGCTTAGTAGAAAGTGAAACCAACGGAGAAAGGGTTAAAATATACATGGGGAGTTCGTCACTTACAAATGAGTAAGTGATGAATTTGTAAATTCAGTGATACCCAAATTAATTATGCTTGGGAGAGGAACCACCTTTAACAAATGCGGCTGGATAATTGAAAGCTCAACAAGACAGTTTTGGTCTTAGGAATTTTTCATTGTCTGTGGAGCTTAGAGAAAGGAGAGAGGGCTGCTGTCTGGCATCAGGTTTTCAAGGATGACTTAAATTGTTTTTTCAGAAGTTCCGCCAACTGTCAGTTTTGTCAGTTTTAGCACAGATGGGCCTGTGTATGTATGTTTGTCCATGTATGTGTATGTATGTGTGCTCACACATGTGCATCCATATTTGTTTATTGCCCAGAATGAGTATTGTTTGAAGCATTGTTTTCTGTCTGTATTGCAGGATCACACTTATGCACTTTTCTAATAAGCTTGGATGACAAATGTACAAAAAATGATGTCCTCTGTTTCATTTCACAGAAACATGTTTTTGTAGCCTGTTAGAGTTCAGTTTAAATCAACATTCCAGCACTGTCCTGAGAAAATTTGTGAAGTAGGAGAAATTTTTTTTTCTGCATTCCTGGGATGTCTGTTTATATATTTCCTCCCTTTCCTCTCTGTAGGCTCCTGTAACGAAAGTTATCTGAGGTTAGTTCATTTGTCCTGCCTCCCAGGAGGGCTTGTGGTTGAACAGAACTCAAGGTGAGAGCCATGCTTACTCCAAAACAAGGATTCCCTTGAGTTCAGTTTAATGAGATGAGAATGGGATTTTGAGGCAGGGAACTTTCCTTCTTCCTGCAGTTGGAACTTGTTGAGGGAGAAGGAGGTGTATAAATCATGTCTCTGGCTCTATTATCTGAGCCCATGGAAAGAGACAAAAACCCAGCCCTGTCCTGAATAGTTGGACTGAGTGATCTGCCCATTCCCTTAGCATGGGAAGAACTCAGAGCATAGCAGGAAAGACGTTAAGAACAGAAAAACAATTTTATCTGGCTATTGAGTTTTCTCCAGTCATTCTTTTCTCTCTTTTTATATTTACTTGAAAGTTAGAGTGACAGAGAGAGAGGGAGAGAGACAGAGACAGAGAGAGATCTTCCATCTTCTGGTTCACTCTTCAGGTGGCTGCAACAGCCTGGGATGGGCCAGATTGAAGTAAGAAGTCTGGAACTCCACCTGAATCTTCTGAATGGTTGGCAGGGACTTCAGTACTTGAGCCATCACTGCTGCCTCCCAGGCACGTTAGCAGGGAACTGGATTGGAAACGGAAGCTGGGACTTGAATCACTACTCCAATATGAGGTGCTGGCATTGCAGGTGACAGCTTAACCCATTGTTGTCCCCTGGTTATTCTTTTCTAAGAGACTTAGTGTAACAGTTTCTTTTAAAAATTGATCAAAGTACATAAATAATTTAACTGAAAAGGATGCAGTGGACAAGTGAAAAGGTAGCATTACTTCCCAGCTCTTAATTGAAAGAACACCTCGTTCTTTGTTGAAAGTTGAAAATATATAAATCCATGATGAAGCAAACAAGTTGCTCCCAATCTCCTAGTCATAAAAATACTGTTTTCATTATATTATCACATATCTCTACCCTACTACATAATTACATTTCTACTTTTTCATTTAACATGTTGTAAGGACAGGTCTTCAAAAGCCTCAGGTTAAGTGACTACCTACTGATTCATTTTGTGGTTCCTTAATTTATTTTCTCACTAATTTTATGTAATAATGTTATTACCTGATCATTCAGCTTACAAATGAGGCAGTCTATGAGAATATCATTTGCAAATTTTGGCTCCCAGGTTTGAATATGTCTTTGGAATAGATTTGCAGGAAAATATTAAGGACTGAAGGAACCATTGTCAAGACTCTATCCATATTTTCAGCTTGCTGGCTCTAAGCACGTTCTTGTTTGTAGTCCACTAACAACATATCAAGTGCTTGCTTCCCCCCTCTTCCTGGCCAGTCTGAACAATCTCTTTAAGTTTTTTTTTTTTAAGTTTGATACATAACAAAATCATTACATTGCTCTTATTTCAAATTAGTGAAGTGGGGCCCTCTTTTCGTCTCCCTTTTTGTCTGTAGTATTTTCTTGTCTGTGATTGTTCTCTTTCTTTCCTCAATATATTTTCAAAAAGCTTACTCTTCAGCATTAACTAGCAGTGATAATAAATGCCAAGTGGTCATTTTTTTAAAAAATGATGTATTTGAAAGGCAGAGTTACAGATACAGGGGAAGACAGAGAGAGTAAGAGTGAGAGTGATCTCTCTTCCATCTGCTGGTTCATTCCAGAAATGGCTGTAATGGCCGGGGCTAGCTAGGCCAAAGCCAGGAGCCTGAAACTCCATCTGGGTCTCACATGTAGGTGCAGGGGCCCAAGGACTTGGGCCACCTTCCGTTGATTTCTTTCCCAGGCACATTAGCAGGGAACTGGGTTGGAATTGGAGCAGCCAGGACTTAAACTGGTGCCCATATGGGATGTTGGTGCTGCAGTTGGAGGCTTAACGCACAATGACAGCCACCCAAGTGGTCATTTTTTTTTTTTTTTTTGGACAGGCAGAGTTAGACAGTGAGAGAGAGAGATAGACAGAGAGAAAGGTCTTCCTTCTGTTGGTTCACTCCCCAAATGGCTGCCATGGCTGGCGCACTGTGGCCGGTGCGCTGCACTGATCCGAAGCCAGGAACCAGGTGCTTCCTCCTGGTCTCCCATGCAGGTGCAGGGCCTAAGCACATGGGCCATCCTCCACTGCACTTCCGGGCCACAGCAGAGAGCTGGACTGGAAAAAGAGCAATCGGGACAGAATTCGGTGCCCCAAATGGGACTAGAACCCAGGGTGCCGGTGCCACAGGTGGAGGATTAGCCAAGTGAGCCACGGCGCAGGCCCAAGTGGTCATTTTTATTAGGTATATATACTTAGAGACCTTAGCTACTCAGTACAATGCTCTTTTCCATAAATAATAACTTAGTGGCTTATGGAATTTTCTTGGCCAACATTAATGAATATTTTTTATAAACAGAAAGTCTTTTTTTCTAGTTGTTTGAGAGATGGAGAACTAAGAATGTTCCCATCTGCGGATTTACTCTCCAAATGCCTGCAATAGCCAGGACTGGACTGAGCAGAAGCTCAGAACCAAGAACTCTGTTCAGGTCTTCCACATGGACTACCTGCTGCCTCCCAGGGTCTGCATTAGCAGGAAATTAGAATCAAGAGCTAGAGCCAGTACTCAAACCCAGGCATTCCAATATGGAATATGAGCATCTTAACAATGTCCCCTCCCCCCAAAATCGTGTACACTGGAAATAAAAAATTATGTGATGACTCGTTTTTTTGGAGATTGAAGACATAGACTTTATTTATATATTTTATAGTATAAGCATATATAAAATATATATTACAATATATATCTTATATAAATATTTTCTAGCATATAAATAAAATGAGTTTTATTTTTTCTAATAGTTTTAGATTTGCATAAAAATTGCAAAAATGTGTAGAAAGCTCCTATATACCCACACCAAATTTTACCCATTGTTAACATTTTAACATTAGTATGATACATTCATTAAATTGAATGAACCAATATTGATACACCACTATTAAGTTCAGATTTCATTCACTTTTCCCTAGCTTTTACCTAATGTCCTTTTTCTGTTCCAGGATCCCATTTGGGATTCCACATAACATTTAGTCCTCATGTCTTCTCATTAGCCTATCTTAACTTGGACTGCCATTGCCAATAAACTGGAGAGCTTAAACAGCAGAAATTTATTTATCACAGTTCTGGAGGGTAGAAGTCAGCGATGAGGGTGTCAGCATGATTGGTTCTTGGTAAGGCCTCACTTGCTGGTTGTCTTCTTGTGTTCTCTGTCAGAGAGGGTGGGAGGGAGAGAGAGAGACAGAAACAGAGACAGAGAGAGAAAACAAGCTCTTTGGTTTCATGATCTTCACACACACCAGACCTGATCTAAACCTGACAATCTCACACACACACACCCTGACCTGATCTAAACCTGAAAATCTCACACACACACCCTGACCTGATCTAAACCTGACAATCTCACACACACATACACATGCCCTGACCTGATCTAAACCTGACACACACACACACACACACACACCCTGACCTGATCTAAACCTGACAATCACACACCACACACAAACACACCCTGACCTGATCTAAACCTGACAATCTCACACACACCACACACACACACACATACACACAAACCCAAACCCTGACCTGATCTATACCTGACAATCCGACATACACCACACACAACACACCATACACCCTGACCTGATCTAAACCTGACAATCTCCCGAAGGCCTCTTCTTCACATACCATCACCATGGGGATTAGGGCTTCCACATTTTAATTTGAAGAGGACACAGTTCAGCCCATAGTATCCTGTCTTGGTTGTGACAGTGGTTTTATTTATTGTTAACAAAGAGTTAATGAAATAGCATTCCTGAATGTCTATGTGTATCAACAGTAACTCTCATTTGCCCTCAAGTGATTTGGAGGCAGTCTTCAATTAGCCATAGAACATGATTGCTAAAGCGAGTTTTGAGTTAGGTGCAGGAATACACATTGTCTTCTGTAATTGGACAGGCCTGCTGTGGTTCCATTTGGAAATGTACACATCATACACAGAGGTGGAATTAAACCACATGGATGTGAGAAATTTGCATACCAACAAGAGTGCACCAGCCGTGGAGGCCTCCTGCCGTCTATAAATTAGTCAGACCTTGTTTAGGGCTGGTTTTGCCCAATTGGCCAGCTCAGAATAATGGAGCAGAGCAGTAGGTAGAAACAACGAAGCAGCTGTTTTTCTAGTTAAACACAGAGTTGTCTGGAATAAGGTTCACTACCAGGTTGAAATTAATTGGCTATCATGCTGTGATATAATTGTGAGTGTGTGGATGATAACACCTACCTAATCTGTACTTAACTAACTAGGCTTGTTAATGATCAATTCTGGTGACTTGGTGACAGGTGCAAGACTTGAATGTACTGTGTTGGATGTCTCCAATAATGATGATTGGAAGTTATTTTCAAAGATAAAATTTTTTAGAAAGTGAAACAAATCATATTCCTGAGTTGGTAGGTGATATTAGGTTAATTGAATTGAAAAGCCCCATGTCACATATTTTACAGAAAAAGATGTTTTTTAATCTGAAAAGTAAATTACATATGAACCCATGATTTTGACTTTTTTTTTTCTACTGATATTTTTTCATTTAAAAAATATGAAGTCTGTGAAGTCTATCATTACCCTTTGGAATTTTCAGAACATGCACTTTGGCCTACTTTGAAATGTTTTCCAGAAGATGCTATTAGAGATAAATGTTGCATAATTAAATATTCACTGTCATTTAATAAGATGATAAATCACGTCTCTGGAGATTTCTCATGTATTTACTTAGTTTTTCCCATTTAAGTATAAGGAGGAATGTTTTAAAAGAGAGCTTTTTATATTTGCCAATTTCCCCTTCCTCTTCTGCAGTATTAAGTGATTTTTAGTGAAAAGTCAAGGGAGTAAAATCGGCAAGAGGACTGTTTTCCATTTACAATCAGGTTTGCCTCACATTACGTGAAATAAAGACAGTGGGTGCTGTGAATTGAAATCATTAGTGCATCAATTATTCTGGGATAACCAGCTGAGAACAGGCTGCAGCCTGCATAAACGTTCCTTCTGTTTAAAGTTGACTTCTTATTAGCTTATTTGAGAGATAAAATAATTTGATTCTAATTTCTCTCTCTTTAAATGGACATTGTTCCCTTCTGAATTCAAGAAGAGAGCATTTTAATTTCGTAGTAATTTATAAGACATGGGTCAAATAAATAACAAGTTTTTTACCTAGCAATAGGTCATTTCTATAATTTATATTACCATATTTCCTTGGTTCTAAGACATATCTTTTTAGGGCATAATAGATCAGAAATGTGATAAAGATGACATAAAAAACAATTAGGGAAAATAAAAATTGTTTAACAAATGATGCTTGATGATTTTTTTATAATCACTAGAAAATAAAGTTAAAGCTTTACCTTTACCCTACCCTAAATCACATTTCTGGGATGTAGAATATTTTTATTCCAAAAAATGTCTAAGAATATATAAGGAAAATTCAAATTTCTTGGCATGAAAACAAAGGACTCAATTACAAATGAAATTAAAATGAACTTTTTTGTGTATTGCAAATACAGTTTAAAGCAAAATAAAAGAGAATTTGAAGGAAAAAAGATTACATCTTTATGATGAACCATAACAACTTCAAGAAAAAGCAATCTACAGAAAAATGTCAGTCAAGGCCTGATAAAGTATAATTTAAAAAGTTATTGTTAAATAAAGAAAAAATAAAATAAGCTATTTTTTCATTAAATTAGCAAGCTTAAAAATGCTATTTCTGTTGATTGATACACCAATTAATCTGATCATTACACATTTTATATGTATCAAAATGTGACAGTGTACCCATATGTAACATTAGTATGTATTGATTAGAAACAAATATTTATTTTTTAAAAAGACGTTTTAGAGGCCAGTATCATGGTGCAGCAGGTTAAGCCAACGCTTGATATACCAGCAGCCCATAGAAGTACAGATTTGAGTCCCCACTGCTCCACTTCCAATCCAGCTACCTGCTAATGTGCCTGGGAACCACTTGCTTGGGCCCTTGCCACCCACGTGGGAGACCTGGATGGAGTTCCAGGCTCCTGGCCTTGTCCTGGCCCAGTCCTGGCTGTTGTGGCTATTCGGGGAGTGAACCAATAGCTTGAAGATCTCTCTGTCTCTCTGTCTCTGTAACTATGCCTTTCAAATAAATAAATTTTACTGTGAGAACTTACATAAACTTTCAATGGAACTGTATTTTGGTAGAAACATTCTGGAAAGTACTTTGATAATTAATATCAAGGTCTGTCCAAATTATAAGTAGCCAGAAATACAGAAAATGATTATCACTATATTTATCTGTCACAAAGCATTAGAATATGGGGAGCGACTTAAATGTATAATAGCTGAGTAACTCAGTAATGATGTAACAGAATATTACACAGCCATCAAAGTGGAATTGTGAGAGGTCATTTTAATGGAATTTGAAATATTCATGATATGTTAGGGGTAGAATGAATACAAAGTATTATTTATCATGTGATTTTTTAATTTTTCAAAAGACTAGTGAGAAACATCAAAATATTAATAGTGGTTGGCTCAAGGTTGTAGAATGAGTGGGATTATCATTTTTTTTCTTAAACTTTTGTCTTTCTCCCTAAATTCTGTCATAAGCATATATTGCTTATAGTGAAATAACTGAGTCCTAAAATATGTGGACGGTGGCATATCTTTACGATTGATAGCTTACTTTTACCTTCCAAGTTCCAGAGGGCAGGACTGTTGTCTGTCTGTATTGTTCTCTGCTTATCCTCTACCTATTGCTTGGCACGTCATAGTTACTCAGTTAAAAGCTTGTTGAATAAAGCCAGAACTGAGAGTGGCTGACCCAACCAAAGATGAAAGGCAATGTGTAAAGAGCTGCGTTAGCCACCCACATTCACATGTCTGGAGTGGGCAGTGAGAAGGACTTCAGGTCCAAAATCTGAGTATAGACCTAAAAGGCAAATACTGGGGTGGAAATGAGAAAAGGGAAAACTGAGAGTTCAGAAGACTTGAAAATGCCTCTCAACAACTGGAGTATGTGGAAGCCCCTTAGTGCAGTGTGATGCATGGCCCATGAGCCCTGCCTTGTCTCAAAGAGAGACCATGAGATAGCTGGGACAGCAGTTGCAATCACCTCTACAAATATATTTGATTGGTTGTACCTCTGCTCACAAGGTAATAATAATGACTTAAAAAACTCAATATGAACAAAGGGTAAAACAATACAATAGGCATCATCACTTAGAAATTAAACTTCCTGATTAAGAGGAAAGAT
Organism: Oryctolagus cuniculus; assembly: GCF_964237555.1. Taxonomy (NCBI): domain Eukaryota; kingdom Metazoa; phylum Chordata; class Mammalia; order Lagomorpha; family Leporidae; genus Oryctolagus; species Oryctolagus cuniculus. The sequence continues at coordinate 12,131,821 of NC_091434.1, read as the reverse complement.
TTTTTAAAATACTTTGGAAATGAATAGTATACTGTATCTCAAATCTGTAGTTTATGACAAAGTTTTACAGGCTTTTTAATTTTTTTTATTTTTTTACATAGCAAGAAAGTTTAAAAAGTAAATCATTTAAACTTTAATGTAAGAAGCTAGGGGTAGGCTCTGTGGTGCAGTTTGTGAAGCCACCACTTGTGATGCTGGCGTCCCATAGTAGAGTACCAGTTTGTGTCCCATTCTGCTTCTGATCCAGCTTCTTGCTCATGGGCCTAGGAAGGCAACTGATGATGGCCCAAGTTCCTGGCACCCATGTGAGAAACCTGAATGGAACTCCTGGCTCCTGGCCTGGCCCAGCCCTGGCTGCTGTGGGCATTTATGGAGTGAACCAGTGGATGGAAGATCTCTCTGTTTGTGACTCTCCTTCTCTTTCGGTTACTAGGACTTTTGAATAGATAGATAAATAAATAATTTTTTTAAAAAAAAAGGAAAGGAAAAATAGAAGATTAGAGGAGGATGAAATTGATAATGATAAAGAATATAATATTAAGAAAATTAGAGAGAAAATGTATAGCAGTAAATTTGAAAAAAGAGCTGTCACTGAAGATATGGAGGAGGATAAATCAACTTAGAGAAAAATGTGTATTTTGAGGGGAAATAACTTTTTGTTCTAAGACTATTTTAAAAGAGTCACTATTTTAGTTTTTTTAAGTTTCAGACCAATATTATTAAAACTTGTTTTATTTTTTATTTATATTTTTATATTTTTTATTTATTTATATTTTTAAAGATTTGTTTTATTTATTTGAAAGAGTTACAGAGAGAGGTAGAGACACAGAGAGAGGTCTTCCATCCACTGGTCCACTCCCCAGATGGCTGCAAAGGCCAGGACTGCACCGATCCGAAGCCAGGAGCCAGGAGCCTCCTCCGGGTCTCCCACACTGCTGCAGGGGCCCAAGGACTCGGGCCATCCTCCACTGCTATCCCAGGCCACAGCAGAGAGCTGGATCGGAAGAGAAGCAGCCGGGATTAGAACTGGTGCCCATATGGGTCGCTAGCACTCCAGGCCAGGGCGTTAACCTGCTGTGCCACAGCACCAGCTCCAAACCTGTTTTATTTTTACTGACAATCTCAATGAGATTTTGTGATCCAAGCAGTATCTGGTATATAATTTTAAAGAAGTCCCTCAGTTTCCCTGATATGATGTATGACTGTTGCATTTGAAGTTGTAGATTTTATTTGTTGAATTCTTACCCAGAGAACATTTGAGTGTAATGCTTGTTTGTTAAGGGCTTATTATTCTGTCACTTTTGGTAAAGGACTTCCCAATGTAACTGATACTGTATGGGTTTTGATGAACCAGTTAATTTTAGAGAGTGGTATAAATTCAATGTGTGATATGTATCAGGTAATTTGAACTCTGAACAGAGGGTCCCATTTCCTGTTATTTCTCTCAAGCAATTTTGTGAAGTGTGAAGCACCAGTGGGTAAAAATACTTTAGGACTTGCTAATGAAAGACAGTGTGTATAGAATCTGCCTTTCTAGCACATATTTTTATAGATGTTGAAAATGCTGTTGTCAAACAGTATTTTAAAAACTGTCAGGTGTGTATGTGTTTGTCAGATGAGTTTTAAATAATTCAGTACTACTGCAGGCACCAAAAAAAATGACTTTATAAACTTGCAATGCTTTTTTGTATTGAATATACAAATAGAGTCTATGAATTAAAAATGAACATTATGCGATCCATCTTTTTATTAATAGCCATTTGTCACTCCCCCTCTTCATGGAGGAACGACACAGGACCCTGCGCTGTTCTTTCGTCTGCTCGGCCCTCCCCGGGTTTGCTGCTGGTTCTTCCCGGGTTGGCTACTATCCCTTCCACCTCCGTGGAAGGGCGGTTCCCCCTGGCCACATTCCCCGCTTCCGCAGGGGAGCGGCACACCGCCGGCCGGCTTTCTCGGGGGCTGCACAGGTGTTCCCCTTAGATGTTCCCCTTAGATGTTCCTGGTGCATGCCGTCTCTCTCCTCCTTTATAGTCCTCCTCCGCCAATCCTAACTCTGCTACCCACACGCCGAGTACGCTGCTCTCCAATCAGGAGCAAGTCCTACAGTTTATTGGTTGAACTGGAGGCAGCTGTGCAAAAGCTGTTTTCTTCTCTCCCAGCGCCATATTGTGGGAGAGCAGATGCATAGAATAAGTCTTAATTCCAGTAACAGTCTAGTCCGAGCTGCTCCCCACAGCCATTGTAATATTGATGGGAATTTGTGGTTTCCACTATTGTCTTAGAATTTTCCCATTACAGAAGTGCCTTGAAGTCATTTCAACAGACATTATATGCATGGTGATGGTAAAACAGGTTTCCAACAACTAGTCTTGCCTGATTTAGATAGCTTAATGGCCAGCTCATGGCAGTCTCCATCCCCTTCCTTCCCACCTGTGTGGTGCTGAATCGGAAGTGAGGATGGAGCAGACATAGCACTCAGCTTACCTTGAGTAATGTTAGTTTCCTGCTGCTTCTGGGTTGCTGAGCAGTGTTGGTAGAACGTGAAAGGCCCCTCTCCTAACTCAGAAGTCTAATTGGAAATGAAAAAGTAGATAGAGATTTCAGTGATTACGTCATGATTCTCATCTTTCTCCTGATCCTCCTGTCTTCAGTTTTATTTCATTTCCTTCCTTCCTTCCTTCCTTCCTTCCTTCCTTCCTTCCTTCCTTCCTTCCTTCCTCTTTTTCCTTTCCTTTCCTTTTTCCTTTCCGGATTTTTTTGTTTTGCTTTGTTGTTGTTGTTGAGGTATGACAAAGGAAAACTTGCTTTTCCTGTAAACATTAAATGAAATGTATAATGCTGTGTGTGTCTTCCTCCTGCCAAAGGGCAGTAGATAACTGTGGTTTTTCTGAAGATGGAAAATGTTTTTTCTTCATTGTCATTACTGTTATGACTATTATTTTGTTTTGTTTTCCTCAGTCAGGAATTTCACAGGAATAATAATGGTACTAGTCATGTGTAGGAGTTATCAAATCTCCAGCCTGAGAATCTCTGAGGAGTTCAATGGCTTTCATGGCAAAAGATTTACGATGTGTTCCTGGAGTTGGTAAACACTTGAGGTCACAGACACAGAGAGCTGTGGTTAAGACAGTGAGATAGAGGAAGGGTGAAAGCACCTGTCTTGGAAAGTGAATTTTAAGATTTGCTGTAAGAAACTGAAAGTTCATTTAAAATTCATGAATTCCCCTCCAGTGCGTGAGTATACTGTATGACTGCTGTAAGTGTCCTGAGCATGCTGATTGTACACTTTTTGGCACCCACTTTGTGGAATGGTGTTCCACCTGCTGCAGACCTGACTTGTTCTGGTTGTTCAGTCTGGAAGGACTCAGAGGTGTTGTCACCCACAGGGTAGAGGTTGACTGCCCAATCAATGGGAGAGATGTCTTAATGTGCTTCACATTATTTTTAAAATCCTTCTCAGAGGCTTTCCTTCATCGTGATGGTTCAAGGTCCCCTTTTGGCATGGATTCCATAGATTTTGATGTGATAGATTCAACAGTTTTCTTACATTTCAGTTCAGAATCAATTCCAAATGGCCAGTGTCTGCCATGCTGGCATCCTATATGTGCACTTCCAATCCAGCTCTCTCTAGTATACCTGGTAAAGCAGCAGAGGATGGTACTTGGGCCCTTGCACCCACATGGGAGACTCAGAAGAAGCTCCTAGCTCCTGCCTCCCTCTGGCCCAGCGGCCATGTCAGGAGCGAACCAGCATATGGAAGATCTCTCTGTGTCTCTCCCTCTCTCTTAATCATAAATCAACAAAATGATTACTTTAACAGTGTTAAAACTAGTGAGTACATGCTTGGAGTCAAATTACCTTTTCTATCTTTCAAAAGATAGAAAATAAAAAAGATAATAATGCCAAAGACATCTTTTAAAAAGCTTCCTTTTTATCTAGGATTAAAAATAACATATTACCATTGACATTTTTTCAACTTTTATTTAATAAATATAAATTTCCGAAGTACAACTTTTGGATTATAGCGGCTTTTCCCCCCATAACCTCCTTCCCACCCGCAACCATCCCATCTCCCACTCCCTCTCGCATCCCATTTTTCAGCAAGATTCATTTTGAATTATCTTTATATACAGAAGATCAACTTAGTATATACTAAGTAAAGATTTCAACAGACTGCACCCACACAGACACATAAAGTATAAAGTACTGTTTGAGTGGTAGTTTTACCGTTAATGCACATAGTAGAACACATTAAGGACAGAGATCCGACATGGGAAGTAGGTACTTAGTGACTCCTGTTGTTGATTTAACAATTGATACTCTTATTTATGACGTCAGTAATCACCTGAGGCTCTTGAAATGAGCTGCCAAGGCTATGGAAGCCTTTTGAGTTCACCAACTCCAATCTTAGTTAGACAAGGCCATAGTCAAAGTGGAAGTTCTCTCCTTCCTTCAGGGAAAAGTACCTCCTTCTTTGATGGCCTGTTCTTTTCTGCTGGGATCTCACTCACAGAAATCTTTCATTTAGATAATTTTTTTTTTTTGCCACAGTCTGCTAATAATAACTGATAGAATTAAAAAGGAGATTATGATCCAACATGGGAAGCAGGATACACAGCAGACTCATAGAATGATAGATGTCCTAAACAGCACTCTGGCCTCAGAATCAGCCCTTAAGGCATTTGGATCCAGCTAAAAAGCCCATGAGAGTTTCTCAAGCATGGAAAACCATTTAATTTAAAAGTAACTTTAGGGGCCGGCGTTGTGGCATAAAGCCGCATGCAGTGCCAGCATCCCATATGGACACTGGTTCCAGTCCCAGCTGCTCCACTTCCGATCCAGCTCTCTGGCCTGGCAAAGCAGTGGAAGATGGCCCAAGTCCTTGGGCCCCTGTATCCACATGGGAGACCTGGAAGAAGCTCCTGGTTCCTGGCTCCTGGCTTCAGATCAGCGCAGCTCTGGCTGTTGCGGCCACTTGGGGAGTGAACCGGTGGATGAAAGACCTCTCTCTCTGCCTTTCCTCTGTGTAACTCCGACTTTCAAATAAATAAATAAATCTTTAAAAAAAGTTAACTTTAGTAATTAAAATGATCATTACTTCTGAAATGGTGACCTGCCAAAATAAAAATAGTTTAGTCTTCCTCCTGTGGCCAAAATCACAATTTTTTCCCTCCTTTTTCCTTTCCTGACTACTTATCATTAAGGCATCATGTTTTCAAAAAATAAATAGCTTTCCTATTTAAAATAAATGAAGAATTTAATTTTTACTAATTTCTTTAACACTTAGAATGTGTCAAGTTTTATACAGGACCCTCTTATATGTATTTTCTCCTTTCATTCTGCAATATTCATGTTATCTCCTCCTGTGGAATGGAGCCGTATCTGATATAATTGTTGTGAGAATGAATTCAGTGACTTGAACTTCTCAGTTAAGATGTCTTCGGTGTGGCACGATTCTTCTTCACTCTTCTGGTAGAACCATCAAGACTTTTCCTGCCTAAAGTCTTATCTACCCTCGAACTGATAGATCATGTATAACAGAATTATCTTTGAAAATTTGAAGCCTGTCGATTCTTTAATGCCTCTGTAATTTTTTGACACGTTGGCCAGGATTCTTTTGGTTATAATTTAAAGAAATCCAGGTCAAGGGAACTTGATCAAGGAAAAGGACATCTGCTCGCTTACATAATTATAATTTTCAGTGGTACATTCCAGAGTTCCAGGATGTGCAAATATGATAGGATTCAGGGCCTCAAGCAGTGTTGTCAGGATTCTGTTTCTTTCTGCTGGCTCTACCCCTGAGCATCTACCCTCATGCTTTGCTTTGCTTCTGTATTAGTTTTATAATGCTTTGTTACAAGTGATCTCAAATCTAGTGCTTTAAAACAGTATACATTTATCTTCTAATAGTTTCTGTGGATCAGTCTTGGCATAGCTTATCTGGGTATTTGCTTTCTGGCTCTCTATCAAGACTGCAAAAAAGGTGTCTGTCAATACTGAGGTCATCTGAAGTCTTGACTGGGGAAAAATATGTTCACAGATCATGTGGTTGTTGGAAGAAACCAGTTCCTCTTGGGTTTTGGAATAAAGAGCCTTGCTGGCAATCAGAGGCTGCCAATCATTACTGTCCACTTGAATCTGTCCCTAAGATGGCTCACAATGTGGCAGCTTCCTTCAGGAGAGTCAGAAAGGAGGAGTCTGCTAGCAAGGCAGAAATTACTAATAAATAAATAAAATATCTTTAAAAACACAAAAAAGAAGCAAGTCACAAGTGTCTCCCCCTACTGCCCTGCTACCACCATGCTCATAGTGAAGAGATTATCAAGTGCATGAATACCAGAACTTCGGGATCACCAGGGCGGCGGCAGCTTCCTTCTCAGTAAAGGTCTGTCCATGTGGTAACAGAGTGGACAAAACAGCTTTTGTCTTACATTCTCCTAAGGCTAACAGTCCTAGAGAAAGTGGAACCACTATCTACTTGGCATCTGTATATGTATCTGTATCCTGTTAATATTTTTGGTTGAAAACCATAGAAGCCAACTGAGGTAAAATTAATCACAAAATGACTTATTATAAGGAAATCGGGTAGCTGCTAGAATGGTTCAAAGTACTGGAGAACTGGTCTTGAAAAACCTGTACAAACTGGCTGGACTTGCCATTGGCCGCTGCTTTACTGGATTGTCATCACTCGATTCTCAGCATTAGGTATACAAGGTGTTTGTGATTGTTCAACAAGTGTGGGTTACATGCCTTGCTCCATTTGCCAGGAGGAAGATGAGAGACTCTCTACCCACTGCTGAGTCTCCAAGTGAAGTGGGACGATGTTTCTTTGTGATCCTGCTCTGAGATGAGTTTATGTGGGTCATATGGCTTGTCTAGGTTCCCTTTTGTCCACAGATGTTCAACCTAGCAAGTTGTATTGCATAAACATATTGTATACAGCTCTAATGGGCAGTTTCCAGAACTTTTTGGCTGTACTATTATTTAACTATGCCTTACATAGCAGTGAAGCTGCTACAGAAATAGTGTGTGATGTTGATGGCACATTTGGGTCTGAGTCATGTAGTAGAGGGGCATTTCTATTTTTACAATCAGAATTTTGATTCATACCAGATTTAACCATAAGCAGAATTTACATTTTCTGAAGTTATAGGCTAACTTTATAATCTGGTTTTGCCCCAATCTCTGTGTTGGATCTCGGGATTCAGAGATTGTCTTAACCGTTTACTGCCATTACCCTTGGCCATATGTATATATATTTTTTGTACCTGTGGGTATAGTGATTTGAGATAGAAGGTTGTTTTTTTTTTTTTTAAGAATCAATAGAACTTATAAATCTTTTTGAATAAATTCTATGTTTCATGCATTCATTTGCAAAGCTGTACTCCCTCCCATGCCACATTCCTGTATTAAGTGAGACCAGTTTACCAAGGGAAACAGATGTCACTTCTGTGGGGTAATTTGCAAGGTGAATATTCTTGCCTACTCTTAAAATGTTTCTCATATTGTCCTAATATGGCAGCCACAATCTAGCCTTTAGAATTTGAATTCTGAGTTAATACCAAGTGCCTCAGGCTGCTCACATCAGGGGATTTAAAGATAACAGGGGATTAAAAACAAAAAAAAACCAACAAAACCAAAAAAAAAAAAAAAAGAAAAGAAAACAGACAAACAAACAAATGAACACTAGAGTGCCGGAGTCCTACATCACAGCAGTTTTACAGAATCTCTTGGAGATGGGCCTAAAAAGCAGCAACTTTTAAAACCTAATTAAAGGATTCTGATGTGCAACCAGCATTGGGAAACACAGCAGAGCGAGACTAGAACCTGGGAAGGACAGCCCATTTGTCCATGGTACAGTGTGTACAAAAACTGTAGGAGTCATTCGCATAGTTCTACAGTTGAGACTGTTTCCTGCCATCCCCTTTCCTTTGTGTATCCCTGTGATAAACTATCATTGATGGAGATCAACCAAGTAGGTCTTTTCCTGGAAACTTAGCACAACTCCCATAAGGACTTCAGAATTTCCAGTTAAGGCACTGTTTCTGAAAACACCTCCAAAAAGCTAAGCTCTCAAGAATGTCTATTGCTTCATAACAGTAGCACATGTGAAAATCAGACTATAAACAATCCAACTTCTCTTTCGTTTTATGTTTACTTTCTGGAGGTGATATGCAAATAATCATTCATGTGGTATCCAGAAAGGTTTTTGTCTATAGTAATAGCAGATGGCAGAGTGTTTTTCACGTGCCAACTTGCGTTTATTCTACCACAGTACAATGTGGAAGTGATCATGATCTCTTTCAAATATTCTAGCTCCTCATGTGCATTTCAGTTGTGGTGGGACGTTTTCTTGCATATCAGTTCAATATGTTGTAGATTTACTTGGAATCCTTGGAATTTGTGCATAGTGTAGTCACATGAGAAGTACTTTGAAAAGAAGTATTTTTGAGGCCCCATGATTAAAGGTCATCAATTCAAGAAACATTTAATAAGCATAGTCTGTGTGCTAAGCCAGTGGTTTTCCACTGGGACGGGTGGCTTTTTCCTCAGGGGGGATTTTGGAAATTTGCAGGGTTGTTTTTAGTTATGATAATGATTAGTGGAGGCACTACTGGCATTTGGTATATAGGAGCCAAAAGTCTTAGCTGCCTTGCAGCTTGCAGGACAGCCCCTACAACAACATAGTCCTGCAAATGCACACCCCAGCCCCCATCTGTTGAAAGGATATTCATAAAAAACATGAATCTAAATTTGAAACCTAATTGTGCTTTTCATGTAAACACTAAAGGTTTTTTTTTTTTTTTGCATTGGCTTAATATACAGTGATTTTCCAGGAAAAGTGTAAAGTGAATTGTAAATGTAAATTGAGGGAGAATTGAACTTTGCTTTATTTGGAATCAGGAGTCACTTACTCTCACATAAAATCACATCACCAGTGGAACTGTGCATGAGATGTGTGTCTTACAGGGAAACCCATCTGTAACTGCCTACATTTGTCATTCTCACTTTCTTGCAGATTCCATACATAGTTGCAAGCAAAGGCATACTTTATGCCTCCCACATTCCTAATCATGCGCTAAGGCCTGTGTGATCTAACTTTTGCCTGTCTTTCCAGATTCACCTCATGAAGTACCCTGTGTACACTGCCCTAGCCAGCTACATTCTTCCCTCAAACTGTGTCATATGTGCCTCTGTGTATCTACAGTGTCGTTCTAAGTGACATTTCTTTAAGGAGCCATTCCAGACCACTCTTGGGAAAGTAGACTCACTTTCTTTTTTCTCCCTCCCTCCCTCTTCCCCTCCCTCCCTCCCTCCTTTCCTTCCTTCCTTTCTTTCTAGATTTATCTATTTGAAAGGCAGAGTTACAGAGAGGCAGAGGCAGAGAGGGAAAGAGAGGTCTTCCAACTGCTGGTTCACTCCCCAGATGACCTCAATGGCCAGAACTGTGCCAATCTGGAGCCTGGAGTGAGGAGCTTCTTCCAGGTCTCCCACGCGGGTGCAGGGGCCCAAGGATTTGGGCCATCTTCTACTGCTTTCCCAGGCCATAGCAAAGAACTAGATCAGAAGTGGAACAGTTGGGACTTGAATTGGTGCCCATATGGGATGCTGGCACTGCAGTTGCTTTACCTGCTAAGCTACAGTACTGGCCCCAAGACTCACTTTCTTATGCTTAACATAATCTGTAGTGTGTGTGTTTGTGCACACAATGCCTGTATCCCCCACTAGATTATAAGTTCCAGGAGACAGATATCATGTTTATGTTGTTTATGTAGTAGTCACTCAAAAGACATTTGAGTGAATAAATGAAAACTACCTTCTCAAACCAGCTCAGGGAATTATCTTACTTAGCTCCATGTTTCCATGTTTAGTGTTTGTACCTTGTTTAATAATCCAACATGAATAGTAGAGGATACATTGACAGTTTGGTTCTTTAGGGGAAATAATATTGGAGGGTGTCTAGCTTTTATCTCTGAGGCCAAAGTGGGTGAGAGTGGGAGTCCCTTACAAATTGCCAAGAGACATGCTAATGTAGTGTAATAAGTGAAAAAGGCGTAAGAGACAGAAAACAAGTAGTTTAAGAATGGTTTATTTCTGGAGGAAGCAATACTGTAAAGATCTTTTGTAGTGGCCTTAATGTTTAAGACTTGGAAAGTTCTATAGTATCTTGTTGATGTACTGCTAATATGGAACCATTTATTAAGATCCCCAAACTCCAGAGCTCCTGATGGGTTAAGTCTCCAGCTGTTATAGGAGAGAATTAAGGAAAGTACAGTAGGCCACTGCTAGCTGTTCTTACCTGTTCCCTTATCTTGTCTAACACTTGTCTTCATCATATTATGCCATGAGGTCATTTTCTCTGCATGCAGAGGGAGATCCTTGTCTTAGAGAAATGTACTTTCTTCTTTCTAAGCACTATGTGAGAGGGTGACCTCTTCAACTGTGGAAAGAAGTTGCCATTTAACTGAGGAGGAACTGTATAGCTTGTCATAACTTTCAATCATAGCTCCAGTTTTTCATTCTTTAACAGTGGTACTGGGTTTGGTCCGTGTCACAGCCATTCCATTTCTGATCTGGCTCCCTGCTAATGGCCTGAGAAAGCAGTGGAGGGTGGCCCAAGTGTTTGAGCCCCTGCCATCTGCATGGGAGACCCGAATGAAGCTCCTGGCTCTTAGATTCTGCCTGACCCAGCCCTGGACTTTGCAGCCATTTGGGGATTGATCCAGCAGATGGGAAATTCCTTACTGTGTCTTTCCTTCTTTCTGTAGCTCTGGCTTTCAAATAAATAAATAAGTATTTAAAATTAGCACTGCAGGGTGGAAGCATTTTGCATAACCACTTAGTCCAACCTTTAAGTAGCTTCTTACAGGGTGAGGATCAGTTTATGCTGGCTTGCTAGGAAAGAACACCATCTGATGGGGCTAATAATATCTGCATTTAGTTTGTGTAACTGAAATCTACAATAATAGATTAACCTTAATTTTGCTCCTAAGTTGCCTTTCCACCATAACTATCTCTAATAAATAATGGGTAGCAACATTTACTTGATTTTATATTTTTCATCTTTTAGTTTTTATACTCTTTAAACATATATTGAGGTCCCACCCTGTGTCAGGAAATACCCAAGAGCTGCATATCTTGAGGTCCTTAGGACAGAAAATAATGGCTAAAGATTTTTCAGGATTGTGGAAACACATTTAACTTCATATTGAAAAGCACAGTGAATCTCAAGCAGACTAAATACATCTATGATATAAATGACTGTGGTAAAATGAAAGTGTATCCAAAATAAAGAGAAAATCTTAAAAGCAGAGAAGAAAGATTAGATTGCCTACAGAGGAATGACCATCCGATTGACAGTGCAGAAGATCCTATTCCTATCATCAGAACTCATGCTGAAATGACCATGTTTTAAGACACAGAAAGATTATGAGAATTTTTTATCATCAAACATTAAGTGAAAGAATTACTAAGAGTTAGACTTGATTTTACAAAGGAAGAAGCTGCACCCAGAAGTAGGCTATACCATTACAGAAGCAATGGCATAGCAGTTTGGGCAGGGTGCTAATAAAAAAAAGCAATCTGAGCTAGTGGCTGCCTCTGTGCTATGGTTTGAGGACCAAGACATTTTTCCAGTTGAGTGTGTAAATACTTTGCCTTAGTACTCATGACTAAAATTCTCATGTTCGTGATGAATTATTTTCATATCAGGCTTGGGGTATCAGCTAAGAACTTAGTGAAGCCCCAGGCTTACTCTGATTCCAAAACTTCCAAACTTCTGTTGAGCCTGTGTAGTTATGGTCACAATAAGACACTCTGATATATTTGAAGGTGGATTTCTGCCACTGATGAGAACACTCAGATGCGCCTTCTTCCCCCAAAGCCTGGACTTCCTTCTGCCTCTGTAGCACCCCTGGGTCAGGTATAAAGTACCCCCATCCTGGGACTGGGGACTACCTTCCCTGTCCAGTTCTCCCAACCTCTGCAGGTCTGTTTCTTCTCTCAGGATGTAGGTGTGCCATGGAGGGTGAAGGTAGCTGATTTATAGAGTGGTTACCAATAGAAAGTTAACAAGCCTCTTAAAATAAGCAGTATACTGGGGCTGGCGCTGTAGCAGGTTAAGCCACAGCCTGCAGTACCAACAGCCCACATGGGCGCTGGTTCAAGTCCCAGCTGCTTCACTTCTGATCCAGCTCCCTGCTAATGCACCTGGGAAAGCAACCCATGTAGGAGACCCAGAAGAAGCTCCTGGCTCTGCCCAGCCCTGGCTGTTGTGGCTATGTTCAGCCTCCCTTACTCTCTCTGTAACTCTGCCTTTCAAAATAAATTAAGTCAATATTAAAAAAAAATAAGCAGTATATCCGTTTTCATCTATAGAAACTTCTCCCCCCTTTTTTATAATATTGAGAGATACTCAGTTTTGATTGAATGAGATCATACGCCCTTCTTATGATTTAACAAATGAATGCCTTTATAGAGTTTGAACAAAATTAACAGGCACTGTTGCAAGATTTATCTGTCCACTTATATACATTTCTTGGTCTATATACTGTATTTCTTTTTTTTAAACTTTTATTTAGTAAATATAAATTTCCAAAGTACAGTTTATGGATTACAATGCTTTCCCCCCCGCATAACTTCCCTCCCACCCGCACCCCTCCCATCTCCTGCTCTCTCTCCCATTCCATTCACATCAAGATTCATTTTCAATTATCTTTATATACAGAAGATCGATTTAGTATATATTAAGTAAAGATTTCAACAGTTTGCACCCACACAGAACATAAAGTGTAAAATACTGTTTCAGTACTAGTTATAGTTTTTGAGCTTTTACTTTTGAATAAATCACAGAAAAGACACTATCATGCCCTCAGGATATGTGTGTGCACATGCAAGTGACAAACAGACAAACACAGAAGCACTGGTAGTTCCCCAGATGGCTGGGTACATGCTACAATAAGGTTGAAGCAGCAGCCCTAAAGGAAGGCAGGAGAAGGAAAGACCAACTTTTCAACTGGAGCATCATTTTTATGACAGGTGTGGTTCAACTTAGCCTTGTGGTAATCTGTGAGTGATTGGGATGTGTGGGGATGGTGTAGTAGATGATGAGAGTGGAGGAAAGAGATGGGCAAGGCCAAGTGTTAGCAGATCTTGAATGCACACTAGTGTATTCTGTAAGCAGAGCCAGTGGATTTCAGAGAATGGCAATGACAGGATCTGTCCCCTGTGTTAGGAGCAAAGCTGATGACAGTGTGTAGGATGCACTGGCAGCAAGGACACCAGCTGTATTATTTCCTTTAATTCATTCTTTACTCATTCAAAATAGATTCATCTGGGGGCTAGCTTTGTGCATAATGCTTTGCTTTTCAGAAAAGTCTTGGCACACACCAGGGAGCACTGGAAGCATAGCTGTGGTGGTGGGAATGCAAAGAGATGAGACACAGCAGGTAGAAAGGAGCGAGATCCCAGAAGAGGGTAATTTAAGGTGTCGATGGACATACGTGAATGTGTGTGTGTGTGTGTGTGTGTGTGTAGATGGTGGAGGCAGCTGGACGTTGAGGTGAGGTGCTTAGAGAAGAATACATTTTGTAGGTATTTCTTCCTCTCAGGCTTTGAGGTCATCCAGCCAGTGAACTCCACAGGAGCATCCCAGCCCACAGCCAAGCTGGAAGTACCCAGGCCCCTAGAAGTTTGGCCACTTTGGTAAAAGTGTGCGTTTAAATCTTATAAGCAATCACACATCTTAGATACTGGTTTAAGAAGAGTGGAACCAGTTTGATACCGTAACAGTTCAAGTTTGAAGCTTAATTTTTTGTTTGCTTTTGCCGAGTGACTGAAAGGTCACTTTGCTTTTGCTGAGTCTCACTTGTTCTTGCTTTGCCTGTTAGCAGTGTACAAAATGCAGCCACGTGCTCTGCTCTGAACTCCGATAGGCATCATGCGGCAAGGACACCAGAATGGCTGCGGAAGTTCGGATTTAATTCTGAATGAAGGAAACTTTCGTTGATATTTTATAATGAGAAGCACAGAGAGAAAATGGAAGTAGTTTAATGGCTTGTGTTGACCAGTGCTTCCCTGCTCTGATGGAGCCAAACGGCTTCTCTTTGTGCAGCAGGGGCATTGAATCAAACATACGGTGGTGTTATTATTCATTGTACCTTTTTCCCCCCTGTAAAGTAGGAAAATGTTGTCCTTTGGATTGAGTTAAATGCTACTCAGCATAAAAGATGTGGTGTGGAACAAAGCCTTCACTGTGGGCTAATGAGAACAAACACTCAGAAGGGGTCTCCTTCTTTCCCAGGTCTTCCTTTTCTGGGCACCTGGCCGGGATTCTTGTTGGACTGATGTATACTCAAGGGCCTCTGAAGAAGATGATGGAAACATGTGCAGGTACATTACAGAATGTCATTGGCATGACAACCAGTTGGAAGCACATCTTAATTTTATTGTAAACAAACCAATCCCACATCTTTCTGTGTTTCAGCATAGGAATTCCCTAAGATGCTGACTATTTAAACCAATAGATGAGGTGGCTGGTACAGTTCCTCACAGTACTCCAAAAGAGATGGTGCAAATCCAAATCTTAAACCTGAGCTTTTTTGGGGCAACAAATATCATTATATGTTGTTTACTGTTAGTTTTAATTCTACGCACAGAAAACCACACTTTCCTCAAAACTGCAGAGAACTAAAGCAGTTCTAAAGTAATACACCCTTCCACAATATTCCTTGAATTAATATATGTGCAAGACAGAGTTAAAAAAGGAAACCAAACCTGGAAGGAAGCTCAAAAACAGTATTTGAAAGACTTCAGAATGACCGCTGCGTCCTTGAAGGTTGAGACAGATATTCATGCCTGGGCAAACCAGCCTGTTACAACTTGAAGCTTGGCTGCTGTTTTTGTTTTTGTTTTTTGTTTTTTGTTTTTTTTTCTTCTTTGTTTTGCCCTTCATATTGATGCCTGGTGAAAATATTTTATTTTGAAATAAAAGCACTTTTTTACACCTCTTAATTTAAAATGCTATACTGGTTTTGACTTGTAAGAAAATTGTTTTGCAAACATGTGTTTTATAGACCATGCAAGTTTCAGTATTTCATCTTTTATTCATCGGAAGTCTTCTGAGACTATTTTACCTTTTCTTGAACCATAAATAATTTGTTTTCACAGTTTGTGCCAATGACTAGTATTTTTGCAAACCATATAATATTCATGATATTAGAAAGCTTTCCACACCACACAGGCACCTTTATTAGCAGGCTGTGTTGCCTTTTGGCTGATTTTTACAGGCTGTGTGTTGTATCTGTGCTTGTCTATTACTCTGTTTCTAGTGTGTGTGCTTAGAGCAGGCAGCAGGAGTTTCACTTATGGAAAATGTCTAGTTTTATTGTATTTTACATGCAATTTAATTATACAAATCTAGTGGGGAGTACTGATAAAGGGGGAAAATGACTCTTAGGAGTTTAATGCTTTGTTGTGTGTCTCCAGATTAAGTGGTTAGTAAATATTTCTGCAGATATGTTATGAAATTTAGGCAGGTGCTTTGTTTAATTTCTAAAGAGGCCTTTTTCCACAGTTATAAAACTTAAACTCTTAGTTTTCCTTTTTGAACCGTTACCTGTTTTCTTTGGAGACATTTTTACAATCACTCTCAGTAATACAACAGAAAATATGAAAGACTGAAGGAAACATTCAGTGTGCTTTGCCAGCAGCCTGCAAACTCTGCCTTTTCTCCTGGTGCAGACAGACAAAGGATGCAGAGTGAGCTGAGAATTGCAGTGACACAGGAGCCCCATGGAAAATGTCCTGAGCACGTGGAGACTTTGTCTGCTGCCTCCTGGGGAAGAAGGGTCAGGGTCAGGGTCCTCCATACCCTTCCTCTCTCTTGTCATTCTGCAGTGTTGAGTTGACTGTTCAACTGCCTTCTATAGGGACAAGAAATTATATAGTCCCTTATTAGAAGGGGAAGGGGCATGGCTCTCCTAATGCACTTGTTGGGAGAGGGTTCTCTTTATAGTCAGAATAACAGTATTGTACAAAGATATTGAAGCCCAATCCATCTTAAGTCAACAGGAACACTTAAGTGCCTTCAGTGAATTTGGATTACGCTTTCATTGGCCCCCACACACATACTTTTCCCTATAGATTTGGCTTTCAAACAATTGTTTAGAATTTTTTAACAAAGATCATCCATATCATTGGAAAATCTGTGGAGCCCAATGACTGCCATTGAAATGTTTGTTTCCTTCATCTTTAGGCATGTTTTCTTCCAATATTGATTACTCAGGACAGCAGTACTACTTTAATAGTTCAGGTAAGTACTTTATTTCATTTAATAAATTGTAATTTTTTAAAAAATTAGAATTTGTTACTGTAGAGCTGACTAAAGATAATACTGCTTTAAGTTGCAGTAGAGAAGCGTACAGGTTTGTAATTATGCCTACCTCATGCCCGGAAGCCAGATGGAGCAGTCACCTATGGAAGATATTTGGGTGGATTAGTAAGGATGGCCATGGTAGCAAGTAGTGCTGACATCAACAGTTGTGTGATTGGTGTGAGGTCTCTCAGGCACAGTAAGATTCACATGAGACCCAGGTCCCTTGATTCTCAGCTCATGACTGTGCTGCTGGAGGGGTGCTAGGAGTTGATTTCAGGTATACAGTTCTCCATAGACCACCCCACCTGCATATTCAGGAAGATGCATGCTTACTCCAAGATGTTTGGGTAAGCATTCCTCTAACAGTTACCATGTGACTTAAAGGGAGACTGTGTTTTTTACACATCTGTGTACATAGGTAGAAAGGACTTTCTGTTAAAAGCATTTAATCTTTTGAAATTAAGTCCTTTACATTCCAGTCTGGGTTACCTACACGGTAGTATCCTGGGCCAGCATGAGCAGATGGGTATTAAGCCATAGGCTAGGCTGGTGCTGTGGCTCAATAGGCTAATCCTCTGCCTGCGGCACTGGCACCCCAGGTTCTAGTCCTGGTCGGGGCGCTGGATTCTGTCCCGGTTGCTCCTCTTTCAGTCCAGCTCTCTGCTGTGGCCAGGGAGTGCAGTGGAGGATGGCCCAAGTGCTTGGGCCCTGCACCCCATGGGAGACCAGGAGAAGCACCTGGCTCCTGGCTTCGGATCAGCGTGGTGTGCCGGCCGCAGCACACAGGCTGGAGCGACCATTGGAGGGTGAACCAACGGAAAAAGAAGACCTTTCTCTCTGTCTCTCTCTCTCACTGTCCACTCTGCTTGTCAAAAAAAAAAAAAAAAAAAAAAAAAAAAAGCCATAGGCTATGCAACTGAATGCACCCAACTCTGCCACCTAAGTTCATATATTGAAATTGAAATTCTAAACCCCAAGATGATGGCCTTAGGGATGGAGCCTTTGGGAAGAAATTACGTCTTGAGGGTAGAGGCCTTTATAACAGCAACCCTGTTGGCCATGTGAGGACACAGTGAGCGTCAGAATCTGCAGGCAGGGGAAAACATGTGACAGCCAGACATATGACAGCCAGAGGGCTGTCACCAGAACTGGCCGTGCCAGCTCCCTGTTCTTGGACTTCCATCCTCCAGCACCGTGTGAAGTTACTGTTTGTTGTTTGAGCCCCCCAGTCTGTGGTTCTTTACTATAGCAGCCCAGATGGACTAAGACACTTATTTAGCTTAAATTGTGGGTCAGCATTCTCTTCTTTAGAGGAGCAAATAATTAATGTTTTAGGTTCTCAGGGTTTTGTTGGCCCTATGGTTTCTGTTGCAACAATTCAGCCTGTCCTTGTAGTATGTTAAACAAGTGGGCATTGCTATGTTCCAATAAAACCTCACTCACAAAATAGGCTCTGAGTTGAGTTTGGACTACAAGTAGTAGCTTATTGATCCTGACTTAAAAAATATAAGTAGAGGAATTATTATTTTAAAAAATATGTATTACTTTTTACTGTATTTTCCCTGCCAGGGTTCTTAGCCATAGATTAGTCTACACAGTACTATTTTATGAGTATTCTTCTTCTGAGTGCCAGAGCAGCCACTGTGAGAGGGAAGAAGAGCCACTGTTCCTGTCTCTGCTTTATAATCTGGGAGCAGGAGTGTAGGCTCTATCATACGTTTGAAAGACCAAACAGCAGAAACAAATAGGACTAATTATGCTGTGGGAGTTAAATGGGGATGCATGATGTTGGATGGTATCAAACAATGGGATGACAGCTAATAATGCTACTATTTATTGAGTTTTTCCTCTGTCTCCTTCTCTCAGTCTCCACCCCCCAAGCTGTCTTCTGAGACTTCTCAAGTCAGGGAGCCTGCTGTGCCCTGCTGTGTCCCTGCTTCCTGCGCTGCAACCTAGAAACTGCCTCCAGGAGCCTTTCCTTTATTTCCTGTCTCAAGGATCAAAGTCTGAACTACCTATTATACAGTGTCAGAACATCATTGTTTCATATGTTTTCCCCTGCCTTCTACTTAATTTTGGCAGGAGGGCTGGTGCTGTCCCTGTTGCTCCTTCCTGGCAGGCAGGAATCCAATCTAGCAGCATGAACACAGTGGGAAACAGGAGGTCCTACAGAGGAAGTGGAGTGCTGGTCTTGATGGATGAGTAGACATTATGGAAAGCAATGGGAGCAAAGGGTTTTCCGGGGGCGGGGCGGGGGAGAGGACATAGTATTTGGAATTGTCAAAATGTGCTGGAGAGCCACTGATGGATTACCTTCAAGCTACATTTTCTACGTAGTTCTGACGTCTTGAATCATGATTCTCAACACTGGCTGGATAAGGAATCACCTGAGCTGCTGCTCTAGCATATCCATGCCTTGAATTCACCGCAGACCATTGATATCAGAATGGGGGTAGAGGCAGAGACTTTGAATTTTTTTAAAAGCCTCCCTGGTGATTCCAAGGGGATGAGGAACCGAAGCTTAGGAGCTTGGGGTTTCCTAGGCTCGGGGACCTCAGAAAGGAATGCTATTGCTGCTCCCAGAAGAGGCTGCACTTCTGAGGATCTTACTTCTGATTTGGATGCATGCACTCCCTGAAACTTGGTCTCAGTGCAGAGGCTTAATTGTTGGACAGTGCCAGCTTACCTGCTTCTACCTCTGGACCCTCCTGAAGAGACAGG
Organism: Oryctolagus cuniculus; assembly: GCF_964237555.1. NCBI lineage: Eukaryota > Metazoa > Chordata > Mammalia > Lagomorpha > Leporidae > Oryctolagus > Oryctolagus cuniculus. The sequence continues at coordinate 12,112,725 of NC_091434.1, read as the reverse complement.
GTGTGATGAGTAGTTATAGACAAAGCTGATAAGCACAGTCATTTGGAAGAGCACTTTTGGTCACTGGTCGTAAGGGCAGGTTCACAGCAACTTCATTGTAACAAAGTGTTCTGCCCTTGTGACTAGGAGAAGCTGAGTTGGGCAGGAAGGCTGTGATGATTCTATCACCCATCTGGTTTCTCTCTTCCTGTTGACTTTCTTTTTCTCTGTGAGGCAAGGGATATGGTATCTAACAGCTTCAAGTTGCTGGACAAAAAAAGGATTTCTTTTTTGATTGAGTTTTTAAAATCTCCAGAACAGACAGCAGTGTTCTTCTGGGCAAAGAGAATAGAAAGAAGATACCCATGCACAGACACGGCATAAACCATCACAGATTAGCCAGTCCCCAACCTTGCATGTCATCAGGGAAATTGAGGCAGAGAAAAGTGAAGTCATTTGGCTAAAGTCTCAGAGGTGGTTAGTGCTAGAACTAGAACAGGATGATTCCTAGCCCTTGCATTTTATGCTATACAGAGACATGAGATGGGTGCTTTGCCAATTTAACCTTACAAAATAGGTAATTCCATTTAGTGTCTTCTCTCCTACCCCCCTCCATTTATTTAAAAAGAGAAAGAAGAATAAGGGAAACGTGCTCCTCACACAGCACACAGGCCAGAGGATAAAAGACAGAAATAAAAGTCCCTTTTACCTTTCTTTCTTATCCTCTGTAAGATTACCACATTTATATTCCTTCCTCTGAAGTGATTGGATTTCTTCAAAGGCAGAGCTGCATGAGGCCAGGTGGCCATGCTAACGGTCATCTAGGGAACTTTTATGGAAGCATATGTATCTCTTACAAGTAATGATTTATTCTTAATATGGCTGTCCCTAGCTGGAAAGTCTTTATAGGTCAAAGAGCCTCATGAATGTTTAAAAAGCTGTTACCAATTTTTCTAATCTTGCTGGTGTTTCTTGATCTCCTTTGCCATCAAATCCTGGTATGTGTATGAGGAACAGATGGAGTGGTTAATAGAATAATGATAACCAGAACTTCTTTTACTACAAAGCCAACCTATATAGCAGAAAAAAGTACATTAAACTAATATTCATCACAGTATATAATTTAAGCTTATTTGCCTTAAGTGTTTGATTGTTAGGTTTTTCAAGGAATGTTTGTTAAGAAGATTTAAAAGCCTCTGATTGAGCCAGTGGAACAGCTGTAGAAAATTTTTCATCCTAGGAGGCCTGTTTTCATTCCTATAGATATTGATGAGATCTTTGGGCTTGTTGATGATTTATGATTGATGATATGGAACCTTTAACCACACCAGTCTTTTTGACTTAAGGCCCCAAAACTTCCTGCTTCTCTGTCCCCATGTTTCGTCTGACAAGTACCAAATTAGATTTTATAATATTCAGATGTTTAGAGTTTTCGGCTTTATTTCATTAAAGCACTGCCAAGTTGTTTTTAAGTAGAAATAACATGAAGAAAAATGTCTTTCTGTATCAAGAAAGTGTTGTTCCAAGTCACTGCAAATATCCTTGGCAGTTAAAACTATAGATGCAGGTAGTGTCTGTGTGGATGAGCATGCAGACAATTTGAATTATTTTGTGTTTTGAATTTTGGATGCTGGATAGGTGGGAATGCTGCTTCCTTAACAGAATGACTTTCCACAGGGGTACGAAAGTGATAATGAGCCATGTGGGAAATTACCCAAGATGCTATCTGTGTTGCAGTGAAATAATTGGGCCTCTCAGGGAATTGGGCGGTCTCTGTAGTCAGAGATTGCTGAAGCATCCCATGGTATTCAGTGACTTAACCATAAATATTCCATTAGTGTTTTGGAATGGTTGCCCTTTTCTTTTGTTCTTTGTGAAGTGGATATATAAATTTTGTTTTTGACCATTCACCCTCACATGAAAGGTCATTTCTTGGAGAGGAGAATAGAAGGCAATATTCTTAACACTGCCACAGTCTTCTTTACTCTCAGGGTAAGAAACTTACTGGTGGAGTTTCCCAATCCAGGAGTAGGAGCTGAATTTTTCTGATGATTCTATTGAGTAGAAACCAATTAGAGAAGGAACGTGCATATTAAAGATTGTTATTCAGTTTCCCATTCGATCCTAAATCTTTGCAAGGATTTGGAAAATTTACTTACCTCCTTCTCATGTTCCAAATATCAAATTGCTAATATTCTGACAAGAAAAATGGGAAGAATATGGAAGCTGGGTTATTGGACATAGTAAGTCCTCACTGATTTTTACTGCATTAGGAACAAGACTTTTCGCAATTAGCCTTCAGAATCCTTAACACTTATTTAAGGTTACTTAAATTTTCTATTTTCCAGAACACTCAGCAAAATAGAACCAAATTAGAAGAGTATCATAATAATCAAATTTGAAATGGGCAATATACTCGAGTGGACACTTTTCCAAAGAAGCTATGTTAGTGGCCAGCCAGTAGATATTTAAAAAGATGTTCAATATCATTAGCTATCAAAACCATGAAAAGATATTCTTCAAACTCACTAGAATGACTGTAATTAAAAACACAGATAGCAGCAAGTGTTTGTGAAGACACAGAGAAATTAGAATGCTTGTATGCTGCTTGTGGGAATGTAAAATGGTACAATCACTTTGGAAAACATTCTGGCACTTCCTCAAACAGTTCAACAAAATTGCCTTTTGATCCAGAAGTTCCACTTGTAGTTTTATACTCAAGAGAAATAAAAGCATATGTCCACAAAAAAAAACTGGCTCACAAATGTTTGTGACAGCATTGTTTATCATAATCAAAAGATACAAATAATCCAAAAGTCCACTAACTAATGTATAGGTAAAATGTGGGCTGTGTAAACAGTGGAATATTATTTGACCATAGAAAGATTCATGACACATTGAGGAGTCTTGAAAACATGCTAAGTGAAATGAACCAGATATAAATGTATATTATTTTATTCTATTTGCATGAATTATCCAGAATGGGCACATTTATAGAAATAGAAAGTAGAGGTATGGGGCCAGCGCTGTGGCGTACCAGGTGAAGTCGCCACCTGCAGTGCCGGTTCGAGACCCAGCTGCTCCACTTCCAATCCAGCTCTTTGCTATGGCCTGGGAAAGCAGTGGAAGATCACCCAGGTCCTTGGGCCCCTGTGCCCGAGTTGGGGACCTAAAGGAAGCTCCTGGCTTCGGATTGGAGCACTCCAGCCATTGTGGCCAATTGGGGAGTGAACCAGCAGATGGAGGACCTCTCTCTCCCTCTCCCCCTCCCTCTCCCTCTCCCTCCCTCCCTCCCTCCCTCCCTCTCTCTCTGCCTCTCTGCCTCTCTGCCTCTCTTTCTATCTCTGTGTAGCTCTGACTTTCAAATAAATAAATAGATAAATCTTTTTTTTTTTGAAAAAGAAAGTAGGTGTAGTGGTTTTTTAGAGATGAGAAGAATGGGAAATAGAAAGATATTAACTAAAGGGTACATATTTCATTTCTGGGATGAGGAAAGTGTTAAAACTTGATTGTGGTGATATTAGTACAACTGTGTGACTATACCAAAAACCATTGAGTCATACATTTTTAGATGGTGAATTAATTCTATGGTTTTCCAATGTTTTAGTCTGTTTTCTATTATTGTAACAAAATACTTAATTCATAAAGAATAAGGGTTTATTTAGCTCATGGCTTTTGGGACTGAGAAGTCCAAGAGCATGGTGCTGGCATCTTGTTGGCTCTGATGAGGGCCTTCTTGTTGCATCACAGCTAATGTAGTGAGCATCATTGTTCCTCTTCTTATAAATGCCATCTAATGCCATCGTGCGGCCCAACCTTAATGACCTTGTATAATCCTTATTACTTCCACAAGGCCCTACCTCCAAATAATATCAGTGTAAGACTTTGGGGATTATGTTTCTAACATATGAATTGTGAGGACACGCTCCAACCATAGCAGTCAATTGTATCTCAACAACGCTGTTACAAAAACATCATCAATAGACAAATAATTTAAATAAACACATAATTATATTAGCTTATCAGCTGAAACTAGTGCGTTTTATTGTCATTTCAGTGCTTCTGCAAAAATGAAGACTAGAGTGCTGGCAATTTTTATGAGAAATAAGATGTTTCCCTTTTAATCTTATATTAAGGAAGTATTTTATCCATGACCAATACAAAAATTGTGAATATGAAATCTCAACTAGTGCTGCTGTGTAGTGTTCCTGTTCTGTATTTGATTGTGCTTTTTTTTTTCTATTTTCTTATTAAAACCATAACTCAGTCAGGTACTATGTTGGTTGATATGGAAATGCATAACACAACATAGTAAAGGTTAGGAATTTTCATCAACAGCAAAAAACATATTAAACATTTGAAATATCATCTTCATAGATTATGATATTGAGAAGAGAAAAAAAGAAACAGACTGTAACTTCTCTCTCATTACTCCAGAATAAGATTTATCATCTTCTATAGGAAAAAATTATTTTCCAAATGACTTCTGTTATTGTTGGCAATTAAACTGACAGGAAAGTTTGATGGAATTATCTTGCAAAAGTGAATTTTTCTGTCTTACCGATCGTCATTATTGCAATATCTGAGTTTGACACATAAAGCATTATTTAATGATTAGGTTATTTCTTTTATCTAGCAGATTTTTAAATATTTAGTTATTTATTTATTATGAGAGGAAAAAGGGGAGGGAGGGAGCAAGAGGGAGAGAAAGAGAGAGAAAGAAACATTCCTCAAACACCCACAACAGCCTGGGGCTGGTCGGTCTGAAGCAGGGTGCTAGGAACTCAATCCAAATCTCCGTGTGGGTGGCAGGAACCGAGTTACACCACTGCCTCCCAGGATCTGCATCAGCAGGAAGCCAGAGTCAGGAGTGAAGCTGGGTATAGAATCCAGGTACTCTGATTTTTGGAAAGTGCCATTCACCAGGCTGAAATTGTGGCATAGCAGTTTATCTCAAAATACCTACAACATTTGCATCCCATATGGGAGTGCCAGTTCAAGTTCTGTCAGTTCTACTTCTGATCCAGCTCCCTGCTAATGTGCTTGGGAAAGCATCTGAGGATGGCCCAGGTACTTGGCCCCTGCCACCCAAGAAAGAGACCTATGGGGTTCCTGGACTCTGTGTTGGACTTGGTCTAGCCCTGGTTGTTAAGGCCATTTGGTGAGTGAACCAGCGATAGAAGATACCTCTTTCTGTGTTTCTCTCTTACTCTGTAGCACTCTGACTTTCAAATAAATAAATAAATCTTTTTTAAAAATTGAAGTTTTGTTCATAGAGACTACAATGTCTGATGCAGAATTATGATCACAGAGACAGACATTGGCTAGTGCACCTCGACCTTGTTATTATTCTCTGAAGTATAATTCCTCACACAGAAATTTTATATTGTATGTGTTAAACATTGGTCTGCTTCTCATTGTTTGGGGGCCACACGAAAGTAAGGGTTTATTGACTGGTGTCTTCAGTATTTTCTTGGCTCAGGTTAAGACTTCATCAAAAAAATTCTGAGTATTGAATAGCTCCAAGCTGAAAGAATTCACTCTGTATGTCCGTAACTCCTGTCAGCCCTTTTCCAAGACCTCTAACCACCTAAATTAATATTTCCTTTTCTCATTAGCCCATCAGAATTTGTTCGTGTCAGTCCCCTCCTGGGCCCCTGAGGATAGAATAGTAATGAGACTATCATTGCCCACCCTCATGGAGATATTCTCCCTAGTTCATCTTTTCTTATTTTGAGGACTATTATTATACTCAATGACATGAATTATATGCATGTTTTTGCTTACACAAAGCAAAAGTGTGAAACAAAAGAGCAGTCTGTAGCTGTGTTCTATAAGCTGTTCATTCTGCTTCCAGGCTACTCGGGATATCAGGACCATTATCCATACAGCAGGCCAGGTTCCTATGAACAAGCACCAAGGAACTATGATGTGTACACGGCAGGACTGAGTGAAGAGGAGCAGCTGGACAGAGCACTAAGAGCCAGCCTCTGGGACCGAGGTAGGAGTCTTACACCCTTTAGTTATTTTAAAGCACACCTCACATGGTGAGGTGGTCTGAAAAAGGACTATTTGTGGCGAGTTAAACTTCAGTTTATAAAAAGGCTATGTTGCTGAAAACAATGTGTGCTGATTGTGATTGCGAAGAATGGGGTGTGATGCCATATTCCCAGCAACCAAAGCTGATAAGGTGCCAGACTGTGTATGTATTGTTAAAGTGGTTCTTTTTATAGGCCTGCTCTGCTCAGTGCTTTGACATTGAAGTCAAGAAACTTAAGAAATAATAGTAATAAAATCTTAGGTGCACACAAAAAGGAATTCGTGCCTGTAAAACGAACTCTATGTCACCATTTATCAAAATGTTGCTCATACACTGCCCACAGATCTTTCCCCAAAGTAACATTGACTGAGAATTCAAATTCAAGATTTAATGCTGTTGACCCAATCTCTCTGGGGGCAGAGTCTAACAATTTGTATTTTTATTTTTTAGTTAGTGAAGTATTTCTTTATTTTTAAAAATTTATGTAAAAGAAACAAATTTCATGTATTCCATATCTACAGTTTTAAGAACATAATGATACTTCCCACCCCACCCTCCTTTCTTCCCTCACTCCTACCTTCCCTCCTCATTCCTTTCTTATTTTTCTTTTAATTTTTGCAATGACATACTTTCAGTTTACTTTATAATCACAGGCTTAGCCCTCCACTAAATAAAGAAATTAAACAAGTAAGTAGAAAAACCACTGTACCTCAGGAGTATAAACAAGGCCTATAAACAATAATCAAATCTCAGAATGTCAATTTTGCTCATACACATTTTATTTTTGGTATCTGTATATCAGTTACCACAAATCAAGGAAAATATATATTTGTCTTTTTGGACTGGCTTGTTTCACTAAGCAAAATGGTCTCCAAATGCATCCATTTTGTTGTAAAAGAAAGGATTCCGTTCTTTTTTATGGCTGAGTAGTATTCCATCACTTATGTGTGTGTGTGTGTGTGTGTGTGTGTACGTTTGTATTTACATATACATATACATACAATTATTTCTTTATCCGGTCATCAGTTGATGGACATCTGGGTTGATTCCCTATCATAGCTTTTGAGTTGAGCTGCTGTAATATGGAGGTACAGATACCTCTTTCATATGCTGATTTTGTTTCCTTGGGTAAATTCTGAGGAGCAGAATGGTTGGATCATATGGTAGATCTATTTTCAGATTTCTGAAGAATCTCCAGACTATCTTCCATATTGTATGTACTAGATTACATTCCCACCAACAGTGTTTTAGGGTAACTTTTTCCCCACATCCTTGCCAGCATTTGTTAGTTTTTGATTTTTGGATGATAGCCATTCTAAGTAGGGTGAGGTAAAACCTCATTGTGGTTTTTATTCGGACTTCCCTGATAGCTAGTGATCCTGAGCATTTTTTTTTTTTTTTTTTTGACAGGCAGAGTAGACAATGAGAGAGAGAGATAGAGAGAAAGGTCTTCCTTTGCCGTTGGTTCACCCTCCAATGGCCACCGCGGCTGGTGCGCTGCGGCCAGTGCACTGCGCCTATCCAAAGGCAGGAGCCAGGTACTTCTCCTGGTCTCCCATGGGGTGCAGGGCCCAAGCACTTGGGCCATCCTCCACTGCCTTCCCTGGCCACAGCAGAGAGCTGGCCTGGAAGAGGAGCAACCGGGACAGAATCTGGCGCCCCGATCGGGACTAGAACCCGGTGTGCCAGCGCTGCAAGGCGGAGGATTAGCCTAGTGAGCCGCAGTGCCGGCCCTGAGCATCTTTTTACATGTCAATTGGCCATTTGTATTTCATCCTTTGAAAAATGCCTGTTTATATCCTTAGCCCATTTCTTAGCTGGATTGTTTTATTGTTGAGCTTCTGGAACTCCTTATATATTCTGGATATTACTCCTTTAAGAGATGTATAGTTTGCAAATATTTTCTCTCTTTCTGTCGGTTGCCTCTTTATTTTGTTGCCTGTTTCCTTTGCTGTGCAGAAACTTCTGAGCTTCATGTCCATTTGTCTGCTTTTGCCTTTAATATCTGTGCTGCTGTGGTCTTATCCGATTGTTGCCAATGCCAATTTCTTGCAGTAAAATACCTTTACTTTATATTCGAGTAATTTTTATTTTTTACTCAAATAGTTTGATGATTTCAGGTATTAGGTTAGATCCCTGAGTCAATTTTTATATCAGGTGTAAGGTTGGCATCTTGTTCCATAAATCTGCATGCACAGATCCAATTTTCCTGGCACCATTTGTTGAAGAGACTGTCCTTCTCCAGGGAGTGATTTTAGCTCATTTGTCAAAGATTACTTGGTTGAAGATGTGTGAATTAATTGCTGGAGTCTCTAATCTGTTCCACTGATCTACATGTCTATTCTTGTGCTGATACCAGACTACTTTTAATATAACTGCCCTGTAGTATGTTTTGAAATCTGATATTGTGATGTCTCCAGCTTTATTTTTATTGTTTAGGATTGCTTTAGCTATTAAGGGTCTCTCGTGATTCCATATGAATTTTAGGGTCATTTTTTTTCTAGATCTGAAGAGAACGTCTTTAGTATTATAATTGGGATTGTATTGAATCTGTAAATTATTTTGGGTAGTATATCATTTTGCTGATATTAATTCTTCAGTCTATGAACTTGGAAGATTTTTCTGGTTTTTATATTTCTTTCCTTAATGTTTTGTAATTTTTTATTGTAGATTTTTCGCATGCTTGGTTAAATTTATCTCCAGGTATTTAATTTTTTTGTAGCTATTGTGAATGAGACTGGTCTTTCTCAGCCATGGCATTGTCTGTGTATACAAAAACTATTGATTTTTGTGTGTTAATTTTATATCCTGCAGCTTTTGCCAGATTCTCTTAGGGTTCCAGTAATCTCTTAGTGGAATCTTTGGATCTCCCATGTATAGGGTTATATCATCTGCAAATAGGAATAGTTTGAATGCCTCCTTTCTCAATTGTGTCCCTTTTGTTCTTTTTCTTGTCCAATAACTCTGGCTAGAACTTCCAGAACAATATTGAATAGCAATGGTGAGAGAGGGCATCCTTGTCTGGTTCCAGATCTTAATGGAAATACTTCCAGCTTTTTCCTGTTCAATGTGATGCTGGCTGTGGGTTTGTCATATATTGCTTTGATTGCGTTATGTTCCTTCTGTACCCAGTTTGCTTAAGGTTTTTATTATGAAAAGATTCTGTATTTTATCAAATGTTATATTTGCATCTGTTGAGATAATCACACTTTTTTTTAAAGATGTATTTATTTATTTGAAAGGCAGAGTTACCGAGAGGCAGAGGCAGAGAGAGAGAAGTATTCTGTCCACTGTTTCACTCCCCAAATGGCCACAATAGCCAGAGCTGGGCTTATCTGAAGCCTGGAGCCTGGAGCCTGGAGCTTCTTCCAGGTCTCCCATGTGGTTGCAGGGCCCCAAGTGCTTGGGCCATCCTCCATTGCTTTCTCAGGCCACAGTAGAGAGCTGGATCAGAAGAGGAGCAGCCAGGACTTGAATCAGCACCCATATGGGATGCCAGGACTGGCAGTCAGTGGCTTTATCTACTACGCCACAGCACCGGCCCCAATCATACATTTTTTATCCTTCAATATGTTTTTGTGATATATCACATTTATTGATTTCCATATATTGAACCATCCCTGTATATCAGGAATAAATCCCTTGATTAGGTGGATGATGTTTTTGATGTTGGATTTGATTAGCAGTATTTTGTTGAGGATTTTTGAGTGTATGTTCATTAGGGATATTGGTCTGTAGTTAGAGTTCAAGTTGTTAATTTCCAGCTTCATTCCATTGTGGTTCAAAAGGATACATGGTATCATTTCAATTTTTTTTTTTAATTTGTTGAGACTTGTTTTATGGCCTAGCATATGGTATATCCTAGAGAAAATTCCATGCATTGATTAAAAATACATGTATTCAGCAGCTATGGGATGCAGTGTTCCACTAGATATCAATTATTCCATTTCATCAGTAGTTTAGATTATCTCTGTTGTTTCTTTGCTTTTTTGTTTTTTGGTTTTCTTTTTTGTCTAGTTCATCTGTCCATTGATGAAACTGAGATGTTGAAGTCTCCCATTATTGTTGTATTGGGGCCTCTGTCTACAGATCTGTTAACTTTTTTTTTTTTTAAGTTTTTTTACTTATTTGAAAGAGTTACACAGAGAAAAGGAGAGGCAGAGAGAGAGAGAAGTCTTCCATCTGCTGGTTCACTCCCCAATTGGCTACAAAAGCCAGAGCTATGCCGATCTGAAGCCAGGAGCCGGGAGCTTCCTCTGAGTTTCCCATGTGGGTGAAGGGGCCCAAGCACTTGGGACATCTTCTACTGCTTTCCCAGGCTTTAGCAGAGAGCTGGATCAGATGTGGAGCAGCCAGGACTTGAACAAGCGTCCACATGGGATGCCGGCATTGCAGGAGGCTTTACCCGCTAAACCACAGCACCGGCCCCAACATTTGTTTTAAATAGCCAAGTGCCCTTGCATTGGGGTGCTTACGCATTTACTGTAGTCATATCTTCTTGTTGAATTAATTCCTTAATCATTACATAATGCCTTTTGTCACTTTTTTTTGTTTTTTTTTGACCGGCAGAGTGGACAGTGAGAGAAAGAGACAGAGAAAAAGGTCTTCCTTTGCCGTTGGTTCACCCTCCAATGGCCACCGTGGCCGGTGCGCTGCAGGCTGGCGCACCGCGCCTATCCAAAGGCAGGAGCCAGGTGCTTCTCCTGGTCTCCCATGGGGTGCAGGGCCCAAGCACTTGGGCCATCCTCCACTGCCTTCCCGGGCCACAGCAGAGAGCTGGCCTGGAAAAGGGGCAACCGGGACAGAATCTGGTGCCCCAACCGGGACTAGGACCCGGTGTGCCAGCGCCGCAAGGCGGAGGATTAGCCTAGTGAGCCGCGGCACCGCCCCTTTGTCACTTTTAAGTTTTTGTGTTAAAGTAT